>NC_088243.1:32759859-33061943 GCF_036934945.1 Oncorhynchus masou masou | reverse complement strand
GCCTTCCTCCTCTACAGCGCTGCCGGAGCCTCCTGCCTGTATGGAGCAGCTAGAGCTGCCAGTCTGCATAGAGCAGCCAGAGCTGCCAGTCTGCATAGGGCAGCCAGAGCTGTCAGTCTGCTTAGAGCAGCCAGAGCTGCCAGTCTGCATGGGGCAGCCAGAGCTGTCAGTCTGCATGGAGCAGCTAGAGCTGCCAGTCTACATGGAGCAGCCAGTGTTGCCAGTCTGCATGGAGTTGCCAGTCTGCATGGAGTTGCCAGTCTGCATGGAGCTGCCAGTCTGCAAGGAGCTGCCAGTCTGCATGGAGCAGCTAGAGCTGCCAGTCTGCAAGGAGCTGCCAGTCTGCATGGAGCAGCCAGAGCTGCCAGTCTGCATGGAGCAGCTAGAGCTGCCAGTCTGCAAGGAGCTGCCAGTCAGCATGGAGCAGCTAGAGCTGCCAGTCTGCAAGGAGCTGCCAGTCGAGATGGAGCAGCCAGAGCCGCCAGTCAGCCAGACTCTTCCAGATCTGCCAGTCAGCCAGACTCTTCCAGATCTGCCAGTCAGCCAGACTCTTCCAGATCTGCCAGTCAGCCAGACTCTTCCAGATCTGCCAGTCAGCCAGACTCTTCCAGATCTGCCAGTCAACCAGACTCTTCCAGATCTGCTAGTCAGCCAGACTCTTCCAGATCTGCCAGTCAACCAGACTCTTCCAGATCTGCCAGTCAACCAGACTCTTCCAGATCTGCCAGTCAACCAGACTCTTCCAGATCTGCCAGTCAACCAGACTCTTCCAGATCCGCCAGTCAGCCAGGATCCGCTAGTCAGCCAGGATCTGCCAGATCTGCTAGTCAGCCAGGATCCGCCAGTCGGCCAGGATCTGTCAGTCAGCCAGGATCCGCCAGTCAGCCAGGATCTGCCAGATCTGCTAGTCAGCCAGGATCAGCCAGTCAGCCAGGATCCGCCAGTCAGCCAGGATTCGCCAGTCAGCCAGGATCTGCCAGATCTGATAGTCAGCCAGGATCCGCCAGTCAACCAGGATCTGCCGGATTCAACTGCCTGGCTGGGCTTCATCTCGGTACTGGGCTTCTTCTTGGTACTGGGCTTCTTCTCGGTACTGGGCTTCTTCTCGGTGCTGGGCTGCCCCTCAGTCCCGAGCTGTCCCTCAGTCCCGAGCTGTCCCTCAGTCCCGAGCTGCCCCTCAGTCCCGATCTGCCCCTCAGTCCCGAGCTGCCTCAGTCCCGAGCTGCCCCTCAGTCACGAGCTGCTCCTCTGTTATGTAGGGTTCTGGGTGAGGACTATTCGGCCATGGTCGGCGGCGAGGGTGGATCATCCCAGGATGCGAAGGGGAGGAATAATGACATTTATGAAGTGGGGTCCACATCCCGAGCCGGAACCACCACCATGGACAGACGCCCACCCGGACCCTCCCTATGGTTTTGAGGTGCGTTCGGGAGTCCGCACCTTAGGGGGGGGGGGTTCTGTCACGCCTTGGTCTTAGTATTTTGTGTTTTAGTTAATTAGTTGGTCAGACCAGGGTGTGACATGGGTTTATTGTTTGTTGTATTCTTAGTGGGGTTTTTTGGTTATTGGGATTGTAGCTGATTAGGGGTGTGTGTGTTACATAGGTTTGGCTGCCTGAGGCGGTTCTCAATCAGAGTCAGGTGATTCTCGTTGTCTCTGATTGGGAACCGTATTTAGGTAGCCTGGGTTTATCTTGGTATTTCGTGGGTGATTGTTCCTGTCTCTGTGTTAGTGTTCACCAGTCAGGCTGTAATAGGTTTCACGTTCCGTTTTGTTGTTTTGTATTTATTAGTTATTTCATGTATAGTTTCGTTATTTTGTTTCACTAATAAACATGAGTAACCAACACGCTGCATTTCGGTCCGACTCTCTTTCGACAAACGAAGAACGTCGTTACAGTGTGTGTGTGTGTGTGTGGGTGGGTGGGTGGGTGGGTGTGCGTGCCTGCGTGTGTGTGCCTGCTTGTGTGTGCCTGTGCATGTGTTTGTGCATTTCAGCAACTATACAACTGACTGCTGACAGTTTGGCCACACACAGCTGAGTCCAGTGGTCATGCAGTTGTCCTAAAAGCTTTAACCCCCTCCCAGTATTCCTGTCCAGGCTGAGAGGAGAGAGAGAGCGAGCTGCTGAAACACACAGATTTGCTCCGGCTGATGGAAGACCGCAATGGAGGAGTCTGTGGTGGCCTGCATTTCCTTTAATATCCTGGCTAATGTACAGAGAGAACACAGGCCAAGCAGAGAACACACTGGAGCTGGCCAACCAATCACCGCACCCCACCTCACTTATGTCATGTTTTCATTTGATCAGGTCTAGATATGGTGAAGTTAGTAGTAAGTCAAATATGAATGAGCTGAAATAGCTGAAAAGGATCATAGTCTTTAATAATGGGCCAGTCTTCAGAAAGAGTACTTTTCCAAAAAGCTTCTCATCCGGCCGTTATATTTCATATACTCTTGTAGTAATCATATAAATGTAACCCTATAACACCACTTCACTGTAAAACGGAGGTACACTACCTATCTTCCAAACGATTCCCCACAGTCCATTATGTTAATATGATGTTAATTCCAACGCCCACAGTAGTTTACAGTAAAACTATCACCTCAGCCCTCTGACAGTTGGAAGCTGGGTTCACCCTTTGTTCTCTCCCACATCAGCCTGAGATCTGAACCGCCTAGTGATCAGTGGTGATGATGGTGGCCCAATCAGTAGCCCACTAACAGCCTGGAGGTCTCCACCAGAGGTGGTGAAGGAAGGGGTGCAAAGACATGTAGAAAGGAGAAAAGCGGAAAGAGAGAGGTGAAAAAAAGAGGGACAGAGAGTGAGGAGATGGAGGGAATGGGGGGTGGCCTCGACCACACAAATTAAGCATGGCTTCACGTGTAGGCCTTCATTGCAGGGTTCACAGCAGCTGGAGAAACCACATCTCCTCCCATGTACCCCAGCCAGGGCCGTGGCCAGACGCGAATAAGCATCATCTTTTTTTATAAAACACTCGCAAAAAAAGTAAACGGTTGAAAAGGCAGCAGTAAAAAGAGCCTGCATGGGGTTTTGGGCTCCGAGCTGAGGAAGGAAACCGCACGAGGATTACGAGCACACTGGAGCGAGCACTCGCTAGCTCCTTTCCCTCCCTCCCTCTCTTTCTCTCTTTCTCTCCCTCCCTCCTCACCTCCCTCCCTCCCTCCTCTCCTCCCCCACCTCCTCTCGGAAACCGTTACATTGAGCTGTTAACCCTGTCACCCAGTCAGAACTTCCTGTCTGCAGTACTCCTGCCATGCATGGAACCCAACCAGCCAGCCTCACCTCACTGATGAACAGCCCATCAGATGGAGGACTAGTACAGAACTCCACAGAGAAGTCTCCCTGTCCTCAGTAATATGGTACATGCTGAGTTCACATAGCTCTAAGTCACTGGGTTAAGACGTCAGTTCTACGTTGGTTCAATGTCATTTCATTAAAATGACGTGGAAACAACATTGATTCAACCAGTGTGTTCCCAGTGTGTAAGCACTGCTAGCGCTACATTTGGCAAGAGCAGCTGTCACTGACTGGCTGAGTAAGCACACCTGAGGATTGGGCTCCGGTGCAAGTGTAATGTACTGAGGCAGCTGCCTCCAATACCACTATGAATGGCAAAGACTGGGAATAATAAACTATGAGATTGTAGTTCTGAACAAGCATAATATTTAGGAGCAGGAGTTTTTCCTAACTACATGACCTGTCCAGAATAAACTATGGGCCCTAGTTATAGCCTGTACAAGAAACTCATTGCCCTTAATAACAAACTGTTCTAACTCTCATGCTGAGGCTTCCTGCTGACCCTGGTCATGTGACGTGGGTAGCTGGGCTGTGGTGGTTGTGATCGGGGTTCCAGCTCGGCTGGTTGGGTCTGGTTTCTCTCACATGGGAGGAGTACAGCTTGGCTCTGTCCTCCCTCTACTTGACTGTCCACTAAGGTTTCTCTTAACAATAGATACTGTAAATGTTACGGGTGGCGTGTTCTCGTGTCATTCATAACATAATTACACGCTGTCCTTTGGTCATCCTTGGACCGCTGCTATATATATAAATGTACGTGTATGTATTGATTTGTTTGGATCAGAGCCTTTCATACTTTCCTTTGCCTTTTGTCTTCTGACATTTCCCCCAGTTCTGCTGTGTGTTTTTGGTTCTGCTGGCCAGGGTAGATGAAAGAGCCCAGTGGTGTGATGCTGCTGTGTTTTCACCCAGGAGAGAAGAGAAGAGAAGGGACTGGCTCTCTGAGCTTTCCCCTGATGACAGACTCTTATTCTGGGGAGGTTTCTATTCCATGGAGGGTAAACACACACACACACACCGTGGTGGAGTGTGAAGGTGTTTACTGCAGAGTAACCCAGAGCAGAGGCAGTGTATACAGCACAGCCAGGGTCTGACCACCTACTGCGTACTGCAGAAGCCAGGCAGCCATCCCAGCTGCTACGCATTTGGTGGGGCCTTTGGAATAAAGCTGTTGTCATAGGAAATAAATGCGATTAACGATATGCTTCGGTGGCTGTCATATCCTCTTATTTCTTTTAACTCTGTGTGTGAATGCGTGCGAGTGTGAGTATGTGGTATTTGTAAGTCTGTACTTTGCGTTTTACGTGAATTTGTTGGCATGTTTATTACCATTTCTAAGCATTTGCATGTCTCTGTGTATGATTGCCACTTCATGTGAGTACACTCTCTTCCCCCTTTAGGATAAACAATGCATTTTATTTTATGACACTAAAACCTCCACATGTGAATGCCAAACCTGAAAATTGACTACCTCTCTTCAATCTCCACTTGGGTGCAACAGAAGCATTTATATCTCGTCTCCTTCAATCTGGAGAGGGAGAAGGAGGAACAGCTGCAAAGGGCCTTGATTATATCTGCTGATGTGAAGAGGGAGGATGAAGGGGGGGGAGTAAAGGGGTAAGATGAAGGAGAAGAAATAAAAGACAAAGTTTCTGACTGTGAAATGACTGCCAGATTTCTATTTGTAACTCTTGAAAGCCCATGTCTCTGCTGCTGCATATGGGATGTGGGATGAGAACTCTGGCGAATCAAAGCCTGTTGGATAGAGATCTCTGGAAGCCCCAGTTAGTAAACAGCACCATAAAAGCGGCTTTCGGGGTGGAGCGTCATACAAAAACTTGACCGTCTGCCCACCTACGGTAAAACCACGGCTTCTGCAGAGGCTCCAGCACTGTGCCTGGCTGAACTCTCTCTGCAGAGGGGTGCAGATCACTGAGAATAGTAGTGGTTTCAAGCTCTCCATCCCAAACTCTCATCCCACACATCCCCCCACCACACACACACAGATATTATCCTTTTGTTCTTGTCTGTTTATTTGCGCCTGATATGACTCCCCAACCCTCTCGAGGGTTTGGGTTAAATGCGGGTTGAAGGTATTCAGTTGTACAACTGACTAAGTATCCCACTTTCGCTCTCTTCATCTTCTTCAGTATTGACTAGTGTGAGGCCTGTAGTAGTACTGTGCTAGTCCTGTATCATCTTTCCCATGCACCTCAGAGAGGAGGCACACATCCACACATCCACACACATAGGCCCAACCTCTGAGTCAGCTCTCTCTCTCTGTGGCTGCTTTATTTTTTACACTTTATCAGTGCCAAAGATCATTGCACAGTGTTTTTTTTTTTTAGTTCAAGGATGTAAGTGTTTGTGACATTGTGGCTAGAGGGGGCGGAAGTGTTGAGGCCAAACTATTTCATTTTAAACTGCTCAAACGCAGTAGCATTCCAATATACCATTCGCTGAAGAAGAGGGGGAACAGTCTGCCTGTGTGCTTTGCAGTGAAGGAGGTTGATGCTGTGTGGAATTTGTGTGTTGTTGTTTTTCACTTCAGTGAGCAAAAGTACCGTACCAGAGAAACACCCCTCACCTTCACATGGGTTATGGTGAACAGTCACTCAGTTTGGTAAACTTTTATGGTAAAAAGGGTTAACCGTTTGGCACATAGCATCGTTAACCAATCGCTTATGTCATTTCACAAAATGAGGATGAATAGAATAAGAAACATATAATTGGTGTGTAGAGATAATTGGTTTGTAACAGGTTTATTACAAAACACATGTATTTTTTTGTAGCTCTACACTAATTCTGTACATATATTTTTCATAAACCTTTATATAATCATAATGGTAACACATTCAGCACTGGTCCTTTTCAAACCGTTTAAAAAACTGCCCAGTTTAAAAAGAACAACAGATATTGTGACCCATATACAGTACAGGCATAATGATCCCACCCTGAATCTCCTCTACCACCTCAGCTAAATGTTCACTTTGTCCTAGTCCAATCCCTCAGCTCTCTAAATGTACTGAACAGGCAAAACTCTCTCGGAACAAAGAGCAGTCTGTCTGTGTCTGTCTGCAGACAAAGCAGTGCCCTCTAGTGGTGTCCTATAGCATACCCCTGCAGTGCACGCTGAAGTCTTGATCAACAGCAGTAATGCCTCACGCCTAAGGACAAGAGTTTTTCCTGATCACGAGAACTAATTCGGGGGCAGCAGGTAGCCTAGTGGTTAGAGCATTGGGCCAGTAACCAGAAGTTTGCTGGATCAAATCCCCAAGCTGATAAGGTAGAAATCTGTTGAACAAGGTAGTTAACCCACTATTGTCCAGTAGGCTGTCTTTATGAATAAGAATTTGTTCTTAACTGACTTGCCTAGTTAAATAAAGGTTCAATTAAAAACTTGGAAAACCTCTGGGCCCTAGTCACGTAGTCAGGAAAAACTGCTGGTGTTTTGGACGAAAGAGGGTTTTCAAAGCAGGCTATTTCTGCCCCAGTCTGCAGACTGTATATCAGTAGTAAGAATGTATCCCTCTCTCAATGCATCTGATGTGGTTTGACAACCGTGGGTACAGGAAATGTGAAGCTAAGTAAGTATATGTGCAGCAATTTCTAACTTTCTGTCATGATGTCATTCTATAAATATAGATCTTTTGTGGCCAAAGGATAGTTTCATAATAACAGTAATAAGCGGATGGGAATTACCCAAAACTTCATTTTTTCCAAATGGATATGAAAGTATTTTTGTCATAACAGCAAGAAACAAAACAAAAGTTTTTGGATATATTTTCCCTTCAATTAAAATATTAATAGGTCTGCTTAACTGCACATTTACAGTAAGGACTCTATTCAATCCGTATCGCAGAAGTTCAGCGCTTAAAGCCCAATTGAAATAGAATAGAATGTTCCTACGGTGGCGGAGACTGCATTCAAGGTAAAAGCTGTAGGATCAATAGGAAATTACCTTCATATTTCTAGGGCACAATCTATAAAGTTTCAGCAACACAGATTGAATAGAGCCCGAAGTTTCCTTCTCTCCTTCTCTCTTTCTTTCTCTCTGCTCTTGTTAATAGTTTTAAAGTCCCTCTCCACAGTAGGCCTCGTTAACTCCTCCTCTGAACAAATTAGTAGGTGTTAGTAGGCCAGAGGTCAGCGGCTGCTGCTATGGCGATGGGGCTCCAATAACACACAGCACATGTGGCCCTTATCTATCATAAAACAAAAAGGTGACTCTCAAAAGTTCTTTACTTTTAATAGTGTCACAATATCAGTCAAACACTGGATGAATACAGTGGCTCACGTTTGAACTTAGTTGCCCCCGAGTTTCTCTGCTGCTGACTGAACTCACAGCTTTTATGATGGATACCCTGCATGTTTTTGTTCAGTCCTGGAGGGCCAGATAAATTGGCCCTCAGTAAAAACATTTCACTGAATGCAGCAGCATTGGGGAAATTTACAGTGATGATTCAGCTGGTTAACCTCTCTGTAGAGAGAGGGGTGAAGGGGTGGGGGAGGAGAGACGGATGGATGGAGGGATGGAGGAAGGCGACTGAGGGATGGGGGGACAGGGAGGGAGGGAGTCTTGAGGCTGGCTTTTACACGTTGAGAAGATACTCTGATCCTAGTCCAATGCCACAGCACAGCCCCCTGATTTACACCTGTGTGCCTTCGCCCCACGTCTCTCTGCTGGGAGATGGATGGAGGAAGGCAGGCGTCTGGCTCTTCTCCACCATATGTTAAAATACACCTCCCATGCAGGGCAGGTGGTTCATCAATGGGAGTATTATTACCTAGCCATTAAAAACAATGATATCTCTTCGAGAAAAGGAGGACAACTTACTTAAAAAAGTAATAACTTCACTGAGTGACACAGAACATTATAACTGCTTTCATTCATGAATACACTGTATAGGAATAATACTTGCCGTATGCAGTGATCTCAATCGAATGTCCTAGATTTTCGAGAATGTAAAAGACAGAGTGTGCGACTGAGAGAAAACAGAGACCACCGGAAAGGTGTCGCATAACCCACACATGTAATCTTGGGCACAAATACACTTGTTTATCTTGGTCTGGAACTTCTCGGGTGTGAGTGTAAATTACATGTCGCCCCACATTAAATTTGAAACCTAATCGACGGATAATTATTGATGTCATCACCTCTTATCTAGCGGTACCTTGGGTGGTAGGGAGGGAGGGACGCAATACTACAGAGAGCATCTCCCTGCATTAGGAGTTCCTTGAGGTTAGAGACTCTACCCACGGTGACCACCCATTTGTTTTTAGCTTTGTGATTGATGATCGCAGGAAGTTCGTAAAAGAAGATATCCCCCTCCAGAACTGTATCATCTTGGGCAGTGATGGTGGACTGCTGAGTGGACTGCTGAAGTGCTTCTTCAACCACAGCTAAGTATTTTCTGTAGACCTGAGGACACATGCCGCTGGGAGGATGTGTAACGATTGGTTTGGTTGGAGGGTTGAGGGAGTGTATGTTGGGGTTAGAGTTGGGGATGGGGAGAGTATGGGTTAGACAGGCAGGTTACCCATACTGTTCTCTGAGCCTGTAAGCCACTCACTCTGCCCCCAATAGTGGTGTGTATGAGGTGGCTTTGGCTTCACAAGTGCTCCCACATAGAACATGTTTAAATTGTACACCCATAATCATGGTAGTGCAGTAATAAAACGATGATACTGCTGACAGTGGAGCTCCTTGTTTGGTGGAATTCTGTTTATGGGACTGTTGACCATAATACTTCCTCAACAGGAAATATTATGTCTCGGCTTATTCAAACAACGGACAGCTCAATTGAATGCTCAAGGTCAGTTGCATGCATAACATAAACATGTATTTGAAATAAGTGAGGATGTACAGGTATGTTACCTAACTTTGATTCTATGTGAGACCTGTTTAAGTGATGTATTGAACCCTACCAACCAGGCCTCACAAACAACCTGAGACAGAGATGGAGAGGGAGGCAGTGAGTGAACCAATAAGTGAGCTAACAAAATCTCCAGTATGGGGATAAGGGGCCATAAAAGTCTCACTCACAGCGCTATTAGGTCCCCCCGGCGATAATCAATACGGCTTAATAACCTATAATCGCATCTCATCACGTCAGAAGTGATGGTGACTGATGGGCCTGGGCCGGGCGGGCGGCCGGGCTGGTCCTAATGCACTACTGGGGAGCGACTGTTTATTACTCAATAAGAGCCTCTGGAATCAGACTGATCAGTAATGGATAGGATTCTTTCAACTGGCCTGCCTTGGAGACAGGCAGAGAAATGACATGGAAACAAAACCTAAAAACCCTGGCTCCATGAAGTGGAGGTGAGGTGGGAAGATGTAGGAGGGTGTTCTAGAGAGAAATTGAATTCAAAGAGCTTGCTTACTGGTCTGTGAAACATGTAAGTTACACTCTCTGCTGGCTGGATGATATGTAGATGTTTTAAATATTTAAAGTCGTGTTACTTATTCAAGGAGGAGTATTTGGTTCTATATGCAGAGACATTCGGTATAACGTAACGATTGGAACTGGCCTTGCCTCTCAGTAGAAGGCCATTTCACACTGTTAAAACACTTGAATTCAGAGCTGTGATTGGACCGTTTGCATTCACACATGTTTTCAAACACCAAGGACGACAGATATAAAAAGAGCTTTTTAGCAGCTCTGAAAATATTTTCGGAAACAGAAATAGCCTTGCACTTTTAAAGAAGGACAGGTTTTATAACCGGAGTGTGACAGGTCGTATATCTGACTGTTGAAATCTCATTTGAGGAAGAAATGTTTATTTTTTCTCTCAGCCACAACTTAAAACCAAAGAATCTGCTATCCTCCCCGTTTTCTCATCAGACGATTCTCTGTTTCCCCTGGCAGCCAGAGACGAGGAGGGGGGTTTGGGGGCCTGATTGACTAAAAGTGGCTGAGGTTTCCTCGGGTCCTGTTTGGGTACTGAGACCATCCTGTGCTCCGCCAGCGACCGGGAGTAACCCTCTGAGACAGAGAGAGACGCTCCGACGTCCGGGTGTCTCTGGCAAAATATTGTTCCTCCGGGGGAGGGGGCTGGTGTATGTACATGGGGGGGGGGGGGTCCGAGTGAAGATGGCCAGAGGGTTTGTGGTGCTACCTGTGTGGGCACTGCACAGGCTGTTTGCCACCCTTTTCCACCACACACACCCTCTTCCGACCTCCCTAGGCCAGTGTCTGCTCATGCCCCGTCCACACACCCCAGAGCAGGACCACCCAGCCGGCCAAAGAGCCGTGAGAAGGCCACTTTATGCTCCCAGGCAGCCCAATCCAACCACAGTGGCGCCCCCCTAACACCCATGCAGCCACAGCCCACAAGCTCTCTGTGTTTGTACTGTGTGTGTGTGTGTGTGTGTGTGTGTGTGTGTGTGTGTGTGTGTGTGTGTGTGTGTGTGTGTGTGTGTGTGTGTGTGTGTGTGTGTGTGTGTGTGTGTGTGTGTGTGTGTGTGTGTGTGTGTGTGTGTGTGTGTGTGTGTGTGTGTGTGTGTGTGTGTGTGTGTAAGAATGTCTGTGTGTGCTTATGTGTGTATGTAATAGTGTTTGTGTGTGTCAAAAGGGAGTGACTCTTGTCTTTCAACTGCTAGCCCACCATTCCCAATCAGAAACTTTCCCCAGGCCTAACCAAATCATAATGAGCTATAGCTGAGTTCACAAAATACTACACAATGCAATGTTTCATTATCAGAGGGCCATAGAGGCGCTCATCAACGCTGGCAACCCCTAATGCACGCTATCTGCTGCCTCCACTAGACTGGCTACCACACATTCCTCAGGGCACCAGGTGAGCTTCAGGAGCATGGCGTTAAAACCATGGAAACAAGTTATTTGATTGTCTTCAAGATATGCTATATTTGACTGGCTTACGCTGTCATAATTCATGACAGATGTTGCAGTACACAGTTTAAACGTTTTATTTCATATTATAACAGATGTTGCCCCCCCCCCTTCCATTTTCTCTAACTTTCTGCTCTCTCTTGGATTGGACCGTGTGATGACATTTATCCTGTCTGTGGCTGTGCTGGTTGGGAACTGGTTGTGCCGGGGAAAGCAGTGTGACCACTTAGGCTTTGTTCTATCTCTCTGCGCGCCCTCACCCAGCCATGATGGAAATTGCAGGGGACAAATTAGCCACACATAATGGTTAATAATGGTTACAACAATTGACTGGCCACAGACGCCATGGCTTTCCCTTGCTTTGTGTGCGTGTGTGGGTGGGTGCGTGCGTGCAAGCGTGCCCGCCTGGGTGTGTTTGTGCAATCATGCTTGTGTGTGCCCATGCTTGTGATTTGCTGTGTCTGTCCATGCTTGCCTGTGTGTGTCTGTGCACTCACACGAGCATCGATTCTATGTCAATGCGTAATGGATAAGAGGGTTTTCACCACGCAGCCAAAGTGGTTTCCATACCCACTGCGACATTCCCAGGGAGGGAGTAGGAGAGAGGAACTAGAACAGCAGCTCTGCAGGAACATGATTCATTCTCTGTGATGCTTCTCCAACTGAGCCCCCTGCAGTGCCAGAGATTACTTGGAAATTATTTTGACTTTGATTTACTGCCTGATTGTTCAATTGTCGGCTTTGGATCTCTGATCTTTTAATAAGGTTTGTTTTGACACACAGAGAGGTGGTAAGATCGAGTGCTGTGACTCACTCTGTTCAATGACTGCGTTCTCTGTTATCATACACAAACAACACAGATGAAAAGCAAAGATGAGTTCCTGTGTAAGTAATCGTACGATTGACAGATCCTGCACGGGCTGTTGCAGTACATATGTAGGATCTTAATTTGTTCACCCTGTTGCAGGAGAACTTTCCTGCAATGCAGCACATGTTTATCTTGTAGTGTATTTGAGGTATAATAAAGCTTTTGAAATAATCCACATAAAAATGCACATTTCCTGTTGCAGCAGGATTATTTTCCTGCTGAAGCAAACTGGTTCGGATTAAGATCCCACATCTGTACACACTGAATTAACCTAATCAGATATTGATACAGAGGGTTAAAGTTATGTAAGAGAGAGAGAGGAAGTAATAAAATAAGAGATAGTTACAGACAGGATAGGGAGAGAGACAGAGGGAGAGAAATAAACTCTGACAGCGCACTATGAAACATGTCTGGGAGAGACACAGAGATGTCGCCATAGCGCCGGCGCTCTCCAGGATGATGAAACGGCCAATGCTGAGCCATTCATTCATGGCACCTCCTATTTGTTTTTCTTTCCCGGCGTCTGATTGGCTAGCGGAGGCAAGCGGCAAGTGAGCTGCGTGCTTCCCTTCCTGGGCCGATGACAGATTTAAAGGATAGTTCCGTATCCCCCTTGTTACAAATAACTTCCTATGACATGTTTGGGCAAGCTGACAATGTCTTGAGTGAAAACAGCTGGTCGGGATACAAGCTTTCAACCCCTGGGGTGGGCTACTTCTTCAATTGCTGTTTTATCCCTCAAAAGAGAGACAGAGTGAGGGAGAGAGGGGCCGAGCAGGGCTGGATTAAGGACTTTTTCCATCTTTGTGACAGAGAAGCGCCAGAAATATAACCGGCTGGACTGTTGCCGATTGGCTTTGTGGTGAGGAGTAGGCTACCAGAGCTTTGTACCCCCCCCCCCCCCCCCCAACACACACACACACACACACGCAGACACACACAATTAAGTCAGGGGATTGAAAGACATGGTGAGGTGTGTCATTGTTAACTCAGACAGGGAGGGATGCATGAGCAGATTTTCAGATTCTCTGGCTGTATCCATTACTGAGGCGTGAATCATGTATTTATAAGCTGTTTCAGCTTGATGCATGTGCCTCTTCTTATGGACAGACAAGAGCTATGTCTACAGTATACCCTCCAGGTCAAGTCCTCTCTCTCTCTTCCTCTGCACCTCACTCCCTCCCTCTTTCCTCTTTCTCCCTCCCTCTATCTCCCGCCCTCCCTCTTTTTCCCGCCCTCCCTCTTTCTCCCTCCTGCTTTCTCTCTCCCTTCCTCCGTCCCTCTCTCCCAGCGGTCCTGAGGGGCAAGTCTCAGTGATCAGTCCTGTTGCTATTGGAGTGTTCTTCTCAATCGCCTAATCAGAGGAGAAATCAATGGTCTGGATTGTAACAGGAATTTGAAATGAATATCCAACTGAATCAATGTGTTCTTGTGTGGGATGAGGGGCTGAGCTGTGACCTTCCTCAGGACAACACTCTCAGCGGCCTGTATTGGATCACTTTTGGGAAATGGTGTGGGAGAGGGAAGGGATGAGAGAGGTATTAGTAAGAAATAGAGGTTTCAAGGAGTGAGGCACAAATTCAGCCACTTGAAATAGAGTACTAAAACTACTATTCGGTCAGCTGAAATTAGACCACTTCTCCAAGGCTAACTGATACTATCAATCACATACTGTACACCATTTGAAGGCTTGGATGAGTTCACCCTTCTGTGGGGTTCCTCTTCCATGTGGTTAAAGAGAAACAAAGAGGAGATGGGAGAGCCAAGAGAAGCAGAAGCAGAATAGGAGAGGAACACAAGCTAGGTTTTCATCCAATTGGTGATAGATTTTCATTAGAATATTAAAAAATCTGCATGAAAAGAATATGCAACATTTTCCCACCAGAGATGTGTTTCTATCAAATTGACTTGTTGAGGATAGCTGTGTGTGATGACGTAGTGCACATAAAAATATACTGCACAAAAATATAAACACAACATGTGAAGTGTTGGTCCCATGTTTCATGAGCTGAAAGAAAATATCGCAGAAATGCACAAAAAGCTTGTTTCTCTCAGATTTTGTGCACAAATTTGTTAACATCCCTGTTAATGACCATTTCTCATTTGCCAAGATAATCCATGCACCTGATAGGTGTGTCATATCAAGAAAATGATTAAACAGCCTGATCATGACACTTGTGCTGGGGACAATAAAAGGCCACTCACCCTAAAATGTGCAGTTTTGTCACAATTGGCATGCTGACTGCAGGAATGTCCACCAGAGCTGTTGCCAGAGAATTGGATGCCGCCTCCAATGCGTTTTAGAGAACATTGCAGTATGTCAAACCAGCCTCACAACCAAAGACATGTAACCCGCCAGCCAAAGACCTCCACATCCAGCTTCTTCACCTGCGGGATCGTATGAGAACAGCAAACCGGATAGCTGATGAAACTGTGGGTTTACACAACCAAAGAATTTCTGCACAAACTGTCAGAAACCGTCTCAGGATTACTCATCTGCGTGCTCGTTGTCCTCACCAGGGTCTTGACCTGAAAGCAGTTCGGCGTCGTAACCAACATCAGTGGGAAAATGCTCACCTTCGATGGCCACTGGCACGCTGGACAAGTGTGCTCTTCACGGATGAATCCCGGTTTCAACTGTACAGGGCAGATGGCAGAAGCATGTATGGTGTCATGTGGGAGAGAGGTTTTCTGATGTCAACGTTGTGAACAGAGTTCCCCGTGGTGACGGTGGGGTTATGTTATGGGCAGGCATAAGATACGGACGACACAATTGCATTTTATCAATGGCATGTAATTTGAATGTACAGAGATACTGTGACAAGATCCAGAGGCCCATTGTAGTGCCATTCATCTACTGCCATCACCTCATGTTTCAACATGATAACGCACGGCACAAGGATCTGGACACTTCCTGGAAGCTGAAAATGTCCCAGTTCTTCCATGGACTGCATACTCACCAGACATGTCACCCATTGAGCATGTTTGGGATGCTCTGGATCTTCGCACAGCCATCGAAGAGAAGTGGGACAACATTCCACAGGCCACAAACAACAGTCTGGTCAACTTTATGTGAAGGAGATGTGTTGCGCTGCATGAGGCAAATAATGGTCACACCAGATACTGACTGGTTTTCTGATCCATGCCCCTACCTTTTTTTAAATGTATCTGTGACCAGCATATGCATATATGTATTCCCAGTCATGTGAAATCTATAGATTAGGACCAAATGAATGTATTTCAATTGACTGATTTACATATATGAACTGTAACCCAGTAAAATTTTTGAAATTGCTGCATGTTGTTTTTGCAGTGTTAGTTTGCGGTGAAATTCCCATGTAACGAATAAAACATTAATTAAATGGGTTTCCATTGCATTTTAACTCTACTGATGGGTTTCTCACTAAGAAATGTGCGTTATATAGCAAATGTGCCCACTCTGGTATTGGCATTTGCGCTCTAGCCAACAGCTGGCAGATATGTGGGTATAGTCTACATGATGAGATTATAATGGAAAAAAGAGAGCGATTACTTTTATTTGTTCAAACGGCAGCCAAGCATCGATCATCATGTCTCCAGAATAAGACCCTCAATATTTAAAGGAGCATCAATCTCATCACTTTGCACTTTCACCCCCCTGTGTAGTGCATCATCGTTTATTTCATCTGTAGCCTAACTGCATGGTTTCCCGAGTAGTAATGGGGGGACCACATACCATATCATTCTGTGACTACAAGTATACTTCGATATGTTTGTTATTATATCAATATTTACGCATAAAGGCATTTCCTCCGCCATTTCTCGCATAATTCAATTTATCATAAAGATCCCACCATTATTGAACAAGCAAATTATCTGTCGCCATTTATCAAATTGTACTTAAAATTCCTGTTTCCATCACAGCTGTTGAGATTTTTTTTATACCGTATGACTTTACTCGCCTAAAAACTGTGGATGGAAATGTTGTTATTGACACAATGTTGGAGAGGAGAGCAGTTAAGACAGATGGATGGGAGAAAAGTGTAACAACTGGCAATTGGAGAGAATAGGCGCACACACAGGGAAGAGGGGGGAGGAGGGGAGTTAGATTGGGGAGTCAGGAGAGGTGGGAAGAAGAGACTTTGAGGAGGAGGCAGGAGAGGTGGGGATATGAAGAGACTTGGAAGAGGCAGGAGAGGTGGGGATATGAAGAGACTTGGAAGAGGCAGGAGAGGTGGGGATATGAAGAGACTTGGAAGAGGCAGGAGAGGTGGGGAGATGAAGAGACTTGGAAGAGGCAGGAGAGGTGGGGAGATGAAGAGACCTGGAAGAGGCAGGAGAGGTGGGGAGATGAAGAGACTTGGAAGAGGCAGAAGAGAGACTTGGAAGAGGCAGGAGAGGTGGGGAGATGAAGAGACTTGGAAGAGGCAGGAGAGGTGGGGAGATGAAGAGACTTGGAAGAGGCAGGAGAGGTGGGGAGATGAAGAGACTTGGAAGAGGCAGGAGAGGTGGGGAGATGAAGAGACTTGGAAGAGGCAGGAGAGGTGGGGAGATGAAGAGACTTGGAAGAGGCAGGAGAGGTGGGGATATGAAGAGACTTGGAGGAGGTAGGAGAGGTGTGGATATGAAGAGACTTGGAAGAGGCAGAAGAGGTGGGGAGATGAAGAGAGTTTGAGGAGAGGCATGAGAGGTGGGGATATGAAGAGACTTGGAAGAGGCAGGAGAGGTGGGGATATGATGAGACTTGGAACAGGCATGAGAGGTGGGGATATGAAGAGCCTTTGAGGAAGAGGCAGGAGAGGTGGGGATATTAAGAGACTTGGAAGAGGCAGGAGAGGTGGGGAGATGAAGAGACTTGGAAGAGGTAGGAGAGATGTGGAGAATAGACTTTGAGGAGGAGGCAGGAGAGGTGGGGATAGGAAGATACTTGGAAGAGGCAGGAGATGTGGGGATATGAAGAGACTTGGAAGAGGCAGGAGAGGTGGGGATATGAAGAGACTTGGAAGAGGCAGGAGAGGTGGGGAGAAGAGACTTGGAAGAGGGAGGAGAGGTGGGGAGAAGAGACTTGGAAGAGGCAGGAGAGTTGGGGATATGAAGAGACTTTGAAGAGGTGGGGAGTAGAGACTTGGAAGAGGCAGGAGAGGTGGGGAGATGAATAGACTTGGAAGAGGCAGGAGAGGTGGGGAGATGAAGAGACTTGGAAGAGGCAGGAGAGGTGGGGAGATGAAGAGACTTGGAAGAGGCAGGAGAGGTGGGGAGATGAATAGACTTTGAAGAGGCAGGAGAGGTGGGGAGAAGAGACTTGGAAGAGGCAGGAGAGGTGGGGATATGAAGAGACTTGGAAGACGCAGGAGAGGTTGGGAGAAGAGACTTTGAGGAGGAGGCAGGAGAGGTGGGGATATGAAGAGACTTGGAAGAGGCAGGAGAGGTGGGGAGAAGAACATTGGAAGAGGCAGGAGAGGTGGGGAGAAGAGACTTGGAAGAGTCAGGAGAGGTGGGGATATGAATAGACTTTGAAGAGGCAGGAGAGGTGGGGAGAAGAGACTTGGAAGAGGCAGGAGAGGTGGGGAGATGAAGAGACTTGGAAGAGGCAGGAGAGGTGGGGATATGAAGAGACTTGGAAGAGGCAGGAGAGGTGGGGAGATGAATAGACTTCGAAGAGGCAGGAGAGGTGGAGAGATGAAGAGACTTGGAAGAGGCAGGAGAGGTGGGGATATGAAGAGACTTGGAAGAGGCAGGAGAGGTGGGGAGATGAAGAGACTTGGAAGAGGCAGGAGAGGTGGTGAGATGAAGAGACTTGGAAGAGGCAGGAGAGGTGGGGAGATGAAGAGACTTGGAAGAGGCAGGAGAGGTGGGGAGATGAAGAGACTTGGAAGAGGCAGGAGAGGTGGGGATGAAGAGACTTGGAAGAGGCAGGAGAGGTGGGGGAAGAGACTTGGAAGAAGGAGAGGTGGGGAGAAGAGACTTTGAGGAGAGGCAGGAGAGGTGGGGATATGAAGAGACTTGGAAGAGGCAGGAGAGGTGGGGAGAAGAGACTTGGAAGAGGGGAGAGGTGGGGAGAAGAGACTTGGAAGAGGCAGGAGAGGTGGGGATATGAAGAGACTTGGAAGAGGCAGGAGAGGTGGGGAGATGAAGAGACTTGGAAGAGGCAGGAGAGGTGGGGAGATGAAGAGACTTGGAAGAGGCAGGAGAGGTGGGGAGATGAAGAGACTTGGAAGAGGCAGGAGAGGTGGGGAGATGAAGAGACTTGGAAGAGGCAGGAGAGGTGGGGAGATGAAGAGACTTGGAAGAGGCAGGAAGGTGGGGAGAGACTTGGAAGAGGAGGAGAGGTGGGGAGATGAAGAGACTTGGAAGAGGCAGGAGAGGTGGGGAGATGAAGAGACTTGGAAGAGGCAGGAGAGGTGGGGATATGAAGAGACTTGGAAGAGGCAGGAGAGGTGGGGATATGAAGAGACTTGGAAGAGGCAGGAGAGGTGGAAGAGACTTTGGAAGAGGCAGGAGAGGTGGGGATATGAAGAGACTTGGAAGAGGCAGGAGAGGTGGGGAGATGAAGAGACTTGGAAGAGGCAGGAGAGGTGGGGATGAAGAGACTTGGAAGAGGCAGGAGAGGTGGGGATATGAAGAGACTTGGAAGAGGCAGGAGAGGTGGGGAGATGAAGAGACTTGGAAGAGGCAGGAGAGGTGGGGGGAGATGAAGAGAGTTTGAGGAGAGGCAGGAGAGGTGGGGGGAGATGGGAAGAGACTTGGAAGAGGCAGGAGAGGTGGGGATATGAAGAGACTTGGAAGAGGCAGGAGAGGTGGGGATATGAAGAGACTTTGAGGAAGAGGCAGGAGAGGTGGGGATTAAGAGACTTGGAAGAGGCAGGAGAGGTGGGGAGATGAAGAGACTTGGAGGAGAGGTGGGAGAATAGACTTTGAGGAGGAGGCAGGAGAGGTGGGGATAGGAAGATACTTGGAAGAGGCAGGAGATGTGGGGATATGAAGAGACTTGGAAGAGGCAGGAGAGGTGGGGAGAAGGACTTGGAAGAGGCAGGAGATGAAGAGACTTGGAAGAGGCAGGAGAGGTGGGGAGAAGAGACTTGGAAGAGGCAGGAGAGTTGGGGATATGAAGAGACTTGGAAGAAGAGGTGGGGAGTAGAGACTTGGAAGAGGCAGGAGAGGTGGGGAGATGAAGAGACTTGGAAGAGGCAGGAGAGGTGGGGAGATGAAGAGACTTGGAAGAGGCAGGAGAGGTGGGGAGATGAAGAGACTTGGAAGAGGCAGGAGAGGTGGAAGAGACTTGGAAGAGGCATGAGAGGTGGGGAGATGAAGAGACTTGGAAGAGGCAGGAGAGGTGGGGAGATGAAGAGATTCTTGGAAGAGGCAGGAGAGGTGGGGAGATGAAGAGACTTGGAAGAGGCAGGAGAGGTGGGGAGATGAAGAGACTTGGAAGAGGCAGGAGAGGTGGGGGATGAAGAGACTTGGAAGAGGCAGGAGAGGTGGGGAGATGAAGAGACTTGGAAGAGGCAGGAGAGGTGGGGAGATGAAGAGACTTGGAAGAGGCAGGAGAGGTGGGGAGATGAAGAGACTTGGAAGAGGCAGGAGAGGTGGGGGATGAAGAGACTTGGAAGAGGCAGGAGAGGTGGGGATGAAGAGACTTTGAGGAAGAGGCAGGAGAGGTGGGGATATGAAGAGACTTGGAAGAGGCAGGAGAGGTGGGGAGATGAAGAGACTTGGAAGAGGCAGGAGAGGTGGGGGATGAAGAGACTTTGGAAGAGGCAGGAGAGGTGGGGAGATGAAGAGACTTGGAAGAGGCAGGAGAGGTGGGGAGGAAGAGACTTGGAAGAGGCAGGAGAGGTGGGGATATGAAGAGACTTGGAAGAGGCAGGAGAGGTGGGGATGAAGAGACTTGGAAGAGGCAGGAGAGGTGGGGGGAAGAGACTTGGAAGAGGCAGGAGACTTGGAAGAGGCAGGAGAGGTGGGGGATGAAGAGACTTGGAAGAGGCAGGAGAGGTGGGGAGATGAAGAGACTTGGAAGAGGCAGGAGAGGTGGGGAGATGAAGAGACTTGGAAGAGGCAGGAGAGGGAGGGAGAGAAGAGACTTGGAAGAGGCAGGAGAGGTGGGGAGATGAAGAGACTTGGAAGAGGCAGGAGAGGTGGGGATGAAGAGACTTGGAAGAGGCAGGAGAGGTGGGGAGATGAAGAGACTTGGAAGAGGCAGGAGAGGTGGGGAGAAGAGACTTTGAGGAGAGGCAGGAGAGGTGGGGATATGAAGAGACTTGGAAGAGGCAGGAGAGGTGGGGGATGAAGAGACTTGGAAGAGGCAGGAGAGGTGGGGAGAAGAGACTTGGAAGAGGCAGGAGAGGTGGGGATATGAAGAGACTTGGAAGAGGCAGGAGAGGTGGGGATGAAGAGACTTGGAAGAGGCAGGAGAGGTGGGGAGATGAAGAGACTTGGAAGAGGCAGGAGAGGTGGGGGATGAAGAGACTTGGAAGAGGCAGGAGAGGTGGGGAGATGAAGAGACTTGGAAGAGGCAGGAGAGGTGGGGAGATGAAGAGACTTGGAAGAGGCAGGAGAAGAAGAGACTTGGAAGAGGCAGGAGAGGTGGGGATGAAGAGACTTGGAAGAGGCAGGAGAGGTGAAGGGAGATGAAGAGACTTGGAAGAGGCAGGAGAGGTGGGGAGATGAAGAGACTTGGAAGAGGCAGGAGAGGTGGGGAGAAGAGACTTGGAAGAGGCAGGAGAGGTGGGGGATGAAGAGACTTGGAAGAGGCAGGAGAGGTGGGGATATGAAGAGACTTGAGGAAGAGGCAGGAGAGGTGGGGATATGAAGAGACTTGGAAGAGGCAGGAGAGGTGGGGAGATGAAGAGACTTGGAAGAGGCAGGAGAGGTGGGGGAGAAGAGACTTGGAAGAGGCAGGAGAGGTGGGGAGATGAAGAGACTTGGAGGAGAAGAGACTTGGAAGAGGCAGGAGAGGTGGGGATATGAAGAGACTTGAAGAAGAGGCAGAAGAGAGGAAGAGGGGAGATGAAGAGACTTGGAAGAGGCAGGAGAGGTGGGGAGAAGAGACTTTGGAAGAGGCTTGGAAGAGGAGGAGGTGGGGGGGATAGAGAAGAGACTTGGAAGAGGCAGGAGAGGTGGGGAGATGAAGAGACTTGGAAGAGGCAGGAGAGGTGGGTGAGATGAAGAGACTTGGAAGAGGCAGGAGAGGTGGGGAGATGAAGAGACTTGGAAGAGGCAGGAGAGGTGGGGGAGAAGAGACTTGGAAGAGGCAGGAGAGGTGGGGAGATGAAGAGACTTGGAAGAGGCAGGAGAGGTGGGGAGATGAAGAGACTTGGAAGAGGCAGGAGAGGTGGGGATGAAGAGACTTGGAAGAGGCAGGAGAGGTGGGGAGAAGAGACTTGGAAGAGGCAGAAGAGGTGGGGAGAAGAGACTTGGAAGAGGCAGGAGAGGTGGGGAGAATGAAGAGAGACTTGGAGACTTGGAAGAGGCAGGGAGGTGGGGAGATGAAGAGACTTTGGAAGAGGCAGGAGAGGTGGGGATATGAAGAGACTTGGAAGAGGCAGGAGAGGTGGGGGGAGATGAAGAGACTTGGAAGAGGCAGGAGAGGTGGGGATGAAGAGACTTGGAAGAGGCAGGAGAGGTGGGGAGATGAAGAGACTTGGAAGAGGCAGGAGAGGTGGGGAGATGAAGAGACTTGGAAGAGGCAGGAGAGGTGGGGAGAAGAGACTTGGAAGAGGCAGGGAGAGGTGGGGAGATGAAGAGACTTGGAAGAGGCAGGAGAGGTGGGGAGATGAAGAGACTTGGAAGAGGCAGGAGAGGTGGGGGGAGAAGAGACTTGGAAGAGGCAGGAGAGGTGGGGAGAAGAGACTTGGAAGAGGGGAGAGGTGGGGAGAAGAGACTTGGAAGAGGCAGGAGAGGTGGGGAGATGAAGAGACTTGGAAGAGGCAGGAGAGGTGGGGAGATGAAGAGACTTGGAAGAGGCAGGAGAGGTGGGGGAGAGACTATGAGGAGAGGTGGGGAGATGAAGAGACTTGGAAGAGGCAGGAGAGGTGGGGAGATGAAGAGACTTGGAAGAGGCAGGAGAGGTGGGGAGATGAAGAGACTTGGAAGAGGCAGGAGAGGTGGGGAGATGAAGAGACTTGGAAGAGGCAGGAGAGGTGGAAGAGGGGGAGGTGGGGATGAAGAGACTTGGAAGAGGCAGGAGAGGTGGGGAGAAGAGACTTGGAAGAGGCAGGAGAGGTGGGGATAGAAGAGACTTGGAAGAGGCAGGAGAGGTGGGGAGATGAAGAGACTTGGAAGAGGCAGGAGAGGTGGGGAGAAGAGACTTGGAAGAGACTTGGAAGAGGAGGAGAGGTGGGGATGAAGAGACTTGGAAGAGGCAGAGAGGTGGGGATGAAGAGACTTGGAAGAGGCAGGAGAGGTGGAAGAGACTTGGAAGAGGCAGGAGAGGTGGGGAGATGAAGAGACTTGGAAGAGGCAGGAGAGGTGGGGAGATGAAGAGACTTGGAAGAGGCAGGAGAGGTGGGGGGAGAGAAGAGACTTGGAAGAGGCAGGAGAGGTGGGGAGATGAAGAGACTTGGAAGAGGCAGGAGAGGTGGGGAGATGAAGAGACTTGGAAGAGGCAGGAGAGGTGGGGAGATGAAGAGACTTGGAAGAGGCAGGAGAGGACTTGGGGATATGAAGAGACTTGGAAGAGGCAGGAGAGGTGGGGAGATGAAGAGACTTGGAAGAGGCAGGAGAGTGTGGGGATATGAAGAGACTTGGAAGAGGCAGGAGAGGTGGGGGATGAAGAGACTTGGAAGAGGCAGGAGAAGAAGAGACAGGAGAGGTGGGGAGATGAAGAGACTTGGAAGAGGCAGGAGAGGTGGGGAGATGAAGAGACTTGGAAGAGGCAGGAGAGGTGGGGGGAGATGAAGAGACTGGGGGAAGACTTGGAAGAGGCAGGAGAGGTGGGGAGATGAAGAGAGAGGTGGGGATGAAGAGGAAGAGGCAGGAGAGGTGGGGAGATGAAGAGACTTTTGGAAGAGGCAGGAGAGGTGGGGATATGAAGAGGGAGAGGTGGGGAGATGAAGAGACTTGGAAGAGGCAGGAGAGGTGGGGGATGAAGAGACTTGGAGAGGCAGGAAGAGGCAGGAGAGGTGGGGATATGAAGAGGCTTGGAAGAGGCAGGAGAGGTGGGGAGAAGAAGAGACTTGGAAGAGGCAGGAGAGGTGGGGGATGAAGAGACTTGGAAGAGGCAGGAGAGGTGGGGAGAAGAGACTTTGAGGAGGAGGCAGGAGAGGTGGGGAGATGAAGAGACTTGGAAGAGGCAGGAGAGGTGGGGAGATGAAGAGACTAGGAAGAGGCAGGAGAGGTGGGGAGAGGAAGAGACTTGGAAGAGGCAGGAGATGAAGAAACTTGGAAGAGGCAGAAGTGGGGGAGAAGAGACTTGGAAGAGGCAGGGAGAGGTGAGGAGGAGGGGGAGAAGAGACTTGGAAGAGGCAGGAGAGGTGGGGAGATGAAGAGACTTGGAAGAGGCAGGAGAGGTGGGGATATGAAGAGACTTGGAAGAGGCAGGAGAGGTGGGGAGATGGAAGAGACTTGGAAGAGGCAGGAGAGGTGGGGAGATGAAGAGACTTGGAAGAGGAAGAGGCAGGAGACTTGGTGGGGAGAGGTGGGGAGATGAAGAGACTTGGAAGAGGCAGGAGAGGTGGGGAGATGAAGAGACTTGGAAGAGGCAGGAGAGGTGGGGAGATGAAGAGACTTGGAAGAGGCAGGAGAGGTGGGGAGAAGAGACTTGGAAGAGGCAGGCAGGAGAAGGTGGAAGAGGCAGGGAGGTGGGGAGAAGAGACTTGGAAGAGGCAGGGAGGTGGGGGAGAAGAGACTTGGAAGAGGCAGGAGAGGTGGGGAGATGAAGAGACTTGGAAGAGGCAGGAGAGGTGGGGAGAAGAGTGGAAGAGGCAGGAGATGAAGAGACTTGGAAGAGGCAGGAGAGGTGGGGAGATGATGAGAGAGACTTGGAAGAGGCAGGCAGGAGAGGTGGGGATGAAGAGACTTGGAAGAGGCAGGAGAGGTGGGGAGATGAAGAGACTTGGAAGAGGCAGGAGAGGTGGGGAATGAAGAGACTTGGAAGAGGCAGGAGAGGTGGGGAGATGAAGAGACTTGGAAGAGGCAGGAGAGGTGGGGATATGAAGAGACTTGGAAGAGGCAGGAGAGGTGGGGAGAAAGAGACTTGGAAGAGGCAGGAGAGGTGGGGAGAAGAGACTTTGAGGATGAGGCAGGAGAGGTGGGGAGATGAAGAGACTTGGAAGAGGCAGGAGAGGTGGGGATATGAAGAGACTTGGAAGAGGCAGGAGAGGTGGGGGATGAAGAGACTTGGAAGAGGCAGGAGGTGGGGGGAGAAGAGACTTGGAAGAGGCAGGAGAGGTGGGGAGATGAAGAGACTTGGAAGAGGCAGGAGAGGTGGGGAGATGAAGAGACTTGGAAGAGGCAGGAGAGGTGGGGGAGACTTGGAGAGGAGAGGTTGGAAGAGACTTGGAAGAGGCAGGAGAGGTGGGGATGAAGAGACTTTGAGGAAGAGGCAGGAGAGGTGGGGATATGAAGAGACTTGGAAGAGGCAGGAGAGGTGGGGAGATGAAGAGACTTGGAAGAGGCAGGAGAGGTGGGGGATGAAGAGACTTGGAAGAGGCAGGAGAGGTGGGGAGATGAAGAGACTTGGAAGAGGCAGGAGAGGTGGGGAGATGAAGAGACTTGGAAGAGGCAGGAGAGGTGGGGATATGAAGAGACTTGGAAGAGGCAGGAGAGGTGGGGAGAAGAGACTTGGAAGAGGCAGGAGAGGTGGGGAGAAGAGACTTGGAAGAGGCAGGAGAGGTGGGGATGAAGAGACTTGGAAGAGGCAGGAGAGGTGGGGAGATGAAGAGACTTGGAAGAGGCAGGAGAGGTGGGGAGGAAGAGAGGAAGAGGCAGGAGAGGTGGGGAGATGAAGAGACTTGGAAGAGGCAGGAGAGGTGGGGAGATGAAGAGACTTGGAAGAGGCAGGAGAGGTGGGGGATGAAGAGACTTGGAAGAGGCAGGAGAGGTGGGGAGATGAAGAGACTTGGAAGAGGCAGGAGAGGTGGGGATATGAAGAGACTTGGAAGAGGCAGGAGAGGTGGGGAGAGAAGAGACTTGGAAGAGGCAGGAGAGGTGGGGATATGAAGAGACTTGGAAGAGGCAGGAGAGGTGGGGGATGGGGATGAAGAGACTTGGAAGAGGCAGGAGAGGTGGGGAGATGAAGAGACTTTGGGAGAAGGCTTGGAAGAGGCAGGAGAGGTGGGGAGATGAAGAGACTTGGAAGAGGCAGGAGAGGTGGGGAGATGAAGAGACTTTGAGGAGGAGGCAGGAGAGGTGGGGAGATGAAGAGACTTGGAAGAGGCAGGAGAGGTGGGGAGATGAAGAGACTTGGAAGAGGCAGGAGAGGTGGGGAGATGAAGAGACTTGGAAGAGGCAGGAGAGGTGGGGATGAAGAGACTTGGAAGAGGCAGGAGAGGTGGGGATATGAAGAGACTTGGAAGAGGCAGGAGAGGTGGGGATATGAAGAGACTTGGAAGAACAGGGAGGTGGGGAGAAGAGTGGGAGGCAGGAGAGGTGGGGAGAAGAGACTTTGGAAGAGGCAGGAGAGGTGGGGATATGAAGAGACTTGGAAGAGGCAGGAGAGGTGGGGATATGAAGAGACTTGGAAGAGGCAGGAGAGGTGGGGGAGAAGAGACTTGGAAGAGGCAGGAGAGGTGGGGAGATGAAGAGACTTGGAAGAGGCAGGAGAGGTGGGGGAGAAGAGACTTGGAAGAGGCAGGAGAGGTGGGGAGATGAAGAGACTTGGAAGAGGCAGGAGAGGTGGGGAGATGAAGAGACTTGGAAGAGGCAGGAGAGGTGGGGAGATGAAGAGACTTGGAAGAGGCAGGAGAGGTGGGGAGATGAAGAGACTTGGAAGAGGCAGGAGAGGTGGGGAGATGAAGAGACTTGGAAGAGGCAGGAGAGGTGGGGATGAAGAGACTTGGAAGAGGCAGGAGAGGTGGGGGATGAAGAGACTTGGAAGAGGCAGGAGAGGTGGGGGAGAAGAGACTTGGAAGAGGCAGGAGAGAAGAGACTTGGAAGAGGCAGGAGAGGTGGGGAGATGAAGAGACTTGGAAGAGGCAGGAGAGGTGGGGAGAAGAGACTTGGAAGAGGCAGGAGAGGTGGGGAGAGGAGACTTGGAAGAGGCAGGAGAGGTGGGGAGAAGAGACTTGGAAGAGGCAGGAGAGAGTGGAAGAGGGGAGAGGTGGGGAGATGAAGAGACTTGGAAGAGGCAGGAGAGGTGGGGAGATGAAGAGACTTGGAAGAGGCAGGAGAGGTGGGGATATGAAGAGACTTGGAAGAGGCAGGAGAGGTGGGGAGATGAAGAGACTTGGAAGAGGCAGGAGAGGTGGGGAGATGAAGAGACTTGAAAGAGGCAGGAGAGGTGGGGAGATGAAGAGATTCTTGGAAGAGGCAGGAGAGGTGGGGAGGTGGGGAGAAGAGACTTGGAAGAGGCAGGAGAGGTGGGGATATGAAGAGACTTGGAAGAGGCAGGAGAGGTGGGGAGAAGAGACTTGGAAGAGGCAGGAGAGGTGGGGGATGAAGAGACTTGGAAGAGGCAGGAGAGGTGGGGGAGAAGAGACTTGGAAGAGGCAGGAGAGGTGGGGATGAAGAGACTTGGAAGAGGCAGGAGAGGTGGGGATGAAGAGACTTGGAAGAGGCAGGAGAGGTGGGGAGATGAAGAGACTTGGAAGAGGCAGGAGAGGTGGGGATGAAGAGACTTGGAAGAGGCAGGAGAGGTGGGGGAAGAACTTGGAAGAGGCAGGAGAGGTTGGAAGAGACTTGGAAGAGGCAGGAGAGGTGGGGATATGAAGAGACTTGGAAGAGGCAGGAGAGGTGGGGGATGAAGAGACTTGGAAGAGGCAGGAGAGGTGGGGAGAAGAGACTTGGAAGAGGCAGGAGAGGTGGGGATATGAAGAGACTTGGAAGAGGCAGGAGAGGTGGGGAGATGAAGAGACTTGGAAGAGGCAGGAGAGGTGGGGATGAAGAGACTTGGAAGAGGCAGGAGAGGTGGGGATATGAAGAGACTTGGAAGGAGATATGAAGAGACTTGGAAGAGGCAGGAGAGGTGGGGAGATGAAGAGACTTGGAAGAGGCAGGAGAGGTGGGGGAAGAGACTTGAAGAAGAGGCAGGAGAGGTGGGGATGAAGGACTTGGAAGAGGCAGGAGAGGTGGGGGATGAAGAGACTTGGAAGAGGCAGGAGAGGTGGGGATATGAAGAGACTTTGAGGAGAGGCAGGAGAGGTGGGGATATGAAGAGACTTGGAAGAGGCAGGAGAGGTGGGGAGAAGAGACTTGGAAGAGGCTTGGGGGATGAAGAGACTTGGAAGAGGAAGAGGCAGGAGAGGTGGGGAGATGAAGAGACTTGGAAGAGGCAGGAGAGGTGGGGGAGAAGAGACTTGGAAGAGGCAGGAGAGGTGGGGAGATGAAGAGACTTGGAAGAGGCAGGAGAGGTGGGGAGAAGAGACTTGGAAGAGGCAGGAGAGGTGGGGAGATGAAGAGACTTGGAAGAGGCAGGAGAGGTGGGGAGATGAAGAGACTTGGAAGAGGCAGGAGAGGTGGGGAGATGAAGAGACTTGGAAGAGGCAGGAGAGGTGGGGAGATGAAGAGACTTGGAAGAGGCAGGAGAGGTGGGGAGATGAAGAGACTTGGAAGAGGCAGGAGAGGTGGGGAGATGAAGAGACTTGGAAGAGGCAGGAGAGGTGGGAGATGAAGAGACTTGGAAGAGGCAGGAGAGGTGGGGATGAAGAGACTTGGAAGAGGCAGGAGAGGTGGGAGAGGTGGGGAGAGAAGAGACTTGGAAGAGGCAGGAGAGGTGGGGATGAAGAGACTTGGAAGAGGCAGGAGAGGTGGGGATGAAGAGACTTGGAAGAGGCAGGAGAGGTGGGGAGATGAAGAGACTTGGAAGAGGCAGGAGAGAAGAGACTTGGAAGAGGCAGGAGAGGTGGGGAGATGAAGAGACTTGGAAGAGGCAGGAGAGGTGGGGGATGAAGAGACTTGGAAGAGGCAGGAGAGGTGGGGGGAGACTTGGAAGAGGAGGAGAGGTGGGGAGATGAAGAGACTTGGAAGAGGCAGGAGAGGTGGGGAGATGAAGAGACTTGGAAGAGGCAGGAGAGGTGGGGAGAGAAGAGACTTGGAAGAGGCAGGAGAGGTGGGGAGATGAAGAGACTTGGAAGAGGCAGGAGAGGTGGGGATATGAAGAGACTTGGAAGAGGCAGGAGAGGTGGGGATATGAAGAGACTTGGAAGAGGCAGAAGAGGTGGGGAGATGAAGAGACTTGGAAGAGGCTGGAGAGGTGGGGAGATGAAGAGACTTGGAAGAGGCTTGGGGATATGAAGAGGCAGGAGAGGTGGGGAGAAGAGACTTGGAAGAGGCAGGAGAGGTGGGGAGAAGAGACTTGGAAGAGGCAGGAGAGGTGGGGGAAGAGACTTTGAGGAGAGGCAGGAGAGGTTGAAGAGACTTGGAAGAGGCAGGAGAGGTGGGGAGATGAAGAGACTTGGAAGAGGCAGGAGAGGTGGGGGAGAAGAGACTTTGAGGAAGAGGCAGGAGAGGTGGGGATGAAGAGACTTGGAAGAGGCAGGAGAGGTGGGGAGAAGAGACTTGGAAGAGGCAGGAGAGGTGGGGATGAAGAGACTTGGAAGAGGCAGGAGAGGTGGGGAGATGAAGAGACTTGGAAGAGGCAGGAGAGGTGGGGAGATGAAGAGACTTGGAAGAGGCAGGAGAGGTGGGGGATGAAGAGACTTGGAAGAGGCAGGAGAGGTGGGGAGATGAAGAGACTTGGAAGAGGCAGGAGAGGTGGGGGGATGAAGAGACTTTGAGGAAGAGGCAGGAGAGGTGGGGATATGAAGAGACTTGGAAGAGGCAGGAGAGGTGGGGATATGAAGAGACTTGGAAGAGGCAGGAGAGGTGGGGATATGAAGAGACTTGGAAGAGGAGGCAGGAAGAGACTTGGGAGGGGGGAAGAGACTTGGAAGAGGCAGGAGAGGTGGGGAGATGAAGAGACTTGGAAGAGGCAGGAGAGGTGGGGAAGACTTGGAAGAGGCAGGAGAGGTGGGGGAGAAGAGACTTGGAAGAGGCAGGAGAGGTGGGGATGAAGAGACTTGGAAGAGGCAGGAGAGGTGGGGAGATGAAGAGACTTGGAAGAGGCAGGAGAGGTGGGGAGATGAAGAGACTTGGAAGAGGCAGGAGAGGTGGGGGATGAAGAGACTTGGAAGAGGCAGGAGAGGTGGGGAGATGAAGAGACTTGGAAGAGGCAGGAGAGGTGGGGAGATGAAGAGACTTGAGGAAGAGGCAGGAGAGGTGGGGATATGAAGAGACTTGGAAGAGGCAGGAGAGGTGGGGATGAAGAGACTTGGAAGAGGCAGGAGAGGTGGGGAGAAGAGACTTGGAAGAGGCAGGAGAGGTGGGGATATGAAGAGACTTGGAAGAGGCAGGAGAGGTGGGGATATGAAGAGACTTGGAAGAGGCAGGAGAGGTGGGGAGAAGAGACTTGGAAGAGGCAGGAGATGTGGGGATATGAAGAGACTTGGAAGAGGCAGGAGAGGTGGGAGATGAAGAGACTTGGAAGAGGCAGGAGAGGTGGGGAGATGAAGAGACTTGGAAGAGGCAGGAGAGGTGGGGATGAAGAGACTTGGAAGAGGCAGGAGAGGTGGGGATATGAAGAGACTTGGAAGAGGCAGGAGAGGTGGGGAGATGAAGAGACTTGGAAGAGGCAGGAGAGGTGGGGAGATGAAGAGACTTGGAAGAGGCAGGAGAGGTGGGGAGATGAAGAGACTTGGAAGAGGCAGGAGAGGTGGGGAGATGAAGAGACTTTGAGGAGAGGCAGGAGAGGAGGGGAGATGAAGAGACTTGGAAGAGGCAGGAGAGGTGGGGAGATGAAGAGACTTGAAAGAGGCAGGAGAGGTGGGGAGATGAAGAGATTCTTGGAAGAGGCAGGAGAGGTGGGGAGAAGAGACTTGGAAGAGGCAGGAGAGGTGGGGAGAAGATGAAGAGGATGAGAGGTGGGGATGAAGAGACTTGGAAGAGGCAGGAGAGGTGGGGGAGAAGAGACTTGGAAGGCAGGCAAGAAGAGACTTGGAAGAGGCAGGAGAGGTGGGGATGAAGAGACTTGGAAGAGGCAGGAGAGGTGGGGGAAGAGACTTGGAAGAGGCAGGAGAGGTGAAGAAGAGACTTGGAAGAGGCAGGAGAGGTGGGGGATGAAGAGACTTGGAAGAGGCAGGAGAGGTGGGGAGAAGAGACTTGGAAGAGGCAGGAGAGGTGGGGAGATGAAGAGACTTGGAAGAGGCAGGAGAGGTGGGGATATGAAGAGACTTGGAAGAGGCAGGAGAGGTGGGGAGATGAAGAGACTTGGAAGAGGCAGGAGAGGTGGGGAGATGAAGAGACTTTGAAGAGGCAGGAGAGGTGGGGATATGAAGAGACTTGGAAGAGGCAGGAGAGGTGGGGAGATGAAGAGACTTGGAAGAGGCAGAGAGGTGGGGATATGAAGAGACTTGGAAGAGGCAGGAGAGGTGGGGATAGAAGAGACTTGGAAGAGGCAGGAGAGGTGGGGAGATGAAGAGACTTGGAAGAGGCAGGAGAGGTGGGGAGAAGAGACTTTGAGGAGGAGGCAGGAGAGGTGGGGAGATGAAGAGACTTGGAAGAGGCAGGAGAGGTGGGGAGATGAAGAGACTTGGAAGAGGCAGGAGAGGTGGGGATTTGAAGAGACTTGGGAGAGGCAGGAGAGGTGGGGAGATGAAGAGACTTGGAAGAGGCAGGAGAGGTGGGGATATGAAGAGACTTGGAAGAGGCAGGAGAGGTGGGGGAGAAGAGACTTGGAAGAGGCAGGAGAGGTGGGGGAAGAGACTTGGAGAGGTGGGGAGATGAAGAGACTTGGAAGAGGCAGGAGAGGTGGGGAGAAGAGACTTTGAGGAGAGGCAGGAGAGGTGGGGATATGAAGAGACTTGGAAGAGGCAGGAGAGGTGGGGATATGAAGAGACTTGGAAGAGGCAGGAGAGTGGGGAGATGAAGAGACTTGGAAGAGGCAGGAGAGGTGGGGATGAAGAGACTTGGAAGAGGCAGGAGAGGTGGGGAGAAGAGACTTGGAAGAGGCAGGAGAGGTGGGGATATGAAGAGACTTGGAAGAGGCAGGAGAGGTGGAAAGAGGAAGGAGGAGAGGTGGGGATATGAAGAGACTTGGAAGAGGCAGGAGAGGTGGGGAGATGAAGAGACTTGGAAGAGGCAGGAGAGGTGGGGAGAAGAGACTTGGAAGAGGCAGGAGAGGTGGGGATGAAGAGACTTGGAAGAGGCAGGAGAGGTGGGGAGAAGAGACTTGGAAGAGGCAGGAGAGGTGGGGGAGATGAAGAGACTTGGAAGAGGCAGGAGAGGTGAAGAGACTTGGAAGAGGCAGGAGAGGTGGGGAGATGAAGAGACTTGGAAGAGGCAGGAGAGGTGGGGAGATGAAGAGACTTGGAAGAGGCAGGTGGGGGAGAAGGACTTGGAAGAGGGGAGAGGTGAAGAGACTTGGAAGAGGCAGGAGAGGTGGGGAGATGAAGAGACTTGGAAGAGGCAGGAGAGGTGGGGAGATGAAGAGACTTGGAAGAGGCAGGAGAGGTGGGGATGAAGAGACTTGGAAGAGGCAGGAGAGGTGGGGATGAAGAGACTTGGAAGAGGCAGGAGAGGTGGGGAGACTTGGAAGAGGCAGGAGAGACTTGGAAGAGGCAGGAGAGGTGGGGATATGAAGAGACTTGGAAGAGGCAGGAGAGGTGGGGAGATGAAGAGACTTGGAAGAGGCAGGAGAGGTGGGGAGAAGAGACTTGGAAGAGGCAGGAGAGGTGGGGATATGAAGAGACTTGGAAGAGGCAGGAGAGGTGGGGATATGAAGAGACTTGGAAGAGGCAGGAGAGGTGGGGAGATGAAGAGACTTGGAAGAGGCAGGAGAGGTGGGGAGAAGAGACTTTGAGGAGGAGGCAGGAGAGGTGGGGATATGAAGAGACTTGGAAGAGGCAGGAGAGGTGGGGATATGAAGAGACTTGGAAGAGGCAGGGGAGGTGGGGAGGAGACTTGGAAGAGGCAGGAGAGGTGGGGGAAGAGACTTGGAAGAAGACTTGGAAGAGGCAGGAGAGGTGGGGAGATGAAGAGACTTGGAAGAGGCAGGGAGGTGGGGGATGAAGAGACTTGGAAGAGGCAGGAGAGGTGGGGGATGAAGAGACTTGGAAGAGGCAGGAGAGGTGGGGAGATGAAGAGACTTGGAAGAGGCAGGAGAGGTGGGGAGATGAAGAGACTTTGGAAGAGGGAGGTGGGGAGAAGAGACTTGGAAGGGCAGGAGAGGTGGGGATGAAGAGACTTGGAAGAGGCAGGAGAGGTGGGGAGAAGAGACTTGGAAGAGGCAGGAGAGGTGGGGAGAAGAGACTTGGAAGAGGCAGGAGAGGTGGGGATATGAAGAGACTTGGAAGAGGCAGGAGAGGTGGGGAGAAGAGACTTGGAAGAGGCAGGAGAGGTGGGGATGAAGAGACTTGGAAGAGGCAGGAGAGGTGGGGAGAAGAGACTTGGAAGAGGCAGGAGAGGTGGGGAGATGAAGAGACTTGGAAGAGGCAGGAGAGGTGGGGAGATGAAGAGACTTGGAAGAGGCAGGAGAGGTGGGGAGATGAAGAGACTTGGAAGAGGCAGGAGAGGTGGGGAGATGAAGAGACTTGGAAGAGGCAGGAGAGGTGGGGAGATGAAGAGACTTGGAAGAGGCAGGAGAGGTGGGGAGAAGAGACTTGGAAGAGGCAGGAGAGGTGGGGAGAAGAGACTTGGAAGAGGCAGGAGAGGTGGGGAGATGAAGAGACTTGGAAGAGGCAGGAGAGGTGGGGAGATGAAGAGACTTGGAAGAGGCAGGAGAGGTGGGGAGAAGAGACTTGGAAGACTTGGAAGAGGCAGGAGAGGTGGGGAGATGAAGAGACTTGAGAAGAGGCAGGAGAGGTGGGGATGAAGAGACTTGGAAGAGGCAGGAGAGGTGGGGAGATGAAGAGACTTGGAAGAGGCAGGAGAGGTGGGGGATGAAGAGACTTGGAAGAGGCAGGAGAGGTGGGGAGAAGAGACTTGGAAGAGGCAGGAGAGGTGGGGAGATGAAGAGACTTGGAAGAGGCAGGAGAGGTGGGGATGAAGAGACTTGGAAGAGGCAGGAGAGGTGGGGAGAAGAGACTTTGAGGAGGAGGCAGGAGAGGTGGGGTGATGAAGAGACTTTGAGGAGAGGCAGGAGAGGTGGGGATATGAAGAGACTTGGAAGAGGCAGGAGAGGTGGGGATATGATGAGACTTGGAACAGGCATGAGAGGTGGGGATATGAAGAGACTTTGAGGAAGAGGCAGGAGAGGTGGGGGAAGAGACTTGGAAGAGGCAGGAGAGGTGGGGAGATGAAGAGACTTGGAAGAGGCAGGAGAGGTGGGGAGAAGAGACTTTGAAGAGGAGGAGGAGGAGAGGGGGGAGAAGAGACTTGGAAGAGGCAGGAGAGGTGGGGAGATGAAGAGACTTGGAAGAGGAGGAGAGGCAGGAGAGGTGGGGGGATGAAGAGACTTGGAAGAGGCAGGAGAGGTGGGGGATGAAGAGACTTGGAAGAGGCAGGAGAGGTGGGGATGAAGAGACTTGGAAGAGGCAGGAGGGAGAGAAGAGGCAGGAGAGGTGGGGATGAAGAGACTTGGAAGAGGCAGGAGAGGTGGGGGGATGAAGAGACTTGGAAGAGGCAGGAGAGGTGGGGATATGAAGAGACTTGGAAGAGGCAGGAGAGGTGGGGAGATGAAGAGACTTGGAAGAGGCAGGAGAGGTGGGGGAGAAGAGACTTTGAGGAGAGGCAGGAGAGGTGGGGATATGAAGAGACTTGGAAGAGGCAGGAGAGGTGGGGATATGAAGAGACTTGGAAGAGGCAGGAGAGGTGGGGAGAAAGAGACTTGGAAGAGGCAGGAGAGGTGGGGATGAAGAGACTTGGAAGAGGCAGGAGAGGTGGGGAGAAGAGGAAGAGGCAGGAGAGGTGGGGAGATGAAGAGACTTGGAAGAGGCAGGAGAGGTGGGGAGATGAAGAGACTTGGAAGAGGCAGGAGAGGTGGGGAGAAGAGACTTGGAAGAGGCAGGAGAGGTGGGGAGATGAAGAGACTTGGAAGAGGCAGGAGAGGTGGGGGATGAAGAGACTTGGAGGAGAGAGGTGGGGATGAAGAGACTTGGAAGAGGCAGGAGAGGTGGGGGAAGAGACTTGGAAGAGGCAGGAGAGGTGGGGAGAAGAGACTTGGAAGAGGCAGGAGAGGTGGGGGATGAAGAACTTGGAAGAGGCAGGAGAGGTGGGGAAGAAGGACTTGGAAGAGGCAGGAGAGGTGGGGAGATGAAGAGACTTGGAAGAGGCAGGAGAGGTGGGGAAGAGACTTGGAAGAGGCAGGAGAGGTGGGGAGAAGAGACTTGGAAGAGGCAGGAGAGGTGGGGAGATGAAGAGACTTGGAAGAGGCAGGAGAGGTGGGGAGATGAAGAGACTTGGAAGAGGCAGGAGAGGTGGGGATATGAAGAGACTTGGAAGAGGCAGGAGAGGTGGGGGAGAAGAGACTTGGAAGAGGCAGGAGAGGTGGTGAGAAGAGACTTGGAAGAGGCAGGAGAGGTGGGGATATGAAGAGACTTGGAAGAGGCAGGAGAGGTGGGGATATGAAGAGACTTGGAATAGGCAGAAGAGGTGGGGAGATGAAGAGACTTGGAAGAGGCAGGGGAGGTGGGGAGAAGAGACTTTGAGGAGGAGGCAGGAGAGGGGGGATATGAAGAGACTTGGAAGAGGCAGGAGAGGTGGGGAGAAGAGACTTGGAAGAGTCGGGAGAGGTGGGGAGAAGAGACTTGGAAGAGGGAGGAGAGGTGGGGAGAAGAGACTTGGAAGAGTCGGGAGAGGTGGGGAGAAGAGACTTGGAAGAGGGAGGAGAGGTGGGGAGAAGAGACTTGGAAGAGGCAGGAGAGGTGGGGATATGAAGAGACTTTGAAGAGGCAGAAGAGGTGGGGAGATGAAGAGACTTGGAAGAGGCAGGAGAGGTGGGGAGATGAAGAGACTTGGAAGAGGCAGGAGAGGTGGGGAGATGAAGAGACTTGGAAGAGGCAGGAGAGGTGGGGAGATGAAGAGACTTGGAAGAGGCAGGAGAGGTGGGGAGAAGAGACTTGGAAGAGGCAGGGAAGAGGCAGGAGAGGTGGGGAGAAGAGACTTGGAAGAGGCAGGAGAGGTGGGGGTGGGGTGGGGAGAAGAGACTTGGAAGAGGCAGGAGAGGTGGGGAGATGAAGAGACTTTGAAGAGGCAGGAGAGGTGGGGAGAAGAGACTTGGAAGAGGCAGGAGAGGTGGGGAGATGAAGAGACTTGGAAGAGGCAGGAGAGGTGGGGAGATGAAGAGACTTGGAAGAGGCAGGAGAGGTGGGGAGAAGAGACTTTGAGGAGGAGGCAGGAGAGGTGGGGAGATGAAGAGACTTGGAAGAGGCAGGAAAGGTGGGGAGATGAAGAGACTAGGAAGAGGCAGGAGAGGTGGGGAGATGAAGAGACTTGGAAGAGGCAGGAGAGGTGGGGAGATGAAGAGACTTTGAGGAAGAGGCAGGAGAGGTGGGGATATGAAGAGACTTGGAAGAGGCAGGAGAGGTGGGGATATGAAGAGACTTGGAAGAGGCAGGAGAGGTGGGGATATGAAGAGACTTGGAAGAGGCAGGAGAGGTGGGGAGAAGAGACTTGGAAGAGGCAGGAGAGGTGGGGATATGAAGAGACTTGGAAGAGGCAGGAGAGGTGGGGAGAAGAGACTTTGAGGAGGAGGCAGGAGAGGTGGGGATATGAAGAGACTTGGAAGAGGCAGGAGAGGTGGGGAGAAGAGACTTGGAAGAGGAGGAGAGGCAGGAGAGGTGGGGAGATGAAGAGACTTGGAAGAGGCAGGAGAAGAAGAGACTTGAGGAAGAGGCAGGAGAGGTGGGGATATGAAGAGACTTGGAAGAGGCAGGAGAGGTGGGGAGAAGAGACTTGGAAGAGGCAGGAGAGGTGGGGAGAAGAGACTTGGAAGAGGCAGGAGAGGTGGGGAGAAGAGACTTTGAGGATGAGGCAGGAGAGGTGGGGATATGAAGAGACTTGGAAGAGGCAGGAGAGGTGGGGATATGAAGAGACTTGGAAGAGGCAGGAGAGGTGGGGAGAAGAGACTTGGAAGAGGCAGGAGAGGTGGGGAGAAGAGACTTGGAAGAGGCAGGAGAGGTGGGGATATGAAGAGACTTGGAAGAGGCAGGAGAGGTGGGGAGATGAAGAGACTTGGAAGAGGCAGGAGAGGTGGGGAGAAGAGACTTTGAGGAGGAGGCAGGAGAGGTGGGGATATGAAGAGACTTGGAAGAGGCAGGAGAGGTGGGGATATGAAGAGACTTGGAAGAGGCAGGAGAGGTGGGGAGAAGAGACTTGGAAGAGGCAGGAGAGGTGGGGGAAGAGACTTGGAAGAGGCAGGAGAGGTGGGGAGAAGAGACTTGGAAGAGGCAGGAGAGGTGGGGAGATGAAGAGACTTGGAAGAGGCAGGAGAGGTGGGGAGAAGAGACTTGGAAGAGGCAGGAGAGGTGGGGAGATGAAGAGACTTGGAAGAGGCAGGAGAGGTGGGGAGATGAAGAGACTTGGAAGAGGCAGGAGAGGTGGGGAGATGAAGAGACTTGGAAGAGGCAGGAGAGGTGGGGAGAAGAGACTTGGAAGAGGCAGGAGAGGTGGGGAGAAGAGACTTGGAAGAGGCAGGAGAGGTGGGGAGAAGAGACTTGGAAGAGGCAGGAGAGGTGGTGGGGAGAAGAGACTTGGAAGAGGCAGGAGAGGTGGGGAGAAGAGACTTGGAAGAGGCAGGAGAGGTGGGGAGAAGAGACTTGGAAGAGGCAGGAGAGGAGAAGAGACTTGGAAGAGGCAGGAGAGGTGGGGAGAAGAGACTTGGAAGAGGCAGGAGAGGTGGGGAGATGAAGAGACTTGGAAGAGGCAGGAGAGGTGGGGAGATGAAGAGACTTGGAAGAGGCAGGAGAGGTGGGGATATGAAGAGACTTGGAAGAGGCAGGAGAGGTGGGGAGAAGAGACTTGGAAGAGGCAGGAGAGGTGGGGAGAAGAGACTTGGAAGAGGCAGGAGAGGGATAGAAGAGACTTGGAAGAGGCAGGAGAGGTGGGGATATGAAGAGACTTGGAAGAGGCAGGAGAGGTGGGGAGATGAAGAGACTTGGAAGAGGCAGGAGAGGTGGGGAGAAGAGACTTTGAGGAGGAGGCAGGAGAGGTGGGGATATGAAGAGACTTGGAAGAGGCAGGAGAGGTGGGGATATGAAGAGACTTGGAAGAGGCAGGAGAGGTGGGGAGAAGAGACTTGGAAGAGGCAGGAGAGGGGGGAGAAGAGACTTGGAAGAGGCAGGAGAGGTGGGGGAGAAGAGACTTGGAAGAGGCAGGAGAGGTGGGGAGATGAAGAGACTTGGAAGAGGCAGGAGAGGTGGGGAGAAGAGACTTGGAAGAGGCAGGAGAGGTGGGGGAGAAGAGACTTGGAAGAGGCAGGAGAGGTGGGGAGATGAAGAGACTTGGAAGAGGCAGGAGAGGTGGGGAGATGAAGAGACTTGGAAGAGGCAGGAGAGGTGGGGAGAAGAGACTTGGGGAGAGGAGAGGTGGGGAGAAGAGACTTGGAAGAGGCAGGAGAGTGGAAGAGGGGAGATGAAGAGACTTGGAAGAGGCAGGAGAGGTGGGGAGATGAAGAGACTTGGAAGAGGCAGGAGAGGTGGGGAGATGAAGAGACTTGGAAGAGGCAGGAGAGGTGGGGAGATGAAGAGACTTGGAAGAGGCAGGAGAGGTGGGGAGATGAAGAGACTTGGAAGAGGCAGGAGAGGTGGGGAGATGAAGAGACTTGGAAGAGGCAGGAGAGGTGGGGAGAAGAGACTTGGAAGAGGCAGGAGAGGTGGGGGGAGAAGAGACTTGGAAGAGGCAGGAGAGGTGGGGAGAAGAGACTTGGAAGAGGCAGGAGAGGTGGGGAGATGAAGAGACTTGGAAGAGGCAGGAGAGGTGGGGAGAAGAGACTTGGAAGAGGCAGGAGAGGTGGGAGATGGACTTGGAAGAGGCAGGAGAGGTGGGGAGAAGAGACTTGGAAGAGGCAGGAGAGGTGGGGGATGAAGAGACTTGGAAGAGGCAGGAGAGGTGGGGAGATGAAGAGACTTGGAGGAGGCAGGAGAGGTGGGAAGAAGAGGAAGAGGCAGGAGAGGTGGGGAGATGAAGAGACTTGAAAGAGGCAGGAGAGGTGGGGAGATGAAGAGACTTGGAAGAGGCAGGAGAGGTGGGGAGAAGAGACTTGGAAGAGGCAGGAGAGGTGGGGAGAAGAGACTTGGAACAGGTAGGAGAGGTGGGGAGAAGAGACTTTGAGGAGGAGGCAGGAGAGGTGGGGATATGAAAAGACTTGGAAGAGGCAGGAGAGGTGGGGAGATGAAGAGACTTGGAAGAGGCAGGAGAGGTGGGGGAGAAGAGACTTTGAGGAAGAGGCAGGAGAGGTGGGGAGAAGAGACTTGGAAGAGGCAGGAGAGGTGGGGATGAAGAGACTTGGAAGAGGCAGGAGAGGTGGGGATATGAAGAGACTTGGAAGAGGCAGGAGAGGTGGGGAGAAGAGACTTGGAAGAGGCAGGAGAGGTGGGGATGAAGAGACTTGGAAGAGGCAGGAGAGGTGGGGAGAAGAGACTTGGAAGAGGCAGGAGAGGTGGGGATATGAAGAGACTTGGAAGAGGCAGGAGAGGTGGGGAGATGAAGAGACTTGGAAGAGGCAGGAGAGGTGGGGAGAAGAGACTTGAAGAGGCAGGAGAGGTGGGGAGAAGAGACTTGGAAGAGGCAGGAGAGGTGGGGATATGAAGAGACTTGGAAGAGGCAGGAGAGGTGGGGGAGAAGAGACTTGGAAGAGGCAGGAGAGGTGGGGAGAAGAGACTTGGAAGAGGCAGGAGAGGTGGGGGGATGAAGAGACTTGGAAGAGGCAGGAGAGGTGGGGGAGACTTGGAAGAAGAGACTTGGAAGAGGCAGGAGAGGTGGGGAGAAGAGACTTGGAAGAGGCAGGAGAGGTGGGGAGATGAAGAGACTTGTAAAAGGCAGGAGAGGTGGGGAGATGAAGAGACTTTGAGGAAGAGGCAGGAGAGGTGGGGATATGAAGAGACTTGGAAGAGGCAGGAGAGGTGGGGGGGAGAAGAGACTTGGAAGAGGCAGGAGAGGTGGGGAGAAGAGACTTGGAAGAGGCAGGAGAGGTGGGGATATGAAGAGACTTGGAAGAGGCAGGAGAGGTGGGGATATGAAGAGACTTGGAAGAGGCAGAAGAGGTGGGGAGATGAAGAGACTTGGAAGAGGCAGGAGAGGTGGGGAGAAGAGACTTTGAGGAAGAGGCAGGAGAGGTGGGGATATGAAGAGACTTGGAAGAGGCAGGAGAGGTTGGGGATATGAAGAGACTTGGAAGAGGCAGGAGAGATGGGGAGATGAAGAGACTTGGAAGAGGCAGGAGAGGTGGGGGAGAAGAGACTTGGAAGAGGCAGGAGAGGTGGGGAGAAGAGACTTGGAAGAGGCAGGAGAGGTGGGGAGATGAAGAGACTTGGAAGAGGCAGGAGAGGTGGGGATGAAGAGACTTGGAAGAGGGAAGAGGCAGGAGAGGTGGGGAGATGAAGAGACTTGGAAGAGGCAGGAGAGGTGGGGAGATGAAGAGACTTTGAGGAGGAGGCAGGAGAGGTGGGGAGAAGAGGGAGGTGAAGAGACTTGGAAGAGGCAGGAGAGGTGGGGAGAAGAGACTTGGAAGAGGCAGGAGAGGTGAAGAGACTTGGAAGAGGCAGGAGAGGTGGGGAGATGAAGAGACTTGGAAGAGGCAGGCAGAGGTGGGGATGAAGAGACTTGGAAGAGGCAGGAGAGGTGGGGAGAAGAGACTTGGAAGAGGCAGGAGAGGGGGGAGAAGAGACTTGGAAGAGGCAGGAGAGGTGGGGAGATGAAGAGACTTGGAAGAGGCAGGAGAGGTGGGGAGATGAAGAGACTTGGAAGAGGCAGGAGAGGTGGGGAGATGAAGAGACTTGGAAGAGGCAGGAGAGGTGGGGAGATGAAGAGACTTGGAAGAGGCAGGAGAGGTGGGGAGATGAAGAGACTTGGAAGAGGCAGGAGAGGTGGGGAGAAGAGACTTGGAAGAGGCAGGAGAGGTGGGGAGAGAGACTTGGGAGAAGGAGATGAAGAGACTTGGAAGAGGCAGGAGAGGTGGGGAGATGAAGAGACTTGGAAGAGGCAGGAGAGGTGGGGAGAAGAGACTTGGAAGAGGCAGGTGGGGAGAAGAGACTTTGGGGAGGCAGGAGAGGTGGGGAGAAGAGACTTGGAAGAGGCAGGAGAGGTGGGGATGAAGAGACTTGGAAGAGGCAGGAGAGGTGGGGAGATGAAGAGACTTGGAAGAGGCAGGAGAGGTGGGGAGATGAAGAGACTTGGAAGAGGCAGGAGAGGTGGGGGAGATGAAGAGACTTGGAAGAGGCAGGAGAGGTGGGGATATGAAGAGACTTGGAAGAGGCAGGAGAGGTGGGGAGAAGAGACTTGGAAGAGGCAGGAGAGGTGGGGAGAAGAGACTTGGAAGAGGCAGGAGAGGTGGGGAGAAGAGACTTTGAGGAGGAGGCAGGAGAGGTGGGGAGAAGAGACTTGGAAGAGGCAGGAGAGGTGGGGAGATGAAGAGACTTGGAAGAGGCAGGAGAGGTGGGGAGAAGAGACTTGGAAGAGGCAGGAGAGGTGGGGAGAAGAGACTTGGAAGAGGCAGGAGAGGTGGGGATATGAAGAGACTTGGAAGAGGCAGGAGAGGTGGGGATATGAAGAGACTTGGAAGAGGCAGGAGAGGTGGGGATATGAAGAGACTTGGAAGAGGCAGGAGAGGTGGGGAGATGAAGAGACTTGGAAGAGGCAGGAGAGGTGGGGAGGAGACTTTGAGGAGGAGGCAGGAGAGGTGGGGAGATGAAGAGACTTGGAAGAGGCAGGAGAGGTGGGGATATGAAGAGACTTGGAAGAGGCAGGAGAGGTGGGGATATGAAGAGACTTGGAAGAGGCAGGAGAGGTGGGAGAGAAGAGACTTGGAAGAGGCAGGAGAGGTGGGGGAAGAGACTTGGAAGAGGCAGGAGAGGTGGGGGAGAAGAGACTTGGAAGAGGCAGGAGAGGTGGGGAGATGAAGAGACTTGGAAGAGGCAGGAGAGGTGGGGAGAAGAGACTTGGAAGAGGCAGGAGAGTGGGAGAGAAGAGACTTGGAAGAGGCAGGAGAGGTGGGGAAGAAGAGACTTGGAAGAGGCAGGAGAGGTGGGGATGAAGAGACTTGGAAGAGGCAGGAGAGGTGGGGAGATGAAGAGACTTGGAAGAGGCAGGAGAGGTGGGGAGAAGAGACTTTGAGGAGGAGGCAGGAGACTGGGGATATGAAGACTTGGAAGAGGCAGGAGAGGTGGGGAGATGAAGAGACTTGGAAGAGGCAGGAGAGGTGGGGGAGAAGAGACTTGGAAGAGGCAGGAGAGGAAGAGACTTGGAAGAGGCAGGAGAGGTGGGGGAGAAGAGACTTGGAAGAGGCAGGAGAGGTGGGGAGATGAAGAGACTTGGAAGAGGCAGGAGAGGTGGGGAGATGAAGAGACTTGAGGAAGAGGCAGGAGAGGTGGGGAGATGAAGAGACTTGGAAGAGGCAGGAGAGGTGGGGATGAAGAGACTTGGAAGAGGCAGGAGAGGTGGGGAGATGAAGAGACTTGGAAGAGGCAGGAGAGGTGGGGAGAAGAGACTTGGAAGAGGCAGGTGGGAGAAGAGACTTGGAAGAGGAGGAGATGAAGAGACTTGGAAGAGGCAGGAGAGGTGGGGAGATGAAGAGACTTGGAAGAGGCAGGAGAGGTGGGGAGAAGAGACTTGGAAGAGGCTTGAAGAGACTTTGGAAGAGGCAGGAGAGGTGGGGGAAGAGACTTGGAAGAGGCAGGAGAGGTGGGGAAGAAGAGACTTGGAAGAGGCAGGAGAGGTGGGGAGATGAAGAGACTTGGAAGAGGCAGGAGAGGTGGGAAGAAGAGACTTGGAAGAGGCAGGAGAGGTGGGGAGATGAAGAGACTTGGAAGAGGCAGGAGAGGTGGGGAGATGAAGAGACTTTGAGAAGAGGCAGGAGAGGTGGGGAAGAAGAGACTTGGAAGAGGCAGGAGAGGTGGGGGATGAAGAGACTTTGAGGAAGAGGCAGGAGAGGTGGGGATATGAAGAGACTTGGAAGAGGCAGGAGAGGTGGGGAATGAAGAGACTTGGAAGAGGAGAGGTGGGGAGATGAAGAGACTTGGAAGAGGCAGGAGAGGTGGGGAGAAGAGAGACTTGGAAGAGGCAGGAGAGGTGGGGGATGAAGAGACTTGGAAGAGGCAGGAGAGGTGGGGGAGAAGAGACTTGGAAGAGGCAGGAGAGGTGGGGAGATGAAGAGACTTGGAAGAGGCAGGAGAGGTGGGGAGAAGAGACTTTGAGGAAGAGGCAGGAGAGGTGGGGATGAAGAGACTTGGAAGAGGCAGGAGAGGTGGGGAGAAGAGACTTTGAGGAGGAGGCAGGAGAGGTGGGGATATGAAGAGAGACTTGGAAGAGGCAGGAGAGGTGGGGAGAAGAGACTTGGAAGAGGCAGGAGAGGTGGGGGAGAAGAGACTTGGAAGAGGCAGGAGAGGTGGGGAGAAGAGACTTTGAAGAGGAGGCAGGAGAGGTGGGGATATGAAGAGACTTGGAAGAGGCAGGAGAGGTGGGGGAGAAGAGACTTGGAAGAGGCAGGAGAGGTGGGGAAGAGACTTGGAAGAGGACTAGAAGAGATTTGGAAGAGGCAGGAGAGGTGGGGATGAAGAGACTTGGAAGAGGCAGGAGAGGTGGGGAGATGAAGAGACTTGGAAGAGGCAGGGAGGTGGGGAGAAGAGACTTGGAAGAGGCAGGAGAGGTGGGGAGAAGAAGAGACTTGGAAGAGGCAGGAGAGGTGGGGAGAAGAAGACTTGGAAGAGGCAGGAGAGGTGGGGGATGAAGAGACTTGGAAGAGGCAGGAGAGGTGGGGAGATGAAGAGACTTGGAAGAGGCAGGAGAGAGGTGGGGAGAAGAGACTTGGAAGAGGCAGGAGAGGTGGGGGGAGACTTGGAAGAAGAGAGGTGGGGAGAAGAGACTTGGAAGAGGCAGGAGAGGTGGGGAGATGAAGAGACTTGGAAGAGGCAGGAGAGGTGGGGATGAAGAGACTTTTGAGGAGGAGGCAGGAGAGGTGGGGATATGAAGAGACTTGGAAGAGGCAGGAGAGGTGGGGGATGAAGAGACTTGGAAGAGGCAGGAGAGGTGGTGAGAAGAGACTTGGAAGAGGCAGGAGAGGTGGCTAGAAGAGACTTGGAAGAGGCAGGAGAGGTGGGGATATGATGAGACTTGGAACAGGCATGAGAGGTGGGGATATGAAGAGACTTGGAAGAGGTAGGAGAGGTGGGGAGAAGAGACTTTGAGGAGGAGGCAGGAGAGGTGGGGATATGAAGAGACTTGGAAGAGGCAGGAGAGGTGGGGATATGAAGAGACTTGGAAGAGGCAGGAGAGGTGGGGAGATGAAGAGACTTGGAAGAGGCAGGAGAGGGAAGAGACTTGGAAGAGGGGAGAGGTGGGGAGAAGAGACTTGGAAGAGGCAGGAGAGGTGGGGAGATGAAGAGACTTGGAAGAGGCAGGAGAGGTGGGGAGAAGAGCCTTGGAAGAGGAAGGAGAGGTGGGGGAGAAGAGACTTGGAAGAGGCAGGAGAGGTGGGGAGATGAAGAGACTTGGAAGAGGCAGGAGAGGTGGGGAGATGAAGAGACTTGAGGAGGAGGCAGGAGAGGTGGGGAGAAGAGACTTGGAAGAGGCAGGAGAGGTGGGGAGAAGAGACTTGGAAGAGGCAGGAGAGGTGGGGAGAAGAGACTTGGAAGAAGAAGAGACTTGGAAGAGGCAGGAGAGGTGGGGAGATGAAGAGACTTGGAAGGAGGCAGGAGAGGTGGGGGAGATGAAGAGACTTTTGAGGAAGAGGCAGGAGAGGTGGGGAGATGAAGAGACTTGGAAGAGGCAGGAGAGGTGGGGAGATGAAGAGACTTGGAAGAGGCAGGAGAGGTGGGGAGATGAAGAGACTTGGAAGAGGCAGGAGAGGTGGGGGAGAAGAGACTTGGAAGAGGCAGGTGGGGGAGAAGAGTGGGGAGAGGGTGAAGAGACTTGGAAGAGGCAGGAGAGGTGGGGAGATGAAGAGACTTGGAAGAGGCAGGAGAGGTGGGGAGAAGAGACTGGAAGAGGCAGGGAAGGAGGCAGGAGAGGTGAAGGGGAGGAAGAAGAGACTTGGAAGAGGCAGGAGAGGTGGGGAAATGAAGAGACTTGGAAGAGGCAGGAGAGGTGGGGGATGAAGAGACTTGGAAGAGGCAGGAGAGGTGGGGATGAAGAGACTTGGAAGAGGCAGGAGAGGTGGGGAGATGAAGAGACTTGAGGAAGAGGCAGGAGAGGTGGGAGATGAAGAGACTTTGGAAGAGGCAGGAGAGGTGGGAAGAAGAGACTTGGAAGAGGCAGGAGAGGTGGGGAGATGAAGAGACTTGGAAGAGGCAGGAGAGGTGGGGAGAAGAGACTTTGAAGAGGCAGGAGAGGTGGGGATGAAGAGACTTGGAAGAGGCAGGAGAGGTGGGGAGATGAAGAGACTTGGAAGAGGCAGGAGAGGTGGGGAGAAGAGACTTGGAGGAGGCAGGAGAGCTGGGGAGAAGAGACTTGGAAGAGGCAGGAGAGGTGGGAGAGAAGAGACTTTTGGAGAGAGGCAGGAGAGGGGGGATATGAAGAGACTTGGAAGAGGCAGGAGAGGTGGGGAGAAGAGACTTGGAAGAGGCAGGAGAGGTGGGGAGAAGAGACTTGGAAGAGGCAGGAGAGGTGGGGATAGAAGAGACTTGGAAGAGGCAGGAGAGGTGGGGATATGAAGAGACTTGGAAGAGGCAGAAGAGGTGGGGAGATGAAGAGACTTGGAAGAGGCAGGAGAGGTGGGGAGAAGAGACTTTGAGGAGGAGGCAGGAGAGGTGGGGAGATGAAGAGACTTGGAAGAGGCAGGAGAGGTGGGGAGATGAAGAGACTTGGAAGAGGCAGGAGAGGTGGGGAGAAGAGACTTGGAAGAGGCAGGAGAGGTGGGGATGAAGAGACTTGGAAGAGGCAGGAGAGGTGGGGGAGATGAAGAGACTTGGAAGAGGCAGGAGAGGTGGGGAGAAGAGACTTGGAAGAGGCAGGAGAGGTGGGGAGAAGAGACTTGGAAGAGGCAGGAGAGGTGGGGAGAAGAGACTTGGAAGAGGCAGGAGAGGTGGGGAGATGAAGAGACTTGGAAGAGGCAGGAGAGGTGGGGAGATGAAGAGACTTGGAAGAGGCAGGAGAGGTGGGGATATGAAGAGACTTGGAAGAGGCAGGAGAGGTGGGGAGATGAAGAGACTTGGAAGAGGCAGGAGAGGTGGGGAGAAGAGACTTGGAAGAGGCAGGAGAGGTGGGGAGAAGAGACTTGGAAGAGGCAGGAGAGGTGGGGAGAAGAGACTTGGAAGAGGCATGAGAGGTGGGGAGATGAAGAGACTTGGAAGAGGTAGGAGAGGTGGGGAGATGAAGAGACTTTTGAGGAGGAGGCAGGAGAGGTGGGGATATGAAGAGACTTGGAAGAGGCAGGAGAGGTGGGGAGAAGAGACTTGGAAGAGGCAGGAGAGGTGGGGAGATGAAGAGACTTGGAAGAGGCAGGAGAGGTGGGAGAAGAGACTTGGAAGAGGCAGGAGAGGTGGGGATGAAGAGACTTGGAAGAGGCAGGAGAGGTGGGGAGATGAAGAGACTTGGAAGAGGCAGGAGAGGTGGGGATGAAGAGACTTTGAAGAGGCAGGAGAGGTGGGGATATGAAGAGACTTGGAAGAGGCAGGAGACTTGGGGGAAGAGACTTGGAAGAGGCAGGAGAGGTGGGGAGAAGAGACTTGGAAGAGGCAGGAGAGGTGGGGAGAAGAGACTTGGAAGAGGCAGGAGAGGTGGGGAGAAGAGACTTGGAAGAGGCAGGAGAGGTGGGGGATGAAGAGACTTGGAAGAGGCAGGAGAGGTGGGGAGAAGAGACTTGGAAGAGGCAGGAGAGGTGGGGAGAAGAGACTTGGAAGAGGCAGGAGAGGTGGGAGATGAAGAGACTTGGAAGAGGCAGGAGAGGTGGGGAGATGAAGAGACTTGGAAGAGGCAGGAGAGGTGGGAGAAGAGACTTGGAAGAGGCAGGAGAGGTGGGGATATGAAGAGACTTGGAAGAGGCAGGAGAGGTGGGGGGAGATGAAGAGACTTGGAAGAGGCAGGAGAGGTGGGGGATGAAGAGACTTGGAAGAGGCAGGAGAGGTGGGGAGATGAAGAGACTTGGAAGAGGCAGGAGAGGTGGGGAGATGAAGAGACTTGGAAGAGGCAGGAGAGGTGGGGATGAAGAGATTGGAAGAGGCAGGAGAGGTGGGGAGAAGAGACTTGGAAGAGGCAGGAGAGGTGGGGAGATGAAGAGACTTGGAAGAGGCAGGAGAGGTGGGGATGAAGAGACTTTTAGGAGGAGGCAGGAGAGGTGGGGAGATGAAGAGACTTGGAAGAGGCAGGAGAGGTGGGGAGATGAAGAGACTTGGAAGAGGCAGGAGAGGTGGGGAGATGAAGAGACTTGGAAGAGGCAGGAGAGGTGGGGATTTGAAGAGACTTGGAAGAGGCAGGAGAGGTGGGGAGATGAAGAGACTTGGAAGAGGCAGGAGAGGTGGGAAGAGACTTGGAAGAGGCAGGAGAGGTGGGGAGATGAAGAGACTTGGAAGAGGCAGGAGAGGTGGGGAGAAGAGACTTGGAAGAGGCAGGAGAGGTGGGAGATGAAGAGACTTGGAAGAGGCAGGAGAGGTGGGGAGAAGAGACTTGGAAGAGGCAGGAGAGGTGGGGATATGAAGAGACTTGGAAGAGGCAGGAGAGGTGGGGAGATGAAGAGACTTGGAAGAGGCAGGAGAGGTGGGGAAGAAGAGACTTGGAAGAGGCAGGAGAGGTGGGGAGATGAAGAGACTTGGAAGAGGCAGGATAAGAGGGGGGATGAAGAGACTTGGAAGAGGCAGGAGAGGTGGGGAGAAGAGACTTGGAAGAGGCAGGAGAGGGGGGATGAAGAGACTTGGAAGAGGCAGGAGAGGTGGGGGAGAAGAGACTTGGAAGAGGCAGGAGAGGTGGGGAGAAGAGACTTGGAAGAGGCAGGAGAGGTGGGGAGATGAAGAGACTTGGAAGAGGCAGAGGTGGGGAGAAGAGACTTTGAGGAGGAGGGGGAGAAGAGACTTGGAAGAGGCAGGAGAGGTGGGGAGAAGAGACTTGGAAGAGGCAGGAGAGGTGGGGAGGCAGGAGAAGAGACTTGGGGAGGTGGGGATGAAGAGACTTGGAAGAGGCAGGAGAGGTGGGGGAGAGAAGAGACTTGGAAGAGGCAGGAGAGGAGGTGGGGGAGAAGAGACTTGGAAGAGGCAGGAGAGGTGGGGAGAAGAGACTTGGAAGAGGCAGGAGAGGTGGGGAGAAGAGACTTGGAAGAGGCAGGAGAGGTGGGGATGAAGAGACTTGGAAGAGGCAGGAGAGGTGGGGAGAAGAGACTTGGAAGAGGCAGGAGAGGTGGGGAGATGAAGAGACTTGGAAGAGGCAGGAGAGGTGGGGAGATGAAGAGACTTTGGAGGAGGCAGGAGAGGTGGGGAGATGAAGAGACTTGGAAGAGGCAGGAGAGGTGGGGAGATGAAGAGACTTGGAAGAGGCAGGAGAGGTGGGGAGAAGAGACTTGGAAGAGGCAGGAGAGGTGGGGAGATGAAGAGACTTGGAGGAGGCAGCAGAGGTGGGGAGAAGAGACTTGGAAGAGGCAGGAGAGGTGGGGAGAAGAGCATTGGAAGAGGCAGGAGAGGTGGGGAGAAGAGACTTGGAAGAGGCAGGAGAGGTGGGGAGATGAAGAAACTTGGAGGAGGCATGAGAGGTGGGGAGATGAAGAGACTTTTAGGAGGAGGCAGGAGAGGTGGGGAGATGAAGAGACTTGGAAGAGGCAGGAGAGGTGGGGAGATGAAGAGACTTGGAAGAGGCAGGAGAGGTGGGGAGATGAAGAGACTTGGAAGAGGCAGGAGAGGTGGGGAGAAGAGACTTGGTAGAGGCAGGAGAGGTGGGGAGAAGAGACTTGGAAGAGCCAGGAGAGGTGGGGAGAAGAGCCTTGGAATAGGCAGGAGAGGTGGGGAGATGAAGAGACTTGGAGGAGGCAGGAGAGGTGGGGAGATGAAGAGACTTTGAGGAGGAGGCAGGAGAGGTGAGGAGATGAAGAGACTTGGAAGAGGCAGGAGAGGTGGGGAGAAGAGACTTGGAAGAGGCAGGAGAGGATGGGAGAAGAGCCTTAGAAGAGGCTGGAGAGGTGGGGAGAAAAGACTTGGAAAAGGCAGGAGAGGTGGGGAGATGAAGAGACTTGGAAGAGGCAGGAGAGGTGGGGAGATGAAGAGACTTTGAGGAGGAGGCAGGAGAGGTGGGGAGATGAAGAGACTTGGAAGAGGCAGGAGATGTGGGGAGATGAAGAGACTTTGAGTATGAGGCAGGAGAGGTGGGGAGATCAACAGACTTGGAAGAGGCAGGACAGGTGGGGATATGAAGAGACTTTGAGGAGGAGGCAGGAGAGGTGGGGATATGAAGAGACTTGGAATAGGCAGGAGAGGTGAAGGGGGGGGCTTGGGGAGTGATGGCGCTCTTTGTCACTGGAAGGAATCTGAGAGGTTTGGAGAGATTGCTCCAAGAAAGAGGGGGGGCAGACAGGGTAAAGTGGCCAGTCAAAAGTTTGGACAAGGTTTTTTTTTCCTATTTTCTACATTGTATGGAATTATGTAGTAATCAAAAAAGTGTTAAACAAATCAAAATGTTATTTATATTTGAGATTCTTCAAAGTAGCCAGCCTTTGCCTTGATGACCACTTTGAACACTCTTGGCATTCTCTCAACCAGCTTCATGAGGATGCATGGAATGCATTTCAATTAAAAGGTGCTGTCACAACTTCCTCCGAAGTCGGTCCCTCTGCTTGTTCGGGCGGTGTTCGGCGGTCGACGTCACCGTTCTTTTAGCCATTGCCGATCCACTTTTCATTTTCCATTGATTTTGTTATTGTTTTCTACACGCCTGGTTTCTACTCCGCAATTACATGTTCATTATTTAACCCTCTGTTTCCCACATGTTAGTGTGCGTGTTTATTGATTTGTTCTTGGCGGTACTTGTCGGCTGGTTATGTTTGCTGGGTTATGTATTTACGCCTGTTATTTTTGAGTTACCAGTATTTCTCCTCACTTTGAGTATTGTCTGTATACTGGTGCTGTCGTGGAATTAAATACCTTGTAAACTCGTTTCTGTTCTCCTGCACCAGATTCACTGCACCAGTTAACCACCGCCTGACAGGTGTGCCTTGTTAATTTGCGGAATTTCTTTCCTTCTTAATGCATTTGAGCAAATCAGTTGTGTTGTGACAAGGTAGGAGTGGTATACAGAAGATAGCCCTATTTGGTAAAAGACCAAGTCCATATTATGGCAAGAGAAATAAGCAAAGAGAAACGACAGTCCATCATTACTTTAAGACATGAAGGTCACTCAATCCGGAACACTTCAAGAACTTTGAAAGTTTCTTCAAGTGCAGTTGCAAAAACCATCAAGCTCTATGATGAAACTGGCTCTCATGAGGACCGCCACAGGAATGGGAGAGCCAGAGTTACCTCTGCTGCGGAGGATAAGTTCATTAGAGTTACCAGCCTCAGAAATTCCAGCCCAAATAAATGCCTCACGGAGTTCAAGTAATGGACACATCTCAACATCAACTGTTACTGCTAAGAAACCACTACTGGAGGAAACCAATAATGAGAAGAGACTTGCTTGGGCCAAGAAACACAAGCAATGGACATTCGACCGGTGGAAATCTGTCCTTTGGTCTGATGAGTCCAAATTTTCGATTTTTGTTCGAACCGCTGTGTCTTTGTTCTCCGCATGTGTGGTTCCCACCATGAAGCACGGAGGAGGTGTGATGTTGTGGGGGTGCATTTCTAGTGATACTGTTAGTGATTTGTTTAGAATTCAAGACATACTTAACCAGCCTGGCTATCACAGCATTCTGCAGCGATACGCCATCCCATCTGGTTTGCGCTTAGTGGGACTATCATTTGTTTTTCAACAGGACAATGACCCAAAACACACCTCCAGGCTGAGTAAGGACTATTTGACCAATAAGGAGAGTGATTCCGTGCTCCATCAGATGACCTGGCCTCCACAATCACCCAACCTCAACCCTATTGAGGTGGTTCTGGATGAGTTGGACTGCAGTGTGAAGGAAATGCAGCCAACAAATGCTCAGCATATGTGGGAACTCTTTCAAGACTGTCGGAAAAGCATTCCAGGTGAAGCTGGTTGAGAGAATGCCAAGAGTGTGCAAAGTGGCCTTCAAGGCAAAGGGTGGCTACTTTTTAAGAATATAAAATATATTTTGATTTGCAATACACTTTTTTTGGTTACTTCATGATTCCACATGTGTTATTTCATAGTTTTGTTGTCTTCACTATTATTCTACAATGTCGAAAATAGTAAAAAAATAAAGAAAAACACTCATATAACAGTCATAAGAAGAAGGTTATTTTACAAAGGCAGAGTGAACATCGTGTTTTTCCCTCTGATGTAGATAATGAATCTAGCTGGGTAAAAAAAACTACATGACCAAGTGGCTCTGTCACCTCAGCACGAGTCGAGCGGTGCTGGCTTAGCTGAAGCTCCTCTTATTTCTTTATCAGGAACGGAGACGGGCTGAGCACTTTCCTAGAATCTTTCAAGCTCTGGTGGGCTCAACGGCTCATCCATCACCAGAGCAGCTCCATGGGTCAGACATCAGACCCCAGCTCCATTGAGTTTCAACATTCGTGTCCCAACACCTGTCACTCACCTCACATAAACACAACGGCAGTGCCTCTCTCGCTCTCTCTCTCTCTTTCTCTCTTTCTCTCTCGCTCGCTCGCTCTCTCTCTCACTCACCTTTCTCCTTATTTTATGAGGAGTGAATTTGTTTTTTAAATTGTGACGTGATCTCGGGGTCAGGACTGCAAATCAAACACGTTCCTGCACTCACCCAGACAAAAGGAGAAAGAACACACTGCCCAAACCAAAATGACACTGTGTGTGTGTGTGTGTGTGTGTGTGTGTGTGTGTGTGTGTGTGTGTGTGTGTGTGTGTGTGTGTGTGTGTGTGTGTGTGTGTGTGTGTGTGTGTGCACATAGGGATGCTTGTGCATACTTGCTTTCATTCTCCTCCAGGCAGCTCCACGTAAACATCAATCCATGATTGTCCATTTATGGAGAATATAGCTCCCTTATGATAATGTCAATTAAAACCAAACCTGTCACATTAAACAGGCGAGATTACGGCTTTCTCTTTTCCTACAATTAAAAAACATTGGCTGCAACATTAGGTGTGTGTGTGTGTGTGTGTGTGTGTGTGTGTGTGCGTGTGTGCACATAGGGATGCTTGTGCATACTTGCTTTCATTCTCCTCCAGGCAGCTCCACGTAAACATCAATCCATGATTGTCCATTTATGGAGAATATAGCTCCCTTATGATAATGTCAATTAAAACCAAACCTGTCACATTAAACAGGCGAGATTACGGCTTTCTCTTTTCCTACAATTAAAAAACATTGGCTGCAACATTACACAGTGAAGGAAAACTTTTCTGAATTGGCCATAAACAATATCAGATTCCTGCTATTACATTATTTTCCCACAGTCATGGACGGCAGTGTGTCATTTTGGAGTGCCCATTCAGGGGCTAATGTTGTTGACAGATTTACTTTTGGAAGAGATCTGATACCCTGATCTTTTTTCTCTCCGTCTTTTCAGGCCATTTGAAAGTGGTTCTGGCACAACAGAGCATCATTCCACATACATTTACTCTAATATGAATCTGATGACTCAGGGGAATTTATCCTTATTTCAAAGTTAGCTGAAACTATTGTGCGGGTGTGTGGCATGGCCATGACTAGAGCCATGTTCTGACAGCCTCTATGGACCCCCCTCCACCTTCTTTACCAAGGCTACAACACATAGGAGATAGTGGGGTAAGTTAAGACAAAGGGGTAAGTTGAGTCACCCTTGTTTTTAGGAAACCATACACAACATTTCTGATTTGACCAAATATTCAGGAAGATGTCTTCATTTCATGGAATCTGTAGGAAGAAACCACATAGAAAAAGCGAGTTATGCAAGTAAGCAAGTTATGTCCAAAAAAAGTCAAATTAATGTATTATGTTAGAAGTTTCATGATGCTTGTATCTAACCCAAAGTAGATCATTTTAAGATTGTGTATACATCAGTTGCGGTCTCTATAAGCTTCAATATGAGGTCCTAAACCTAGCATGAAAGTGCATCCATGCAGCTCTGTAGGCTAATATAGTCAAAATGTTTGCCATGGGGTGAGCCCATGGCAAGCTGAGCAAAGTCTTTCCTTTACATGCGTAATGCAAGGCATTATCACTGGGATATGAGGTAACAACAGGGCCTGGCCTAAATTAAAAGTGTTGTTAAAAAGTACAAAGTGTTTGTTTGGTGTTAAGCCTGTGTTAAAATAAGCTTAAAAATTATTAAAAAGACTCAAATCAAATGTATTTATAAAGCCGTTTTACATCAGCTGATGTCACAAAGTGCTTGTAAAGAAACCCAGCCTAAAACCCCAAACAGCAAGCAATGCAGGTGTAGAAGCACGGTGGCTATGAAAAACTCCCTAAAAAGGTAGGAACCTAGGAAGAACCCTAGAGGGGAAACCAGGCTCTGAATGGTAGCCAGTCCTCTTCTGGCTGTGCCGGGTGGAGATTATAAGAGTACATGGCCATTAAGGCCAGATAGTTCTTCAAGATGTTCAAACGTTCATAGATGACCAGCAGGGTCAAATAATAATCACAGTGGTTGTAGAGGGTGCAACAGGTCAGCACCTCAGGAGTAAATGTCAGTTGGCTTTTCATAGCCAAGCATTCAGAGTTAGAGAGACAGCAGGTGCGGTAGAGAAGGAGAGAGAGAGAGGGATAGATAGAGGGTCGGCAACAGTAGGTCCGGGACAAGGTAGCACGTCCAGTGAACAGGTCAGGGTTCCATTGTCACAGGCAAAACAGCAGAAAATGGATCAGCAGCACAACCAGGTGGACTGGGGATGGGGACAGCCAGGAGTCATCAGGCCAGGTAGTCCTGAGGCATGGTCCTAAGGCTCAACAGACCACCAACTTACTACCCTGAGACAAGACTGAATATAGCCCACGAAAGATCTCCTCCACCGCACGAGCCTGAGGGGGGCGCAAAACCAGACAGGAAGATTATGTCAATGAATCAACACACTCAAGGCAATTATAGTGGGAAAATTGTGCCAAGAGTTATGTTTTAAAAACTGTAATGTTTGCATGAACGCTGATTATTTCCAGGAATACACAACGTCCTGAAATATAAAGTTGAAGTCGGAAGTTTACATACACCTTAGCCAAATACATTTCAACTCAGTTTTTCACAATTCCTGACATTTAATCCAAGTAAAAAATCCCTGTCTTAGGTCAGTAGGTTCACAACTTTATTTTAAGAATGTGAAATGTCAGAATAATAGTAGAGAGAATGATTTATTTCAGCTTTATTTTTTTTCACCACATTCCCAGTGGTTCAGAGAATTACATGCACTCAATTAGTATTTGGTAGCATTGCCTTTAAATTGTTTAACTTGTGTCAAATGTTTCAGATAGCCTTCCACAACCGTCCCACAATAAGTTGGCTGAATTTTGGCCCATTCCTCCTGACAGAGCTGGTGTAACTGAGTCAGGTTTGTAGGTCTTCTTGCTCGCACATGCTTTTTCAGTTCGCCCACATATTTTCTACAGGATTGGGGACAGGACTTTGTGAGGCCACTCCAATACCTTGACTTTGTTGTCCTTAAGCCATTTTGCCACAACTTTGGAAGTATTCATTTGGAAGACCCATTTGCGACCAAACTTTAACTTCCTGACTGATGTCTTGAGATGTTGCTTCAACATATCCACATAATTTTCCTTCCTCCTGATGCCATATATTTTGTGAAGTGCACCAGTCCCTCCTGCAGCAAAGCACCCCCACAAGATGATGCTGCCACCCCCGTGCTTCACGGTTGGGATGGTGTTCTTCGGGCTTGCAAGCCTCCCCCTTTTTCCTCCAAACATAACGATGGTCATTATGGCCAAACAGTTCTCTTTGTGTTTCATCAGACCAGAGGACATTTCTCCGAAAAGTACAATCTTTGTCCCCATGTGCAGTTGCAAACCATAGTCTGGCCTTTTATGGCTGTTTTGGAGCAGTGGCTTCTTCCTTGCTGAGCGTCCTTTCAGGTTAGGCCGATATAGGACTCGTTTTACTGTGGATAGAGATACTTTTGCACCTGTTTCCTCCAGCATCTTCACAAGGTCCTTTACTGTTGTTCTGGTATTGATTTGCATTTTTCGCACCAAAGTACATTCATCTCTAGGAGACAGAACGCGTCTCCTTACTGAAATGTATGACTGCTGCGTGGTCCAATGGTGTTTATATTTGCATACTATTGTTTGTACAGGTGAACGTGATACCTTCAGGCATTTGGAAATTGCTCCCAAGGATGAACCAGACATGTGGAGGTCTACCATTTTTTTCTGAGGTCTTTGCTGATTTCTTTTGATTTCCTCAATGTCAAGCAAAGAGGCACTGAGTTTGAAGGTATGCCTTGAAATACATCCACAGGTACACCTCCAATTGACTCAAATGATGTCAATTAGCCTATCAGAAGCTTCAAAAGCCATGACATCATTTTCTGGACACAGTCAACTTTGTGTATGTAAAATTCTGTACATTGGAATTGTGATACAGTGAATTATAAGTGAAACAATCTGTCTGTAAACAATTGTTGGTAAAATGACTTGTGTCATGCACAAAGTAGATGTCCTCCAAAGTAGATGTTTTTTTTAAAACTTCCGACACTCTCCTCAACCTGAACTACAGTAGAACCGATATAGAGCTGCTGTAATTTATGTTCTAATATCAACCACAGCTCCCAACTCATTAAACAAGAACATGCATGATTCCTGCCTGATTATCTAGGCAGCTAGCTTTCATGTTGATTTTAATGTTGTTGACTTGGCTAAGAGGAAAGTAGGCTTCTGTGAAAATGTTCAATCTGTGATAAAGCTTTATTTGTATATAAACACTGTCTGCGGCACGTCCGTGTCTACACTACTACACTATACTGATTCAAACCATGCACAAGGAGGAGGTGTGTTTGTATGCACGTGTGTATTTCCTGTTATTCCTCCATAAATAAAGCAATTATTGATGACTCAGGCTCCCTTATTTGGATGATTTATTTGTTTTCCTTTATCTATTCTCTGCATTTTGGGCCAAGAAGTACCCATGTTTCTGAAGAGCCCTATTGTTCACTTTTACACTTCACTCCTCTCTCTCATTCCTGCCCTCTCTACCCCAGTACATCCAGTCAGGAAGGTTGTGAAACACTCTGCCTGCTTCCTTTGAGTCTTATCTGTGAGTTTACCCCAAACATTCCCATTGAACCTTTCATTCTGTTGAAGTAAGTGACTTCTCTCTCAGTTACTGTCTGTCTGCCTGCCCCCACCCCCCTGCCCCTGTTTCTCTCTCTGTCTCTCTCTCTCTCTCTCCCTCTCTCTGTCTCTCTCTCTCTGTGTCTCTCTCTCTCTCTCTGTCTCTCTCTCTCTCTGTCTCTCTCTCTCTCTCTCTCTCTCTCTCTCTGTCTGTCTCTCTCTCTCTCTTTCTCTCTGTCTCTCTCTCTCTCTCTGTCTCTCTCTCTCTCTCTCTCTCTCTCTCTCTCTCTCTCTCTCTGTCTCTCTCTCTCTCTGTCTCTCTCTCTCTCTCTCTCTCTCTCTCTTTGCTTTCTCTTTTTCACGCCCTCTCTCCCTCCTCCGTCAAGGTGTTTACATAATGAACTTGTTGAATTTGTTACTGAAGTCTTATATCCCTCCGCTCTGGGTAAATAAAATTATATATCTTTAATAAAAAAATATTGTAAAATGTATATGATAATTAAACCAATTAAGAGCTTGAGATATTGCCACTTCGGGCATGCCATTGAACAACCAAGACATTTGAAAAGTGGTGTTTTGAAGCTCTGTCATTTGTCAAGCATTAGGAACCCTGTGGAACCCTGTGTTTCATAAATAGACACAGGGTTCCTGTTTTTTCCTGAAGCTTCACTTCTTGTCACTTATTCAACCGTCTTGAACATCACCCAAATGTGTTGATCATATGCATGGTCATACAGTGCCTTTGGAAAGTATTCAGACCCCTTGACTTTTTCCACATTTTCTTACGTTACATTCTAAAATACTTTAGAATGTAACACACAATACCCCATAATGGGAAGAACTGAAAGCACGGATGTCCTACCAACGGGACATTAAAACTGTAATATTTAATGCTTCACAGAGTCGTGGCTGAACGACACATTAAGAACATACAGCTGGCGGGTTATACACTCTATCAGCAGGACAGAACAGCAGCCTCTGGTAAGACACGGGGCAGGGTCAATTGCATATTTGTAAACAATAGCTGGTGCACGATATCTAAGGAAATCTCAAGGTTTTGCTCGCCTGAAGTAGAGTATCTCATTATAAGCTGTAGACCACACTATCTGCCTAGAGAGATTTCATTTGTATTGTTCATAGCTGTCTACATGCCACCACAGACCGAGGATGGCACTAATACCGCACTCAATGAGCTGTATTCCGCCATAAGCAGGAAAACGATCATCCAGAGGCTGCGCTCCTAGTGGCCGGGGACTTTAATGCAGGGAAACTTAAATCAGTTTTACCTAATTTCTATCAGCATGTTAAATGTGCAACCAGAGAGAAAATAATTCTATACCACCTTTACTCCACACACAGAGACGAGTACAAAGCTCTCCCTCACCCTCCATTTGGCAAATCTGACCATAACTCTATCCTCCTGATTCCTGCTTACAAGCAAAGATTAAAGCAGGAAGCACCAGTGACTCTGTCTATAAAAAAGTGGTCAGATGAAGCAGATGCTAAACTACAGGACTGTTTTGCTAGCACAGACTGGAATATGATCCGGGATTCTTCCAATGGCATTGAGGAGTACATCACATCAGTCACTGGCTTTATCAATAAGTGCATCGAGGATGTCGTCCCCACAGTGACTGTACGTACATACTAGAGGTCGACCGATTAATCGGAATGGCCGATTAATTAGGGCCCATTTCAAGTTATTGTTTTTATTTTTTTACACCTTAATTTAATATTTATTTAACTAGGCAAGTCAGTTAGAGCTAACCTAGTGGTTAGAGCATTGGACTAGTGACCGGAAGGTTGCAAGTTCAAACCCCAGAGCTGACAAGGTACAAATCTGTCATTCTACCCCTGAACAGGCAGTTAACCCACTGTTCCTAGGCCATCAGTGAAAATAAGAGTTTGTTCTTAACTGACTTGCCTGGTTAAATAAGATTTTCAATGACGGCCTAGGAACGGTGGGTAAACTGCCTCGTTCATCTCGGGGTATCCAATCTTGCAACGCTATAATGACCTGCTACGCAAATGCAGTAAGCTAAGTTGCTAGCTAGCATTAAACTTATCTTATAAAAAAGAATCAATCAATCATAATTTACATTTACATTTAAGTCATTTAGCAGACGCTCTTATCCAGAGCGACTTACAAATTGGTGAATTCACCTTCTGACATCAGTGGAACAGCCACTTTACAATAGTGCATCTAAATAATTTAAGGGGGGGGGGTGAGAAGGATTACTTTATCCTATCCTAGGTATTCCTTGAAGAGGTGGGGTTTCAGGTGTCTCCGGAAGGTGGTGATTGACTCCGCTGTCCTGGCGTCGTGAGGGAGTTTGTTCCACCATTGGGGGGCCAGAGCAGCGAACAGTTTTGACTGGGCTGAGCGGGAACTGTACTTCCTCAGTGGTAGGGAGGCGAGCAGGCCAGAGGTGGATGAACGCAGTGCCCTTGTTTGGGTGTAGGGCCTGATCAGAGCCTGGAGGTACTAATAACTACAATTTAAAACTTCTTACCTGGGAATATTAAAGACTCAGGTTAAAAGGAACCACCAGCTTTCAAATGTTCTCATGTTCTGAGCAAGGAACTTAAACGTTAGCTTTCTTACATGGCACATATTGCACTTTTAATTTCTTCCTCAACACTTTGTTTTTTCATTATTTAAACCAAATTGAACATGTTTAATTATTTATTTGAGGCTAAATTGATTTTATTGATGTATTATATTAAGTTAAAATAAGTGTTCATTCAGTATTGTTGTAATTGTCATTATTACAAATAAATTAAATTAAAAAATCGGCCGATTAATCGGTATCGGCTTTTTTGGTCCTCCAATAATCGGTACCGGTATCGGTGTTGAAAAATCAGAATCGGCCGACCTCCAGTACACACCCCAACCAGAAGCCATGGATTGCAGGCAACATTCACACTGAGCTAAAGGGTAGAGCTGCCGCTTTCAAGGAGCGGGACTCTAACCCGGAAGCTTATAAGAAATCCCTCTATGCCCTCCGACGAACCATCAAACATGCAAAGCATCAATACATGACTAAGATCGAATCATACTACACCGGCTCGGACGCTCGTCAGATGTGGCAGGGCTTGCAAACTATTACAGACTACAAAGGGGAGCACAGCCGAGAGCTGCCCAGTGACACAAGCCTACCAGACAAGCTAAATTACTTCTATGCTCACTTTGAGGCAACATGAGGCAACTGAAACATGCATGAGAGCATCAGCTGTTCAGGACGACTGTGTGATCACGCTCTCCGCAGCCGATCTGAGAAAGACCTTTAAACAGATCAACATTCACAAGGCCACTGGGCCAGACAGATTACCAGGACGTGTATTCCGAGCATGCGCTGCCCAAGTGTCTTTACTGACATTTTCAACCTCTCCCTGATCGAGTCTGTAATACCAACATGTCTCAAGCAGACCACCATAGTCCCTGTGCCCAAGAACACTAAGGTAACCTGCCTATTTGTAGCCATGAAATGCTTTGAAAGACTGGTCATGGCTCACATCAACACCATTATCCCAGAAACCCTAGACCCACTCCAATTTGCATACAGTATCAACAGATCCGGCAGGTAGCCTAGTGGTTAGAGCTTTGGGCCAGTAACTGAAAGGTTGCTAGATCGAATCCCCGACCTGACAAGGTAAAAATCTGTTGTTCTGGCCCTGAACAAGGCAGTTAACCCACTGTTCCTAGGCTGCCATTGTAAATAAGAATTTGTTCTTAACTGACTTGCCTAGATAAATAAAGGTAAAAAAATGATCCACAGATGATGCAATCTCTATTACACTGCCCTTTCCCACCTGGACAAAAGGAACACTCATGTAAAAATGCTATTCCTTGACTACAGCTCAGTATTCAACACCATAGTGCCTCAAAGCTCATCACTAAGCTCAGGACCCTGGGACAAAACACCTCCCTCTGCAACTGGATCCTGGACTTCCTGATGGGCTGCCCCCAGGTGGTAAGGGTAGATAACAACACATCCGCCACGCTGATCCTCAAGAGGTACGTGCTCAGTCCCCTCCTGTACTCCCTGTTCACTCATGATTGCACGACCAGGCACGACTCCAACACCATCATTAAGATGATGCTCATGACACAACAAACTAACATGGTCCAAGCACACAAAGACAATTGTGAAGAGGGCATGACAAAACCTATTCCCCCTCAGGAAACTGAAAAGATTTGGCATGGGTCCTCAGATCCTCAAAAGGTTTTACAGCTGCACCATCGAGAGCATCCTGACGGGTTGCATCATTGCCCAGTATGACAATTGCACGGCCTCTGCTCGCAAGGCACTACAGAGGGTAGTGTGTACGGCCCAGTACATCACCAGGGCCAAGTTTCCTGCATCTAGGACCTGTATACTAGGTGGTGTCAGAGGAAGGCCCTAAAAGTGTCAGATAGTCCAGGATTATGAGGAAAAACATTAAGATCCACAATATTTATTCCACGGGACAAAACTAGGTCCAGAGTATGACTGTGGCAGTGAATAGGTCCGGAGACATGTTGGACAAAACCCTGAGTCGATTATGGCTCCAAAAGCCTTTTGGAGTGGGTCTGTGGACTTTTCCATGTGAATATTGAAGTCACCAAAAATGTGAATATCATCTGCCAAGACTACAATAGGAATTCAGGGAACTCAGTGAGGAACGCTGCATACAGCCCAGAAGGCCTGTAAACAGTAGCTATAAAAAGTGATTGAGTAGGCTGCATAGATTTCATGACTAGAAGCTCAAAAGAAGAAAACGCAGGAGCAGATATTATTTCAGAGGAGCTGTCCATGAGAGCTTTCTTCACTTTGAATCGGCTGATCGACTAGATGCAGCAGGGCTTACTGACAAAATCATACACATATTATAAAGTCATGGTCTTGAATACAAAAGCAACCTAGTAGGCCAAGCATATGACGGTGCTTTCGTTATGAGTGGCAAGCATTCAGGTGTCCAGGCACGCATTGAAGAACAAGCAAAGCATGCCTTTTACATCCACTGCAGTGCACACTGTCTAAACTTAGTTTTAGTGGATAGTCTTCCAAAATGGTTCATATGTGCATCAAAAATGGCTTAGCATACAAATAGAGATGTACCCAGGTACACCACTTGACCTATCAAAGGCTGTTGATTTAGTTGAAGCCTTAGTTCAAACTTTGAATGACTACAGGGATGAGTCATTTTTTGATGACCTATGGAATGAAGTGTTGAACACAGCTGAGCAATGTGATACTGCAGTACACCCCCCTGCAAAATGACGAAAAAGCTAAGCTCTCAATTTAATGGAGACTGTGTACTCAGTACAGTAGGTCAGATGTCAGATTCAGAACAAGAAAAAGAGAAGTCCCTGTTTCCATTTGCTAGAATGTTTGAATCAAATATTGAGGACTTGGGGCATGAATTACATCAGTTCAGTAGAATTTTAGAAAGGAAAATACAGACTGGCATGCAGAGACCTGCAGAGAGTAGAGCTGGCATTATTCATTGAGCCTTATAAAGAAGTTTTCTTTGAGCTCTTTAAACTGTGCAAGATAGCTGTTTCAATCCCTGTTAGTACTGCTTCTTGTGAACAGAGTTTTTCTCCACTAAAGCTGGTGAAAACGTATCTCAGGTCCACAATGTCAGATGAGAGATTAAGCAATTTAGGTGTATTAAGTATGGAGTCAAGGAGGGCAAAGGCCTTGAGTCTAGATGAATTTGCTGATCTTTTTGCAAAAAAAACCCACAAAAGCCAGAGAATACAGTTGATGTGACCTGATACTGAATATGTAATGCAAATGAAAATAATAATGGAAATGCAAATAAATTGTTGAATGATTATGAACATGGTCTTTTGCCTGCTAATGCCTGCAATGCAGTGAAGAAACCGATATGACAACAATAACGTCTAACGTAACTGGCCCCTCTAACAGAACAACTGGCCCCAGCTTGCCCCCCCCCCCCAGTTGAAATGGTCTAGAACCGCCACTGATTGAAGGTCCCCAAGAACACAGTAGCCTCCATCATTCTTAAATGGCAGAAGGTTTAAACCACCAAGACTCTTCCCAGAGCTGGCTGCCTGGCAAAACTGAGCAATCAGAGGAGACGGGCCTTGGTCAGGGAGGTGACCAAGAACCCCAGTTCCTAGTTCCTCTGTTGAGATGGGAGAACCTTCCAGAACTACAACCATCTCTTCAACACTCCACCAATCAGGCCTTTAAGGTAGAGTGGCCAGACGGAAGCCACTCCTCAGTAAAAGGCACATGACAGCCAGCTTGGAGTTTGCCAAAAGGTGCCTAAAGACTCTCAGACCATGAGAAACAAGATTCTCTGGTCTGATGAAACCAAGATTGAACTCTTTGGCCTGAATGCCAAATGCCACGTCTGGAGGAAACCTGGCACAATCCCTACGGTGAAGCATGTTGGTGGCATTATCATGCAGTGGGGATGCTTTTCAGCAGCAGGGATTGGGAGACTAGTCAGGATCGAGGGTAAGATGAACAGAGCAAAGTACAGAGATATCCTTGATGAAAACCTGCTCCAGAGTGCTCAGGACCTCAGACTGGGGCGATGGTTCATCTTCCAACAGGACAACGACCCTAAGCACACAGCCAAGACAATGCAGGAGTGGCTTCGGGACAAGGCAACTGAATGTGCTTGAGTGGCCCAGACAGAGCCCGGACTTAAACCCAATCTAACATCTCTGGAGAGACCTGAAAATAGCAACGCTCCCCATTCAACCTGACAGAGCTTGAGAGGATCGGCAGAGAAGAATGGGTGAAACTCCCGAAATAGAGATTTTATTTTTTTTATTTTTTTTATTTTACCTTTATTTAACCAGGCAAGTCAGTTAAGAACAAATTCTTATTTTCAATGACGGCCTGGGAACAGTGGGTTAACTGCCTGTTCAGGGGCAGAACGACAGATTTGTACCTTGTCAGCTCCATGTACCCAAGAAGACTCCATGCTGTAATCGCTACCAAAGGTGCTTCAACAAAGTACTGAGTAAAGGGTCTGATACTTATGTAAATGTGATATTTCTGGTGGTTTTTAAATGATGAATTAGTAAAAATCTCTAAAAACCTGTTTTTGCATTATCATTATTGGGCATTGTGTAGATTGATGAGGGAAAAAACGATTTAATCAGTTTTAGAATAAGGCTCTAAGGTAACAAAATGTGGAAAAAGTCAAGGGGTCTGAATACTTTCCCGAAAGCACTGTATACTGTTGAATAAAACTGACAGCAGTGGAGAGGTGTAGTTTATGGTTTTTAATGTATGCCCATTTATAAACCTGAAAGGTTGAATAAAGCCAGTCTATATGAAATTCAACTCAATCTAAGGTAACAGTGCCAATTTGTTTTGAGGAGGCAGTTTGTGTTTCATTACATTTTCTTTGACATATAATTTTAACCCTATTATTAACAATATTACGCTTTTATTCTGCACATCTTCAATATTTTCATTTTTTCCAGTTATTTCCCAAATTAAAATAAACATAAAAAGTAAACGTAGGTGTAAAAAATAAAATAATTGGTGTTCTTTTTGTAGCTGTCCATATGTCTGCTTTGGGTTTGTTGATTTTTTTACATTTTCCTGAAGGTGAATAACCAATACAAATTATTCTCTGGCCCCAGGGCCAGTTCTAGCCTTTTGGGGGCCCTAAGAGAGAACAGTAAGTTGAGACACCGCATCAATTATAACAGAGTGTGAAAACTGGGAACTTGACCATTCAGCCCCTCGACAACTCAACTTTTTATGGATTGAATATGAACTACCAGCTGGAATGATGCATGATGAGCAGCTCCTGCTGAGTAAAATGCTTTCACAGACCACTGCTGTAAAGATGTCTCCAAGTTAATGGGCTTCTATTCACACTTGAGACTGAACATAACGAAGAGAAAGCACTTATCACAAACAACATCCAAGAGAGAATGGTTTAATAACAGCAAATAACTCATACGTCATAAAGTTGTAGATCACAGCAATGATATCATAAGTGAGTGGAAACAGATTTATACAGTATAATAAACAACAGACTAACAACTTTCTGCTGGCATCAGGCAGAAATAGTTTGAAATGAAACACTACATTATACAGTTTCAGAATGTTTATCAATATTCAGAAGACAGAAAGCACATTGAAAAGACAGAATGGGGGATACAGAACAGCCTAAATAATTACAACCAACATTCATGTACTGTTAACATTAGCATCCCAATTCAGTGATGAGTGATGACAGCCAAACATTTGTATACATTTTGTGGTTTTTGTAACAACAGAAAAAAAATCTATTGTGCTCTTTATTCATTTTTCTCAGGGGTTTATCATTGATGTCATTACTTTCATATCTTATCTAAACATATTTAACATTCCACATATTTGCTAGTGTCAAGCAATGCACAGATATACCCATCAACAGATTTGTAGCAGCAATACATTGGTATATGAATGTTTTTCAGGGATTTAAAAACGTCCTCGCTACTTTTTTTAATGTCTGCATGATAAATATGGTCGAAGACTAATGCACTATATGTTGATTTTACTTTTGAGAAAACATATTTCAGTTGTTTGATAATGTTGAACGGATGGCTGACTTTCAGGCATTTATCAGCACAAGGACTGTTGTGTGTGTAGAATATCAAACACTCAATAATAGAATCTTTTTTTAAATTGGATTGCAGTTTCTTCAGTACGCGATATTCTGAATGGCTGTCAAAATCTTTGTTGAACTCAGGAATAGCTGCAGTGAACCAATCATTGTTTCCCACAGCACCATTTACCATGTCGTCCATAACCTGTTGGAGATTGTGTCTTTTCTCTAGCTTCCCACTGTTACATTCCTTTGTTGTAAGCGTGAGTGCCATTGTGAACTGCTTGCCCCTGTATTAGAAACCCAAACATACAGTAAAACATTTTAAATGATCCTTTAAGACATAATACAGTCCATGAGAGCAGCCAAGATCTTATAAAATATATTTTGAAGCTACACTGTACATTGTTTTTATGAAGGCTCAAAGATAGAAGAGCGATAAATGTAGATCATGCAGAATTGTCGTATTTCTAATATTGGATAGGTTTGTCGTATTTCTAATACTGGATAGGGTTGTCGTATTCCTAATACTGGATAGGGTTGTCGTTTTCCTAATACTGGATAGGGTTGTCGATAGGGTTGTCGTATTCCTAATACTGGATAGGGTTGTCGTATTCCTAATACTGGATAGGGTTGTCGTATTCCTAATACTGGATAGGGTTGTCGTATTCCTAATACTGGATAGGGTTGTCGTATTCCTAATACTGGATAGGGTTGTCGTATTCCTAATACTGGATAGGGTTGTCGTATTCCTAATACTGGATAGGGTTGTCGTATTCCTAATACTGGATAGGGTTGTCGTATTCCTAATACTGGATAGGGTTGTCGTATTCCTAATACTGGATAGGGTTGTCGTATTCCTAATACTGGATAGGGTTGTCGATAGGGTTGTCGTATTCCTAATACTGGATACGGTTGTCGTATTCCCAATACTGGATAGGGTTGTCATATTCCTAATACTGGATAGGGTTGTCGTTTTCCCAATACTGGATAGGGTTGTCGTATTCCTAATACTGGATAGGGTTGTCGTATTCCTAATACTGGATACGGTTGTCGTATTCCCAATACTGGATAGGGTTGTCATATTCCTAATACTGGATAGGGTTGTCGTATTCCTAATACTGGATACGGTTGTCGTATTCCCAATACTGGATAGGGTTGTCATATTCCTAATACTGGATAGGGTTGTCGTTTTCCCAATACTGGATAGGGTTGTCGTATTCCTAATACTGGATAGGGTTGTCGTATTCCTAATACTGGATAGGGTTGTCGTATTCCTAATACTGGATACGGTTGTCGTATTCCCAATACTGGATAGGGTTGTCGTTTTCCTAATACTGGATAGGGTTGTCGTATTCCTAATACTGGATAGGGTTGTCGTATTCCTAATACTGGATAGGGTTGTCGTATTCCTAATACTGGATAGGGTTGTCGTATTCCTAATACTGGATACGGTTGTCGTATTCCCAATACTGGATAGGGTTGTCGTATTCCCAATACTGGATAGGGTTGTCGTATTCCTAATACTGGATAGGGTTGTCGTATTCCTAATACTGGATAGGGTTGTCGTATTCCCAATACTGGATAGGGTTGTCATATTCCTAATACTGGATAGGGTTGTCGTTTTCCCAATACTGGATAGGGTTGTCGTATTCCTAATACTGGGTTGGTTAAACCATGGAGTCAAATCAAATCAAATCACGTGCGCCGAATACAACAGGTGTAGACCTTACAGTGAAATGCTTACTTAAAGGCTCTAACCAACAGTGCATAAAAGGTATTATGTGAAGGTACAAGTTAATAAATAAAAACAACAGTAAAAAAACAGTGAAAAATAACAGTAACGAGGCTATAATAGTAGCGAGGCTATATACAGGCACCGGTTCGTCAGGCTGATTGAGGTAGTATGTACATGTAGATATTGTTAAAGTGACTATGCATATATGATGAATAGAGAGTAGCAGTAGCGTAAAAGAGGATTTGGAGGGGATTGCACAATATGAGGATACAGATTGCTCAGCCACAAGAAAAGTCATTGTAAAAAACATTGTCAGATTATGAGATAGAAGCTCATGGTTGCTAAAAGTAGAAACAAATGAAAATGATCTTACTTGGGATGTCTTCTGCTTGTGCCTTCTGCTTTATTTGCTATCATTATTTTCAACTTTTCAGGCTCGAACCTGAATAGGCAATATGGTTATTATCACCACCACAGCAGTAAGCAAAGACTATGTGTACTTCACAGTAAAGTACTGTGTTGGCACTACACGAATCAACATGCAAACATTAAATAATATACATCACTTTATATGTTACCCACCTTGTGTATATTATGTCTTCAATAATCTTTTTCACATTTTCTGATGAACACCAGTAAGAGAACGTAGATCTTGGCATCTTTGATGGACATGATAGTATACATCTCTGCTGAATGACACCATTAGAAATATAGACATTAGCATGGTTCATGCAGGGTTGACAAATTACATTAAAACACTGTTCATTCAACCAGTTTGTGCCCAGTGGGCAAGTGGGCACTGAATTTGAGAAAAATTTCTGACAGGAAAGTACTAGCTATATGGGCTCCCGAGTGGTGCAGAGGTCTAAGGCACTGCATCTCAGTGCAAGAGTTGTCACTACAGTCCCTGGTTCAAATCCAGGCTGTATCACATCCGGCCATGATTGGGAGCCCAGTGTCGTCCGGGTTTGGCCGGATTTGCTTTTAACTGATTTACCTAGTTAAATAATGGTTAAAATAGATATATATAATTTTTTTAAATTCAAGTGGCATAGCTATAATTGCTAAATCATTTGATTACTGTACTGTAGTTTACTGTATCTGTAATTTGCAATGCATTTAAAATAAATGAAAACTACTGTCAGGTTACAGTTACAGTAGGTATTTGAGCTCTCTGAAGAGGTTGACTGCGTTGTTTTCAGTTTTTTTAAAATAGTTAAACTCACCAGCTGCAGCTTCTACTTCAATTAGAATCCCAGTTCAGTTGCTTAGATCTCAGATACCTGTCTGTCTCTGAGGTGAGGCACTGCTTTTATTCCTAACAGTAACAGTGTTCTCACCAGCAAGGGCAGAATGTATGCCCAAACATGGACTCAGGCATGTCATATTTTCATCACTCAGTTATCTTTCACGGTAGCCTACCATCTGATACTGTTAAAATGCATAAGGAAAGACACGTACATCCTTCTCCCTATTATTACCTTACACAAAACTACTGCCTCTACTTTTTTCATGTGTACTATAGTATAGTTCACAGAGGTCACCAAAGGGTAGAAAGGAAGAAGAAAATGTAATCAGGGAAAGAGAATGCTAAATTATCTTCCTACAGGTGTAGGATCTTAATTTGATCACCCTGTTGCAGAATAACTATCCTACAATGCAAAACATTTCAAACTTGTAGTGTATTTAAGTTTTAAAAAGGCTTCTGAAGTTTATAATTTCCACTTAGAAATGTAAGACTTAATTTTCCCTTACTAAAAATGTCACCATTTTCTGTCATTGAGCAACATTGCTGCATCATATGAATTGCTGTTTAGTTTAGAATAACAAAAGGTTTCGTCTGTAACCATAGTGAACCCAGAAGTCGTCTTGTGTGGAGGATTTTTCTCCCTCATCTCATACATTTGGTTAACCTTCATCTTACATCAGGTTTGTTGTTGCAGGCAACAGCCCAGATCAGGCCTGAAATAAGTGGTTCATGTGAAATGAGTGCAGTGAGCTGGTTTGGTTGGCTCCAGTCAGATGGCATTAGCTGAAACAGCCCCACTAGCCCAGCTTGGGTGTATTTTAACTGTCTCCTGTGAATGCCCCATTCAGGTCAGTATCCCCCCACCATCCTAGTAAGTCAGCAAGAATACCTTCACTTCTGTGTACACAGGAGGACCACAGTCAAGCCTGCCAGCTGTTGACACACAAGCACACAAGCACACACACACAATTCTATATACAGACATTCTTCACTCAGTTTGAAGAATATAAATATACGAGAACACACACATATCATATGATTTGGCACAGGGCTGTCTGTGTGTTGGCAGATGAGAGGAACGGAATGTGTTAGCATGGTGCCCACACGTAACGCTGTCGCCCAGGCTGGCATTCCTCTCAGCCGGGAAGTGTACCCAGTGAACAGCAGGAAAGGAATGTAGACAAAAATCTGTCTTTATTAAACAATACTGCTGCAATTCAAGTCTCTCTGTCTCAGACTGCTCTTTATACAACTCCCTCTAACACTCCTCCCCGTCCTCGTCTGATGCTGGGCCGATCTGGGAGATAAAGGCTCATCAGTGGCAAGATCTGACGAGACAATGATTATCACACTGTTTCACAGGAGAATTAATCATAGCGAGGAGACAGCTCTCAATCTCTATCGCTCTCTTTCTCTCAGGCAATGAATTTTGCACAGGCAGAGCGCCATCACCAATACTAACACCGAGTATTTAAGCAAAACCGCTATCCGGTGTTTTCGGGATAAGACAAAACAACAATAATACATTTTTGGAGCAGTGTTTGTTTTGCGGAACATACGGAACTTTACTGGAAATAGCCGTAGGAAAATATTTGCTGTGGTTCCTTTTGCGGTTGGGGAAGTGCAGAGGCTATATCTATCCTCTAATACAGGACTAGTAAAGGCCCAGTGTACTACTTTTGTGGGAAACAATATTCTCAATTTTTATTTTTATTTAAAAAAATGTTTAGGGGGTGCGTCTGCATCCTCAGCACCCTTTCTTCCCGTGGCTATGCAACTGGACCTGTGTTTCAGACACATTGTCTTCCTTCCCCCAGAAACTTCCAGATAACGTTTTCTATTGAGCAGTGTTGAATGTCAGCCAGTCTATTAGGAGATATGCTCTGTCTCTGTTGTTTTTCCTTGTCTATTTCATCTTAATTAATTAAGCTGTGGCTAAGTTGGCCTGTATTTTTAGAGAGGGTGAAAGAGAGTTGAATGGAGAGAGAAAGGTTTCCCTCCAACCTTTTTATGGTAAAGTAAAGTACGTCGGATAAAAAAAATGGCATGACAGTCCTGAAGGAAACAGATCATTTGTCGGTAAACTTTCCAAATGTTGACAAAACAAAAAACGCAAAAAAATATTTTATGAGCAATATTAATGTAATAACCGTATTGAAGTAAACATGGAGTCATGCAGTGAAATATTGTGTGGTCCTCCCACTGCGACTAGTCAGGAAAGCATGCAGTTTATTAGGCTACAGATTAAATAAGTTATGATGAACTTCACAGGGTGTCACGTTCGTTGAAATGAGCGGACCAAGGCGCAGCGTGCATAGAGTTGCGCATGTTTATTTTCATGAAACTCGCCAACAAAAACAATAAACAGCAAATGAGACTTAACGACTGGAGTGCTCACAGGCACTACACGAAATCAAGATCCCACAAACTAAAGGTGGAAAAAAGGCTGTCTAACTATGATCCCCAATCAGAGACAACGATGGATAGCTGCCTCTGATTGGGAACCATACCCGGCCAACAAAGAAATAGAAAAACTAGAATGCCCACCTAAATCACACCCCGACCTAACCAAATAGAGAAATAAAAAGGCTCTCTAAGGTCAGGGCGTGACACATGGTGGTGAAAGTGCAAGGTGATGAGCTTGATGCTCCTTTCCAATAAATATCGAGGGTCTTATTCTGGTGACATGATCATCGGTGCTTGGCTGCCGTTGGACAAATACAAATAATTTCGCTCTTTTGTCCATAATCTCATCATTTAGGCTATATCTGTAACTGCTAGCTGTTGGCTAGAGTGCACCTGCCAATACCAGAGTGGGCACACTCACTATATATCGCATTTCCTTTTGTGAGAAAACCATCAGTAGAGTTGAAAATGCGCTGGAGACCCATTTAACTTGTATTTTCTATTCAGTACATGTGAATTTAATTGCTAAATAATTCATTTTTAAACCTTTTTTTCTCCCCCAATTTAGTGATATCCAATTGCAATCCAGTTGCGATCTTGTCTCATCTCTGCAACTCCCCAACAGGAGAGGCGAAGGTCGAGTCAACCGCGCTTGTCACGACTTCCGCCGAAGTTGGCTCTCCTGCCCATTCGGGCGGTGCTCGGCGGTCGTCGTCACCGTCCTATTAGCCACTACTGATCCCTTTTTCGTGTATCTGTTGGTTTTGTCTAATTGGTTTCACCTGTGTGTTGTTTAGTTAATTAGTGTCTGTATTTAATGTAGGTTGTCCCGCCCTTGTTTTGTGCGGGATTGTTTATTTTGTCGTTTCGTTTTGTCTGTCGGTGTTTGCTGTTTGTTTTTTCTCCGGTTAGTCTTTATCCTGTTTTGGATATTTCACCCTGTCTGTATTTGGGTTGACTGTTGTTTGTTTTTTGTTCACCGGAGAATAAACTTTATTATCGCATTCTGCTCTCTGCGCTTGATTCCACCCACCTTGACCAGACGCGACAGAATCCCGCACCACCCATGGAATCAGCAGGAGCAGCAGCGTCTCCTCTCCCATCGATGGAAGAGAGGGTCCTCCATCATACCAGCGTGCTTCACCGGATTGGTTCTGCTATGGACCAAATGATGGAGAGAATGGATCGATGGGAGAGGAGTGGCCTCCCCACATCATCTTTACCAACCCCTTCTCCAGCACCTCCTGTTTCTGCGACCTCATCTGGCTCTGGGGCTCTTCGGCTGACACTCCCACGGGTGTTTGACGGATCGGTGGCTGGGTGCCAGGGTTTCCTCCTTCAGCTGGAATTATACCTGGCTACCGTGCGTCCTGCTCCCTCTGGAGAGGAGAGCGTGTGCGCCCTCATCTCCTGCTTGACTGGGCGAGCCCTCGAGTGGGCTAACGCAGTATGGAATGGTCCGGACTCGGCTAAGGATAATTACCCAGAGTTCACCCGCCGATTTCGAGCTGTTTTTGACCATCCACCCGAGGGTCGGGCGGCGGGTGAACGGCTGTTCCACCTGCGTCAGGAGACGAGGAGCGTACAGGATTTTGCCCTTGAGTTCAGGACTTTGGCAGCAAGAGCAGGATGGAACGACAGGGCCTTGATTGATCATTATAGATGTAGTCTCAGGGAGGACGTCCGCAGGGAGCTGGCATGTCGAGACACCACATTCACACTGGATGGACTTATCGATCTGGCTATCCGTCTCGACAACCTGCTGGCTGCTCGCGGGCGTTCGGATCAGGTCCTGTCGTTTCCTATCCCCAGCCCCCCTGTTCCTATCCCAATGGAATTAGGAGGTACGGCTTCAAGGAGGACTGGAGGAGGAGTGTTCTCCTGCACCAGTTGTGGTTGACGAGGGCACACGTCCGACCGGTGCTGGAGGAACTCGTCTAGGAGTCGGGAGGACAGGCAGAACACTGCTCGATCACCCCAGGTGAGTAAGCACCAAACTCATTCAGAGCTTCCTGTCGGTCATGTGTTTGTATTGATTTCTTTCCCTGGTTTTTCCCCATCTCTACAGCATAAGGTGCTAGTTGATTCAGGCACAGCTGGGAATTTTATGGATCGTGGGCTTGCGTTAAGGCTAGGGATTCCCCTGGTGTCGTTAGATCGACCTTTCCCCGTGCACTCCTTAGATAGCCGACCATTAGGGTCAGGAGTAATTAGGGAGGCTACGGTGCTGCTGGACATGGTAACGCAGGGTGATCATAAGGAGCAGATTAGCCTGTTCCTTATAGATTCACCTGCGTTTCCAGTGGTGTTGGGGGTTCCCTGGTTAGCTCAACACAACCCAGTGATTTTCTGGCGACAGGGGGCTCTTAAGGGGTGGTCAGAGGAGTGTTCAGGTAGGTGCATAGGAGTTGCCGTTGGTGCGACCACGGTGGAGAGTCCAGACCAAGTTTCCACCGTGCGCATTCCCTCTGATTATGCCGATTTGGCTATCGTTTTCAGTAAAGGGAAGGCGACCCAATTACCACCTCATCGTCGAGAGGACTGTGCAATAAACCTTCTGGAAAACGCTGCACTTCCTAGGAGTCACGTGTATCCATTGTCCCAGGAGGAGACAGTTGCGATGGAAACATATGTTTCCGAATCGCTGGGACAGGGATACATTCAGCCCTCCATATCACCCGTCTCCTCAAGCTTCTTTTTGTGAAGAAGAAGGATGGAGGTCTGCGTCCGTGTATTGATTATAGAGGTCTAAATTCCATCACAGTGGGGTTTAGTTACCCACTACCTCTCATCGCTACGGCAATGGAATCATTTCACGGGGCGCGATTCTTCACAAAACTGGACCTGAGGAGCGCGTATAATCTGGTGCGTATCCGGGAAGGAGATGAGTGGAAAACCGCATTTAGTACTACTTCTGGTCATTATGAATACTGCGTCATGCCATACGGGTTGAAGAATGCTCCAGCCGTTTTTCAATCTTTCGTAGATGAGATTCTCCGAGACCTGCTCGGGCAGGGAGTGGTAGTGTACATTGATGACATTTTGATCTATTCTGCCACACGCGCGGAGCATGTGTCTTTGGTGCGTAAGGTACTTGGGCGACTACTGGAACATGACCTGTATTGCAAGGCGGAGAAATGTGAGTTTTTCAAACAGTCCGTTTCCTTCCTGGGGTATCGTATTTCCACCTCCGGGGTGGTGATGGAGGATGATCGCGTTACAGCCGTGCGTAATTGGCCGACTCCGACCACGGTGAAAGAAGTGCAGCGGTTTTTAGGGTTTGCCAATTACTACCGGAGGTTTATCCGGGGTTTTGGTCAGGTGGCTGCTCCCATCACCTCACTGCTGAAGGGAGGACCGGTGCGCTTGCGTTGGTCAGCAGAGGCGGACAGAGCTTTCAGTCGTCTGAAGGAGCTGTTCACCAACGCGCCCGTGTTGGCGCATCCGGACCCCTCTTTAGCGTTCATAGTGGAGGTGGATGCGTCCGAGGCTGGGGTTGGAGCAGTGCTGTCCCAACGCTCGGGCGTGCCATTCAAACTCCGCCGTGTGCTTTCTATTCGAGCAAACTCAGCCCAGCGGAGCGAAACTATGATGTGGGGGACCGGGAGTTGTTAGCTGTAATCAAGGCTCTGAAGTTGTGGAGACACTGGCTTGAGGGGGCTAAACACCCTTTTCTCATCTGGACTGACAATCGTAATCTCGAGTACATCCGGGCAGCTAAGAGACTAAATCCACGTCAGGCTAGATGGGCCATGTTTTTTACTAGGTTCCAGTTTACCCTCACATATCGGCCAGGCTCCCAAAACACTAAAGCTGACGCACTGTCTCGCCTCTATGATACTGAGGAACGGTCAGTAGAGCCAACTCCCATCATTCCACCGCCATGTCTCGTGGCACCGGTGATATGGGAGGTGGACGCTGAGATAGAGAGGGCCTCACGGTCAGAGCCGGCTCCTCCTAACTGTCCAGTTGGGACCAAGTACGTGCCGAGGGTGGTCCGGGACAAGCTGATTAGGTGGGCTCATACTCTTCCCTCCTCGGGTCATCCTGGTATCAAGAGGACAGTGCAGAGTCTGAGAGGGAGATACTGGTGGCCCACACTGGCTAAAGACGTGAGATTTTATGTCTCCTCCTGCTCAGTGTGTGCTCAGAGCAAGGCTCCTCGGCACCTGCCTAGAGGGAAATTACAACCTCTCCCCGTTCCACAACGGCCGTGGACACATTTATTGGTGGATTTTCTTACCGACCTTCCCCCATCCCAGGGAAGTACTATGATCCTGGTCGTTGTGGATCGGTTTTCTAAGTCCTGTCGTCTCATTCCGTTGCCCGGTCTTCCTACGGCCCTGCAGACTGCTGAGGCTTTGTTTACCCATGTCTTCCGGCACTATGGGGTGCCTGAGGATATCGTTTCTGATCGGGGTCCCCAATTCACGTCAAGAGTGTGGAGGGCATTTATGGAGAGACTGGGGGTCTCGGTTAGCTTAACCTCAGGTTTTCACCCCGAGAGTAATGGGCAGGTGGAGCGCGTTAACCAGGATGTGGGCAGGTTTCTGCGGTCCTATTGTCGGGACCGGCCTGGTGAGTGGGCAAGGTATGTTCCATGGGCCGAACTAGCCCAGAACTCCTTACGCCACTCCTCTACTAACTTGTCTCCTTTTGAGTGTGTGTTAGGTTACCAGCCGGTCCTGGCTCCATGGCATCAGAGTCAGACCGAGGCTCCTGCGGTGGAGGAATGGGCACAGCGCTCCAAGGACACCTGGAAAGCCGTTCAGGACTCATTACGGTTAGCGGGAGAACGGCAGAAGAGGAGCGCTGACCAGCACCGCAGTGAGACCCCCGTGTTTGCACCGGGGGACAGGGTCTGGCTCTCGACCCGAAACCTGTCTCTCTGCCTGCCCTGTCGGAAGCTGGGGCTGCAGTGTGTAGGGCCGTTCAAAGTCCTGAGGAGAATAAACGAGGTGTGTTATAGGTTACAACTTCCTAGGTATTACCGTATTAACCCCTCGTTTCATGTGTCTCTCCTTAGGCCGGTGGTGGCTGGTCCCCTGCAAGAAGGTGAGGTGCCTGAGGTCCCTCCGCCCCCTCTGGACATCGATGGGTCCCCGGCGTATACAGTTCGACGCATTCTAGATTCGAGACGCCGGGTGGGGGGCCTACAGTACCCCGTGGACTGGGAGGGGTACGGTCCGGAGGAGAGATGCTGGGTTCCGGTGAGGGATATTTTGGACCCTTCCCTCCTGAGAGATTTCCACCGCTGCGGGAGCCGCGCGTCAGGGGGGGGGGTACTGTCACGACTTCCGCCGAAGTTGGCTCTCCTGCCCATTCGGGAGGTGCTCGGCGGTCGCCGTCACCGTCCTATTAGCCACTACTGATCCCTTTTTCGTGTATCTGTTGGTTTTGTCTAATTGGTTTCACCTGTGTGTTGTTTAGTTAATTAGTGTCTGTATTTAATGTAGGTTGTCCCGCCCTTGTTTTGTGCGGGATTGTTTATTTTGTCATTTCGTTTTGTCTGTCGGTGTTTGCTGTTTGTTTTTTCTCCGGTTAGTCTTTATCTTGTTTTGGATATTTCACCCTGTCTGTATTTGGGTTGACTGTTGTTTGTTTTTTGTTCACCAGAGAATAAACTTTATTATCGCATTCTGCTCTCTGCGCTTGATTCCACCCACCTTGACCAGACGCGACAGCGCTTCTCAACACCCGCCCGCTTAACCCAGAAGCCAGCCGCACCAAGATGTCGGAGGAAACACCTTAAGCCAGCCGCACCAAGATGTCGGAGGAAACACCGTTCAACTGGGGACCAAAGTCAGCCTGCAGGAGCTAGAGTGAGAGTGCGATGAACCAAGTTAAGCGCCCCCGGCCAAAACCTCCCCTAGCCCAGATCCAGATGACACTGGGCCAATTGTGCGCCACCCTTTGAGACTCCAGGTCACAGCCGGTTGTGACACAGCCTGGGATCAAACCTGGGACTGTATTGACGCCTTAGACTGCTCCACAGTGCCTTAGAACGATCCATCACTCGGGGGCCGCAAAAGTTATTTTTATGTGTACTACGTCATCACGCACAGCCTTTTATCAGCAACAAGTCCATTTGATGGAAACACATCTCTGGTGGGAAAATGTGCATATTGATTTTATGCAGATTTTTAAATATTTGCATGAAAATCTGTTGCTAATTGGATAGAAACCGAGCTAGTGACATACTTTCTGTGCATTAGCCCAAATGCTTTTTCAAGCTAAAGTTTGGAGCCATCAGGTTTGGAAAGGTTTGGAGCCATCAGAAAAATAAGATGCACTATTACGCCCAGCCGTTCTTTAATTCATATTGCCTACTTTCTCACTCTGGACCAGTACCACTCCAGATGTGAAAGTTTGATATACGAGGTTGGTACACTGACCCTTGCGTTGATCCCTACATGTGAGCATTCTTCAAGATAGATCCCTCTCAAGGTCATGTATGCATGATGGCATGAATGAAGCAATAACCATTAGCTGTTCCTGTTTTGTACAGTAATAGAGATAAATCGTCATAATTGTTGTTATATTATTTTCCTCTTACTCCTGCGAATTTGTTGTATTAATAGTAATTATATCAATGATGACAAGTAATTTTGGTCCAACTATCCTGTTTCTATTTCAGTTACCTCACTGATTGGAGCAATTTGCATGTTCCATGTAACAGGGATACAGCTTTCAGGGTATAATTCCTCCATTAATATTTAATTGCCATCGAAGTGTGTTTTCAAAGTCTAAGGTGGCGTTCCAGCCTTCCAGCCCAGTCACCATAGAGCCGGACCAGGACGAGGAACGTGGTGTGGTTCCAAAGAGCTGTGTTTTTAGTCATCTTATACCTCTCTCCTCCCGTGCTGGCATCTGTAGCGCCTCTCCAGCAACAGTAAATCACGTGACCATTTCCTTGCGAGGAAATCCTAATCTCCGGATAGATCCGCGGGGCGAGGGCCGCTGCACCGACTCAAGACATGTTGTAACCCGAGGCGACGGTATTAGGAAGGAAAAACGCTAGAAAGTGGTCCCCGTGCACGACTTGTTTTGTCATCAATGCTCCATTAGTGTCACTTTATTCCACGCTACCCCTCCTTCTCCCCTCATTGTGTTTGAGTCAATATCGGGAAAGCCTGCCCGTTTCTGCCCAAATGGTTACAATATACCTTCTTCACGCCTAAAGAGCTGACAAAGGTTATTAGGCTGACCTGCAGGAGTAAGAGCAATACAGATAAATTGTATCTGTACCAGCTATGTAATGTCGAGCCCCAAGCCCAGGGAATATGATGGGGGGTTATCAGATGGGGCAGGAAGTTAGGGAGCAGCCATCTTGACGTGCATGTATTACTCATAATAGACCTTGAATAGGAACAGTGGGTTATTTTCATGATATTGAGTGAACCGGTTAGAAATTTTTTAATTTTTTAACCTTTATTTTAACCTAATGATAATAAGATAAATGCAAAGGTTGAAGGTTGAGCCTGAGAGGCTGCACGGCAATGTGGATACAGGCAGGGTGACACACGGCTGTTGTTTATGATGTGGCACCCAGGTGATCCACCTCGGCCACAGGGCGACCGAGTCTTGAATCCACAGATCTATAGCCTGACACACACACAGTCTGACACACACACAGCCTGACACACACACAGTTCCTATCTTTACATCTTGAGCACGGCAAGATGAAAATGCACGACTCTCACCCAGTAAACACACCGTCTGCATAAAAATCAGGTGGGAAGTTTTAGTAATTTGGTGATGCCAAATACCTGATAAGCCACCTGTAATGACACTACTATATGCTATTATGGGGTAATATAAACACATATGGCGTATTGTCTGCTTCTATTGTTTGAGTCCTTGTTTTCTTCTGTATACGCAACAGAAAAACAGACATCTTCAGTGCTCTTTGTAATTATTGGGACAGTAAAGCATTTCTTTCTTCTTTTGGTGCTATTCTTCAAAAGTTTGGATTTGAAATCAAACAATGAATATGAGGTTAAAGTGCATAGTGTCAGCTTCAATTTCAGGGTATTTTCATCGATATTGAGTGAACCGGTTAGAAATTACCACACTTTTTGTAAATAGTCCACCATTTTAGGGGAGCAAAAGCATTGGGACAAATTCACTTATACTGTATGTGTGTCAATGTCTTGGGGGTATGATATTTGTGCATCTGTAACTTTCTCATTCATCATTCACAATTCATTCAGGATTATCCATCATCATGGTGGCATCCACACTGTAGAAGTGTTTAGAAACATATTATATTCTATTCCTTTTTACAATAAGTGACTCCATTCATTTCTATTGGGCACAAATGCGTCTGAAACACAACCAAAACGAACAGCAAATGCATCCAAACCTTTAAGTAGTCATTGCGTGCTATGAATACGACTTCAATACACATAAGTGAATTTGCCCCAATAATTTTGCTCCCCTTAAATGGGGGGACTATGTACAAAAGTGCAGTAATTTCTAAATGGTTCACCCGATATGGATTAAAATACCCTCAAATAAAAGTTGACAGTCTGCACTTTAACCTCACAGTCATTGTTTGATTTTAAATCCAAACTTCTGGATAGCATAGAGCCAAAAGAAGAAAAATAAATCCCCGTCCCAATAATTACGGAGGGAACTGTATGTCACAGGAGGTTGGTGGCACCTTAATTGCGGAGGACGGGCTCTTATTAATGGCTGCAACTGAATAAATTAAACTTATCAAACACATGGTTTACATTATTATGAGCTGTCCTCCCCTCATCAGCTTCCTGTCATCTATGAACATGACACACACACACACACACACACACACACACACACACACACACACACACACACACACACACACACACACACACACACACACACACACACACACACACACACACACACAGGGGCAGTAACAGATCTCTATAATGCCCAGCCCTAGAGCCATCTCAGTAGGTCAATAAATAAAGCAAATATCATTAACAATAACTCAAACTATATGATTGGGGCTCTAATATGATGAAATTAGTATCAGTGTTTTAAGGTTGGCTATTTAGGCGAAATCCTAAGCCAGAGAGAGAGTAATTTGGACGTAGGGAAATTGATTTTGACCATCAGCACTCTCTCATTTTCAAACAGTGCCTGCGGCTAACCAGGTTTATTTATGCTAAACACATTACACAGGTAGCTTCTCCCTTCCTCCACAATGATTATGTGTCTCAGTTGAGGAATTGATATTTCTTGCAAATAAGAAAATTATCATATTGCATGACTGGACGGAGGAAATTAAGTCTGGCAGGAGTCTTAAGACTGGCAGGAGGCAAGGAGTGAAACCTAGAAGTAGTTATTGTATTTTCATTTCTGTGAAGGGTAACGTGCAGGGATCAGATTTCTCCTGCTATATTGGAGAATGGCTCTCAGGACTCATCAATAAGAATACAGTGATACAGGCCCACAGTAAGTGGTGCAGGAGGGACCTGGAGGCCAGAGGGAGTGGGCCTTCCGTTTCAAAGTGATAAAAAAGTGCATGCCATTTTCTGAATATATTTATGATTCTATAAGCGAGTTAGGATCATTTTTGTTGCTCATTTGACTCATTCAGATATACTTCTCCAGAGCCTATTTGAATTTGAATTGGCCCTTTGCCTGCCGTTAAAGCGTGAGATAGTACCTAGTGGTCAGTGCAGGTTTTCTTCACAATGAATGCTATATCTTAGCTGGGACTTTTATCTGCTTTTCTAGGCAAACAAGTCCATTTATGAGTCACTGTGATGTTGGGCTAATCAGAGCAGGCTATGTAGCTTTTACAATGTGTCATACCACCTTACAAGTAATTTACTGACTTTATTGTACCTGCAGGGAAACTTTATTTGCAGTATCATGTGTAAGTTTCAACCATGTTTGAAAGGGACAAGAAAAGACACATTAGAAAAGGCATTCTTTATGATGATATAAATTCATCAGTATATACAGTATGAAGATCAGCCTGCTCTTCTTGAAGAGTGGGCAGAGACATTAAAAGAAAGGATATCATACATGGCACAAATGATAGTCTAGGTTTTCATGCAAGCTGATGTCTACTTTCGCCCTGATGGGAGTAGGTCAAATTCATGTGGATGGCTTGGGTTAGAAAATAATTTCTGTGCATTGCTGGGGGCCCTAACCTTAAAGCTCTTATTCAACCCTGTCTGTCAGACTCCCAGTACCTTTCCTGCTGTGGTGATCATTCTTCTCAGCGTGTTCTTTTGAGTGAAAATGGCATTACCAAATCACCAGACAATACAAAGGGATAACCCATTCATCAACCGTCTCTCATATCAGGCTCAGCCAGCCGCCACGCCACTGGAGAACAGTAATGGTAACAGCCAGCCGCCACGCCACTGGAGAACAGTAATGGTAACAGCCAGCCGCCACGCCACTGGAGAACAGTAATGGCAACAGCCAGCCGCCACGCCACTGGAGAACAGTAATGGTAACAGCCAGCCGCCACGCCACTGGAGAACAGTAATGGTAACAGCCAACCGCCACACCACTGGAGAACAGTAATGGGAACAGCCAGCCACCACGCCACTGGAGAACAGTAATGGTAACAGCCAGCCACCACGCCACTGGAGAACAGTAATGGTAACAGCCGCTAAGCCACTGGAGAACAGTAATGGTAACAGCTGCCATGCCACTGGAGAACAGTAATGGTAACAGCCAGCCGCCACACCACTGGAGAACAGTAATGGTAACAGCCAGCCGCCACGCCACTGGAGAACAGTAATGGTAACTGCCAGCCGCCACACCACTGGAGAACAGTAATGGTAACAGCTGCCATGCCACTGGAGAACAGTAATGGTAACAGCCAGCCGCCACGCCACTGGAGAACAGTAATGGTAACAGCCACTGGAGAACAGTAATGGTAACAGCCGCCACGCCACTGGAGAACAGTAATGGTAACAGCGTATTTTCACCACGCCACTGGAGAACAGTAATGGTAATGGCCACGCCACTGGAGAACAGTAATGGTAACAGCCAGCCTGGGACTTTTATCTGCTTTTCTAGGCAAACAAGTCCATTTACTGCACTGGAGAACAGTAATGGTAACAGCCAGCCGCCACGCCACTGGAGAACAGTAATGGTTAACAGAACTGCCATGCCACTGGAGAACAGTAATGGTAACAGCCAGCTGCCACGCCACTGGAGAACAGTAATGGTAATAGCCAGCCGCCACGCCACTGGAGAACAGTAATGGTAACAGCTGACACACCACTGGAGAACAGTAATGGTAACAGCTGCCACGCCACTGGAGAACAGTAATGTTAACAGCTGCCATGCCACTGGAGAACAGTAATGGTAACAGCCAGCTGCCATGCCACTGGAGAACAGTAATGGTAACAGTTGCCACCCCACTGGAGAACAGTAATGGTAACAGCCAGCCGCCATGCCACTGGAGAACAGTAATGGTAACAGCTGCCACCCCACTGGAGAACAGTAATGGTAACAGCTGCCACCCCACTGGAGAACAGTAATGGTAACAGCCAGCCGCCACGCCACTGGAGAACAGTAATGGTAACAGCCGCCACGCCACTGGAGAACAGTAATGGTAACAGCCAGCCGCCACGCCACTGGAGAACAGTAATGGTAACAGCCGCATCGCCACTGGAGAACAGTAATGGTAACAGCTGCCACGCCACTGGAGAACAGTAATGGCAACAGCCAGCCGCTACGCCACTGGAGAACAGTAATGTTAACAGCTGCCATGCCACTGGAGAACAGTAATGGTAACAGCCAGCCGCCACGCCACTGGAGAACAGTAATGGTAATAGCCAGCCGCCACACCACTGGAGAACAGTAATGGTAACAGCTGACACACCACTGGAGAACAGTAATGGTAACAGCTGCCACGCCACTGGAGAACAGTAATGTTAACAGCTGCCATGCCACTGGAGAACAGTAATGGTAACAGCCAGCTGCCATGCCACTGGAGAACAGTAATGGTAACAGTTGCCACCCCACTGGAGAACAGTAATGGTAAAAGCCAGCCGCCATGCCACTGGAGAACAGTAATGGTAACAGCTGCCACCCCACTGGAGAACATTAATGGTAACAGCTGCCACCCCACTGGAGAACAGTAATGGTAACAGCTGCCACCCCACTGGAGAGCAGTAATGGTAATAGGGATCTCATTTTCATCCTCGCATTACACTGACAAAATAATACTATAATTACAGACATGAAGGTGTATCTGGGCAAAAGTAATGTCCTCATGGGAGTAACTATAACTTCTTACCATATTATTACCATGTTATTACCACTTTATTCAGTGTGGCAATGTAAAGTGCTTACAGTTTTTAATCAGAATTTAAGTTGAAGTTGCTGTAGGCTACAATTTTCCAATTACATCAAGAAATATTTCTATCTGCAATGATTCACTACATTATATTCATGCCTTGGGATCCTTTTGAGCCACTCAACCCATACTCATACGGAAAAGGACATAACTTCATATCCGAAGTTGTACTCAAATATAATGCAAATATACTTACTTACATCAGATTTCAAAGGACCTGATCTACTTACACAAAATAAGCAGCCAATAGAGTTGAATTGATTAAAATACTTAAAGCTCATTGGTCAGTGTGTGATTTGAAGATGAGATATGTTTTGAATAACTGTTGAGGTGTCAAGGAATGACAAGAGCAAAAAGGAAGAAGAGTGCCATCAGGACGTCAAGTCATTATGAGAGGTTGCGTTTCTCTGTTCATTTTACTCTTGGATGGTAAGGATTTACTTATTTGAAATGTTTTGCGTTATTGTAGTTGTATGTCAAAGAACCTTTGCCTTTCCACCACATACTGCACATTCTTTACCCCTCCTTCCATTCTCTTCTTCTCTCCCAGGCCTTACCTCGGGTGTTTCTCACAAGAGAATCCTTGAAGGGGAACCTTGCAATGACAATTATGCTCAGCACTATGTGAAACTCAAGGCCACTAGATTGATAGAAGCTTTAAAAAAAATGGAGTCACAAGAATGTGGTGGCTCTCTTATTCACGAGAAATGGGTCCTTACAGCTGAACACTGCACTAGCTATGGGAGGTAGGTGATGGCTAAACTTTATTTATAGGAAGATGAATGTTTTATATTGGCACAGGGTGATATGGGTTAATTATGTCATTTTTATGTCATTTGTTTGTATGGCAACTAGTTTTGATTTGGTATTCTGCTGATTACCTTACAAGCTGTTTATGGATTCCTTAATTCATTTGTTTCTCTCAATCGCTTAAAAGCGTTTTTTGGAACGTCCCTATTTCAGTACGACAATAATTAAAAGCGTAAATACATTTGCAGAACATCTGATCATTTATTGCAGTTGTACCTTGATTGAATACCTCAGACTCCTTAAAAAAATGTCATAAATGAGTAGAAAATTCACTGTAAGGTGTTTTGTTCCCAGAACACATTGTTTTCATCAGAAGAGAAATGGTTACAGATGTGTTCACTGTTTCCGACGATCAGTAAATACTGGAGCACAACATTTTAAATGGCTCTATCAGTGTGACATCAGGTACAATATAGGGAACGATCTAGGTAAAGAGGACTATCAAAGTATTACGATTTTCTACAATATTGTGCACATGCAGAGAATGAATTTGGGTTACCTCTACTTCTAAGTAACTTTGGGAGCTCCTATGTCATCCTCTCCAACATTGTGAGCATCCATTACAGAGCTTTGTTTTAGTGTGGATTGAGATCTACATTCATATCAGATGTGTTCTTCCAGTGTATTCACCTTTCCTTATTTCTATATTGGATTGTGGTTTCAGCTTGCAGATGGAAAGTCTTCAAACCTACGAACAGACTTTGTACTGAATACATGTAACGGAATTTGATTGTGATGATACTGATGAATGAATCCTGCGCACAATGTGCCTTCTTTTCCATTTTCTTTTTGATCAGGAATTATATTTGTTTTGATGTGTGTTCAATTGTTTGGTGAAATAAGCTTAAAAGCAGAGTAATTTCTAATATCCTATAATGCTGCATCTTTTGATGAATATATTTATGTTTTGAGAAAGCACCAACATTTTTAAAATTTCTGTGTCTTTAGAACATGGTTTTGAAAATCAACATTGTTCCAAGAAATGCTTGTACGCCATTGAGAAAAACTGTAACTCATCATCTTCGACATTGTGACCTTCCATTACGAGCTTTGCTTTGGTGTTGGCTGAGGCCTATCCATTCATATCAGCAGTTCTCCACTGTACTCACCTGTCCTTCTTTCTACTGGGGATTGGCTTTCTGCTTGGTGGTGGAAAGTCTACAAACCTGTCAGCAGAACAGCCTACGTATTGAATACATTGGATTGTGATCATACCAATGAATGAATGCTGCAAAAAAATGTACTTATTTTACATGTTATTTTGATTCAGGAAGGATATATAATTTGATTTGTATGAAATTGTTTGGTAAAAAATGCATAAAAGGTGAGTATTTGCCCATAATTATGCATCATTTAATAGTATTTTGACCATCATGATTTCGTGACTGCAAATAAAATCTATTGATTAAATGTGAGGCAACTTGAGGCAAAAGGTATATATGGTTGTGATAATCTTTTTGCACGCAGTCATGTTCTTTGGAAGAATGTATTTGCCATTTTGGCAGTATAGTTTTGATGATGTATTTGCTTTTTGAGAAGGCAACTACATATGCATTTACTGTTTTGCAAAAGGCTACAGAGTTCTGTGACTGTTTTGAAAATGGGCAACATTGTTCCAAAAAATGCTTGTACATGATTGAGAAACTCTAACTGATCTTTTATAACCCAAGGTAGCAGTGATACACAAACTGTCTCTTTATACGTCTTCCCTTTAGTACAATAACAGCGATACTGGGTGCACATCCAGGTGGAACACCTAAACCAGAAGAGGTCCAGATTCCTGAAGAAAACATACGCCGTTATATAGAAAGACAAGTCAGTCATGACATCATGCTGCTGAAGCTGCCTAAGGCATACCCTCAGTTCACTACTATTCAGCTTCCTCCCTCTACATGCCAGACACCTGAGTTGAAGGAGAATGTGAGAATTGCAGGCTGGAGTTACACAGAAGGTGAATAACACACAGAGTTGAGTGATGCACAAGAACCTACTTGCAGGATTTATATCATTTTCTCTAATCTAACTCCACAGGTGGTAGAAAGCCAGAGAAACTACAGTGTTCAAAATCAGGAGACCTCCAAGTCACTGAGTGTTACCCCACAGAAGATGCTCAATACAAAATTCAAATGCGATTCTGCGCAGCAGCTCCAGGGAAGATGGACGCCTGCCATGTAAGAATGATTTCAATTCACATGCTTACAATTCCCTGCCTAGTTACATATCATTTCTGCCCCGAAAATAACAGTGGTGGGTGGCTAACTTATCAAATTTTATTTACAGTAAAAGTCAATCGAACAACCTTCATAATCTTTTATCATTACTTTATCAAATGAAGAGTTGACTACTGAATAATGTGATTAGGGCTGTTGGCATACAAACGATTTGTTGTACTTCTTAATGTAGGCCCATCGCATTAAATAGATAATATTTGTGTTTATTCTTCTGTACCTCACACAGGGGGACTCTGGAGGAAGTCTGATGAACAAAGATGGCCTCCTGTATGGTGTGACCTCACGGGCTAGTAAAACAGAGTGTAAAGTTCCAATCACCTTCATGGATGTTTGCAAGTACCGAGGATGGATAATGGAAGAAATCAATAAAGATAATTCATTGAATAGTGAGTAAACAAATGATGTACTCCAAATAAAAGGTGTTCTCAGATCTCCAGATCTCCTTGAGTGAATCCTGGAATATTCTTTGCCTCTTTGTATGTACAAAGTCTAGCAGGATTGTAGTGTTTTGGCTGAAAGCCAGTAGCGGTGCGTGGGTTAAAAAATATTCATATTACAACCTATGTGTTGTGATAATTGTGTTTGCTCTATAACCTGTTAGTTCATATGCCTTCTGACCATGCTATATAGGCCTAAATCCCAGACAATGAGAATACACAGTGGCATAGTAAATTCAACCACACCTTTGTTTCATCACAAAACCGGAGAGCAACCTCTGTCTGGGGAAGTCCACAATGCATATTGCATGTAACAAATGCTTACATGACCTACAGAATGGTCAAGCAAGTTAATGTTTACAACATTTTCACTAAACAACTATTGATTTAGAACCACGGAGAGTTACTACAAGTAGCAAAGAAAACAGGAGCTGCCTCCACTGTTCCAGCACCATTTCAACTTCAACAACATCAAATCATCTATGCTTAGTTTAATACAGTGACAACTAAAAGATACCAAAAACTATTTATTACAATCAACGTAAGCCAAATATGATGTGTCTGTTAATGCTTGATTCGGATTTCTGTGGGTGTGTGGCGTTTGTGCAAGTAGAAAAACCATGTTGACTCACCCTACCTGTAGAGAAACTCCAATGCCATCGTCCTCTCTTTCATGTAGAAGAAACGATCTATCACTCTGACATACAGTACACACGTTCATGTTTTGCTGTCCTAGGCTACTTGACAAAAAATCTTGCGCGCTAGCCTAACTTCCTTTCATGGGCAACTATAGCAAGTTAACATTAAATCTCTACATCTAGCTATGTATTGAAATCCCGTTCTATCAGGCCAGGGGCACATTGTATGAATTTGTGGTTGGATCAGAATTGCCATTATAATCATTGGCTAGCATGGAGGATTAATTAAAACCACTCGTCCAAATCCCTATCTCCACCAGGGCCAATTTAGGAAAGGGATCATTTTAGCTAGCTAGCCACCAGAGGACAACAACACAACCAATTTATGTCAGTGACGTTTGGCTCTCGATGTGATATGATTGGAGTAATGCAAAATCAATCAAATGTCTATATAAAGCCCTTATTACATCAGCTGATGTCACAAAGTGTTGTACAGAAAACCAGCCTAAAACAAGCAATGCAGGTGTAGAAGCACGGTGGCTAGGAAAAACACCCTGGAAAGGCCGGAACCTAGGAAGAAACTTAGAAAGGAACCAGGCTAGGAGGGGTGGCCAGTCCTCTTCTGGCTGTGCCAGGGGGAGATTATAACAGAACATGGCCAAGATGTTCAAATATTCATAGAAGATCAGCAGGGTCAAATAATAATAATCACAGTGGTTGTAGAGGGTGCAACAGGTCAGCACCTCAGGAGTAAATGTCAGTTGGCTTTTCATAGCCGATCACTCAGAGTATCTTTACCGCTCCCGCTGTTTCTAGAAAGTTGAAAACAGCAGTTCTGGGACAGGTAGCACGTCCGGTGAACAGGTCAGAGTTCCATATCCGCAGGCAGAACAGTTGAAACTGGAGCAGCAGCACGATGAGGTGGACTGGGGACAGCAAGGAGTCATCAGGCCAGGTAGTCCTGAGTTATGGTCCTAGGGCTCAGGTCCTATGAGAGAGAGAGAGAGAGAGAGAGAGAGAGAGAGAGAGAGAGAGAGAGAGAGAGAGAGAGAGAGAGAGAGAGAGAGACAAAGAGAGAGAGAGAGAGAGAGAGAGACAAAGAGAGAGAGAGAGACAAAGAGAGAGAGAGAGACAAAGAGAGAGAGACAAAGACAGAGCATACTTAAATTCACACAGGATAAGGATAAGACAGGATAAATACTCCAGATATAACAGTCTGACCTAGCCCCCCCCGACACATAAACTATTGCAACATAAATACTGGAGGCTGAGACAGGAGGGGTCAAGAGACACTGTGGCCCTGTCCGACGATACCCCCAGACAGGGCCAAACAGGCAGGATATAACCCCACCCACTTCGCCAAAGCACAGCCCCCACACCACTAGAGGTACATCTTCAACCACCGACTTACCATCCAGAGACAAGGCCGAGTATAGCCCACGAAGATCTCCCCCACAGCACAAAACCAGCGGGGGGGCGCCGAACCCGGACAGGAAGAACACGTCAGTGACCCAACCCACTCAAGCGACGCACCCCTCCTAAGGACGGCATGGAAGAGCACAAGTAAGCCAGTGACTCAACCCCTGTAATAGGGTTTGAGGTAGAGAATCCCAGTGGAGAGAAGGGAACCGGCCAGGTAGAGACAGCAAGGGTGTTCGTTGCTCGAGTGCCTTTCCGTTCACCTTCACACTCCTGGGCCAGACTACAGTAAATCCTAGGACCTACTGAAGAGATGAGTCTTCAATAAAGACTTAAAGGTTGAGACCGAGTCTGCGTCTCTCACATGGATAGGCAGACCGTTGCGTAAAAATGGAGCGCTGTAGGAGAAAGCCCTGCCTTTTTGCAATGCTACGTAGATAGAAAAAAGCTGTCCTTGAAACAGTCTTGATATGTTCATCAAAAGAGAGATCAGGGACCAGAGTAATGCTGAGGTCCTTCACAGTTTTTTTTGAGACTACTGCACAACTATCAATATTAATTGTCAGATTCAACAGAAGATCTCATTGTTTCTTGGGACCTAGAACTTGCATCTCTGTTTTGTCCAAGTTTAAAAGTAGAACATTTGCCGCCATCCACTTCCTTATGTCTGAAACACAGGCTTCCAGGGAGGGCAATTTTAGGGCTTCAACATGTTTCATCGAAATGTACAGCTGTGTGTCATCCACATAGCAGTGAAAGTTAACATTATGTTTCCGAATGACATCACCAAGAGGTAAAATATATAGTGAAAATAGTGGTCCTAAAACGGAGCCTTAAGGAACACCGAAAGTTACGGTTGATTTGTCAGAGGACAAACCATCTACAGAGACTAACTGATATCTTTCCGACTGATAAGATCGAAACCAGGCCAGAACTTGTCCGTGTAGACCAATTTGGGATTCTAATCTCTCCAAAAGAATGTGGTGATCGATGATATCAAAAGCAGCACTAAGGTCTAGGAGCACGAGCACAGATGCAGAGCCTCGGTCTGACACCATTAAAAGGTAATTTACCACCTTCACAAGGGCAGTCTCAGTGTTTTGATGGGGTCTAAAACCAGACTGAAGCGTTTCATGTACAGTTTAAGTCGGAAGTTTACAAACGCTTTGGATGGAGTCAATAAAACTTGCTTTTTCAACCACTCCACAAATTTCCTGTTAACAAACTGTAGTTGTTGCAAGTTGGTTAGGACATCTACTTTGTGCATGACACAAGTAATTTTTCCAACAATTGTTTACAGACAGATTATTTCACTTATAATTCACGGTATCACAATTCCAGTGGTTCAGAAGTTTACATACACTAAGTTGGCTGTGCATTTAATCAGCTCAGAAAATTCCAGAAAATGATGTCATGGCTTTAGAAGCTTCTGATAGGCTAATTGACATAATTTGAGTCAATTGGAGGTGTACCTGTGGATGTATTTCAAGGCCTACCTTCAAACTCAGTGCCTCTTTGCTTGACATCATGGGGAAATCAGAGAAATCAGCTAAGACCGTAAAAAATTGTAGACCTCCACAGGTCTGGTTCATCCTTGGAAGCAATTTCCAAACACCTGAAGGTACCACGTTCATCTGTACAAACAATAGTACACAAGTATAAACATCATGGGACCACGCAGCCGTCATACCGCTCAGAAAGGAGATGCGTTCTGTCTCCTGGAGATGAACATACTTGGTGTGAAAAGTGCAAATCTATCCCAGAACAACAGCAAAGGACCTTGTGAAGATACCTGAGGAAACAGGTACAAAGGTATCTATATCCACAATAAATCAAGTCCTATATCAACATAACCTGAAAGGCAGCTCAGCAAGGAAGAAGCCATTGCTCCAAATTCGCGATAGAAATGCCAGACTACACTTTCCAACTGCATATGGGGACAAAGATCGTACTTTTTGGAATAATGTCCTCTGGTCTGATGAAACAAAAATGGCCCCAAAGACCATCGTTATGTTTGGAGGAAAAAGGGGGAGGCTTGCAAGACGAAGAACACCATCCCAACCGTGAAGCATGAGGGTGGCAGCATCATGCTGTGGGGGTTCTTTGCTGCAGGGGGACTTCTGACCCACTGGGAATGTGATGAAAGAAATATTATTCTGACATTTAACATTCTTAAAACAAAGTGGTGATCCTAACTGACCTAAGAGGGAATTTTTACTAGGATTAAATGTCAGGAATTGCGAAAAACTGAGTTTAAATGTATTTGGCTAAGGTGTATGTAAACTTCCGAACTTCAACTGTACATTGTTTGTCTTCAGGAAGGCAGTGAGTTGCTGTGCAACAGCTTGTTCTAAAATTGTTGAGAGGAATGGGAGATTCGATTAGGCCGATAGTTTTTTATATTTTCTGGGTCAAGTTTTGGCTTTTTCAAGAGAGGCTTTATTACTGCCACTTTTAGCGAGTTTCGTACACATCTGGTGGACAGAGTTTATTATGTTATACATTGGAGGGCCAAGCACAAGAAGCAGCTCTTTCAATAGTTTAGTTGGAATTGGGTCCAGTATGCAGCTTGAAGGTTTTGAGGCCATGATTATTGTCAGCAATGTGTCAAGGGCTATAGTATTAAGCAGATTTAAAGAGGAGTCTGTAATTTGCTTTCTAATAATCATGATCTTTCGTCAAAGAAGTTGATGAATTTATTGCTGCTGAAGTGAAAGCCATCCTCTCTTGGGGAATGCTGCTTTTTAGTCAGTCTTGCGACAGTATCAAAAATACATTTTGGATCATTCTTCTTTTCCTCAATTAAGTTGGAAAAATAGGATGATCGAGCAGCAGTGAGGGCTCTTCGATACTGGACGGTACTGTCTTTCCAAACTAGTCGGAAGACATCCAGTTAGGTGTAGCGCCATTTCCGTTCCAATTTTCTGGTAGCCTGCTTCAGAGCTCTAGTATTTTCTGTATACCAGGTAGCTAGTTTCTTGTGACAAATGTTTTCGGTTTTAGGGGTGCGACTGCATCTAGGGTATTGCTCAAGGTGATATTGAGTTCCTCAGTTAGGTGGTTAACTGTACTCTGACGTCCTTGGGTAGGTGGAGGGAGTCTGGAAGGGCATCTAGGAATCTTTGTGTTGTCCAAGAATTTATAGAACAGCTTTTGATGATCCTTGGTTGGATTCTGAGCAGATTATTTGTTGCGATTGCAAACGTAATAAAATGGTGGTCTGATAGTCCAGGATTATGAGGAAAAACATTAAGATCCACAATATTTATTCCAAGGGACAAAACTAGGTCCAGAGTATGACTGTGGCAGTGAGTTGGTCCGGAGACATGTTGGACAATGATGATGGCTCCGAAAAGCCTTTTGGAGTGGGTCTGTGGACTTTTCCATGAGAATATTAAAGTCATCAAAAATGTGAATATTATCTGCCATGACTACAAGGTCCGATCATATCAAGGCCAATCATATCAAGATTGTGATCAGTGATTAGTTCATTGACTATAACTGCATTGGAAGTGATGGATCTAACATTAAGTAGCCCTATTTTGAGATGTGAGATATCACAATCTCTTTCAATAATGACAGGAATGGAGGAGGTCTTTATTCCAGTGAGATTGCTAAGGCGAACACCGCCGTGTTTAGTTTTGCCCAACCTAGATCGAGACACAGACACGGTCTCAATGGGGATAGCTGAGCTGACTATACTGACTGCTTGTGGCAGACTCCACTATGCTGGCAGTCTGGCTAACAGCCTGCTGCCTGGCATGCACCCTATCTCATTGTGGATCTAGGGGATTTAGAGCCCTCCAGCTAGGATGGAGTCCGTCACTCCTCAGCAGTCCAGGCTTGGTCCTGTTTGTGGGTGAGTCCCAGAAAGAGGGCCAAACAGTTTTCAACCAGCTATTGAGTTGTGAGACTGCTGTAGAGCTCATCACTCCCCCTAGCTGGGAGGGGGCCAGAGACAATTACTCGATGCCGACACATCTTTCTAGCTGATTTACACATGCTGAAGCTATGTTGCGCTTGGTGACCTCTGACTGTTTCATCCTAACAATGTTGGTGCTTTCCCTTGGCGCTGCTTGACACTGCTTTCCATTGACGCTTTTTTTTGGTGCCTCAGGACCATTCGTAGTTGAGCTCACTCAGGTTAGCTCAACGCTGATTGGATATTATTTAGTTATTTTTTTGCTGGCTTCCCTTGCATTCAATGCTACGGGTGGCAACAATGTCAAGCTCTTTTGGACCAGAAAGCATCAGATAGATGGACTACACATTCAGAGACCATACAGAGACAGAGGGGCGCTGTTTCACTCGCTCGGATGCCTTCTCTGGTGAGATACATTCAGCCTCTTGCGAATTGAAGGAAAATTATGAAAACAGAGAGAGGACAGATAAAATCATTTATGTATTTTGGGGGGGGGGGGGTTGTCCATTTTTGGGGAAGCCTGGCTTCCCTTGGCATCCATGAATACACACCACTGAGGCAAGGAATTGATCGGTAGTAATTTTGTGGTTTAAGGGGTTTACAGAATGGTAACAGGATGACACACAATCACAGAGTGAACAGAGATGGATACATATGATTTCACTTATTTTATGTTTAAAAAATAACTTTATAGCCAAGAACAATCTGTGCATTAAAGAAAACGATCCAGGATATAAACAATATTCTTTTAGTTGTTGTATTTTCATTTCTGTGAAGGGTGACGTGCAGGGATCAGATTTCTCCTGCTATATTGGAGAATAGCTCTCAGGACTCATCAATAAGAATACAGTGATACAGGCCCACAGTAAGTGGTGCAGGAGGGACCTGGAGGCCAGAGGGAGTGGGCCTTCCGTTTCAAACGGACGAAAACAGAAGTCATGTGCTGTGCATATTTGTGACTCTACGAAAGCTATGAACTTTTTAATATAATTTGCTGCTATGTTGACTTGCTCTCATTCAGAGTTGTTTCTCCTGAGCCCATTTGAATTTTATTTTGCCTTGTCGTTAACAATGAGATTGTACATATTAAGTGTTGTTTTCAATTAATTTTTTCCAATTAGGGAAGTGGTGGTAGAGTTTGGGTAAAAATAATAAAGGAGCATTTTTTTGTTTTACTACAGTACCAGTCATAAGTTTGAATACAAGTTTTTTTGTATTTATTTGTAATATTTTCTACATTTTCTAATAATAGTGAATACATAAAAACTATGAAATAACACATATGGAATCATGTAGTAACCAAAAAAGTGTTAAACAAATCAAAATATATTCTTCAAAGTAGCCACCCTTTGCCTTAATGACAGCTTTGCACACTTGGCATTCTCTCAACCAGCTTCATGAGATAGTCACTTGGAATGAATTTCAATTAACAGGTGTGCCTTGTTAAAAGTTCATTTGTGGAATGTCTTTCTTAATACGTTTGAGCCAATCAGTTGTGTTGTGACAAGGTATTTAAAAAAATAATATATACATATCCTTTATTTAACTAGGCAAGTCAACAAATTATTTTTTACAATGACAGCCTACCCCGACCAAACCAGGACGATGCTGGACCAATTGTGCACCGCCCTATGGGACTCCAAATCCCGTCCCGATGTGATACAACCTAGATTTGAACCAGGGACTGTAGTACCTCGACTAACCGGTACCCCCACACATTGACTTTGTACCAATACCCCCTGTATACAGGCTCACTATTGTTATTTTACTGATGCTCTTTAATGATTTATTACTTCATTTTTTTTCTTATCTATTTTTTTACTTAACACTTATTTTATCTTAAATCTGCATTGTTGGTTAAGGACGTGTAAGTAAGCATTTCACTGTAAGGTCTACACCTGTTGTATTCGACGCATGTGAAAAATACAATTTATTTTTTATTTGATTTGGAATTCAAGGCACACTTAACTAGCATGGCTACCACAGCATTCTGCAGCGATATGACATCCCATCTGGTTTGCGCTTAGTGAGACTATTGCAGCCCCATCAACCCTGGTCTAGGTCCTACTCATCCCAGCTGTGGCCTGTCTGCCCGTCTGTGGCCCAGCCAACAGTAGACAGATTGTAGCTGAAGCCCTGGCGGTATAAGTGGAACCACATGGAGGAAACCGATACTGGTGACACTGGACCAGAGAAGGAGTTAACCTGGCCGGCCAGCTATTGGCCTTATATGGATGGTGATTACCGCCACTGATCCTAACCCTACGCATACACACACACACACACACACACACACACACACACACACACACACATCTCAGGGGTTTCTGTGGCCACAGTGCCTTCCAGAGTGGCCGACCAACGACAAGCATTTACCGTAGGCCAATCGGCATGCTAACAACACCAAACACTAATGGGAAAAAGCGAAAGCCACAACCCACAGATATTCAGTAAATGCTTCCTGCTCCATTTGATAGGACAGGTACCCCTCACACAAACCAGGGTTGTGACTTTCTCAAGTCTTTGTGTGTTACTGGCTGTGTGGCTGGCTGGCTGGCTGCTGTAACTTGAGTGTCTACAGAGCATTCAGGAGGAGAGCATTAGCTACTGTAGGATGATAACACAGTGACATTAACCTGGCTTCTCTGTAACACCTCTCTACCATGATGCATTGGGGCAACAGAGTGAGTTTTAGGGTTGGCCAACCTGTCATCTTCCATTAGGCTGTATGAAAATTTGCCCGGCCCCCACCCCCCTTCTCTGTCTCTGTGGTGGTGTGGCCGGAGGCCCCCTGTCGGCTCTGAGAGAGATGGATCTGCTGAGGGTGGAGTCGGCGGCAGCAGGCGAAGCGGCCTCTCTAATGTACACTGGGCCATGTGCTACCAGTTAAGGCAGCAGTCGATCCTGAACGGGGGTTAAGTGAAACTACCTGCTCCTCTGTGTCTGCCGATTACTTGCTTTGTTCACTGTGGTACCAGATCATAAAACACTTGTGTCCACTTCTCCCCCTCTCTCCTAGTCCCTCAGGTGATTAGTGTGAGCAACAGGACATGCTTCTCTGTCATTCTGCATGACAGGGGAAAAGGTTGTTTTCACTCACCTCAATCACCAACAATACATAATATATATAAACAAAATTTCAACAAAATATTGTCACATCTTTAAAGATCATTCCAAAATATCTGATGATGGATGGGCTTTTACTCTTCTACGATGGACACAATATTGATGAAGTTAGTTAGCTTTTATGAAGATAGTAAATAAAGAAAAATGAGGTTTCTCTTGGAAAATGAAATGAGACATGAAAGCAGTCCTGAGCTCTGGTTCTAGTTTCCTGTCTGAATCGTTGATAATTCATTTCCCAGACAGAGCTCATAATCATTCACTGGCCTGCTGCTGCCTCCACTCAGCCATCCTACAAGACTACTAGTCATGACTTTGGTTTGCCACTCCACCACTTCTTAATGCCCTCTCTCATCTCTCTCACTCACTCAGTTCGCAGGGAGGGTACATCTTAGATCAAGCCATTTTCACCCCCTATCAGTTTTGAAAGCCAGTCGTTATAAAAATAAATTCTAAACCAGATGTGATTTATTTTTCTTCCTCCTTATTTCATTTGTAGGATCTGAACATCAAAAGGGTATTGAGATCTTTTGAGATGAGCCCTAATCGCCTGAGCTCCAGTGCAGTCATTAAATGCAGTATAGTATGCGTGTCTCACCCTGGTGCAAACTCAAAAGGACCTCTCTCCATTTCTGCTCTCTTTAACAGACGCCACTCATGGGGAAACATTGGTGCCTCCCATAGACTGTGATTAAAGTAAATGAATGAAATAAGATACAAGGAAATTAAAATGATTAGTTTTTATAGTAACCACGACTACTGGCAAGGCCCCACTGCCACAGAACAGTGAAGGCTGAGCCAATAAAACAACTGCATTCAACTGTAAAGAAGAATGAAAAAAAGAGGAGGAAAAGAGCAGCATAGTAGAATAAGACAAAAATTACATTGATTATATATCTATGTATTTATCTTGGAAATACGGTAGGTTTTTAAACATGGTTGAATTTCAGCGGTAAAGTCAAAAATCTCCTAAACAATGTCTGGTTTAGATCATTGACAGACACTGACATTTCTGTCATGCAAGAATGTTATTTACTGCAGAACTGTACTTTGACGTCTCTTTTTTTCTGTCTAAATGTTTAGAAATGTAGAACCTAGAATGTTTAATGAAGGAGGGAGGCAAAAAACTGTGAATTAATGTTCTGAAAATGTTGTAGCTCAATTGAATAATATTACAATCCAATTTGAAATTCACCGTGTACTCCTAAAATACTGTATGTACTTTCAAGATCCTTGATTATACACAAGAGAGGATAAATACTCAATACACAATTATTCCTTTTCCTTTCTAGTTCCTCCCTTATCCAACTGTATGTCATACTTATAAAGATATAGTGATACCCATTCTCGTGTGACTCAACTCTTCATAACTGAAATTACGTTAAAGCCATTTCATAAAAATGTATTTCATGCCATTCAATTTTTTGCCATGCCAACATTTTGGGACAGTGGCCTCTGTAAAAGTGAGATGTGCATTCTCTCTCCCATCTTATCCTCTCGACTCAATTCTCTCCCTCTTTCTCTCTGTCCCTCCCTCTGCCCCCCCCCCCCCCCCCACACTTCCCTCACTCCTCCCTCCCTCTACATTCCTCACTCTCTCTCCAGGCGTGGGTGGAAGGGGACGGTGTTCAGAGTGAGATCGTCACATAAGGAAACGATCGGACTCTAAACTCCAAATCATCACCTTTGTTCTCCTGCTTCCGGTATCTGACCCACTGAGAGGCTGGCAGTTTCTCCCAGTTTGACCACCTTTCTGGGGTTTGGTTTCCAACCCAGAAGCCACAGCCATGGCTGGAAAGCCTGTATAATCACACACTACTGAAGACAACAGGGGCATCTGCATCCTCTCTCCATCCCAGAGATGTGCATTGTGTACCAACAATGGCCGCAAGCGAAAACCCCCAACTTTAGATATTGAAAACATTATTTCTGAATCCCACCTGCACTCACTATATCATCTGTAGGCTCACAGGAGCATGTTGTGTAGGGTGGTGTTTAATGACGATCAAAGCGTATGTCATTAATGAGATTCATATCATGGGAGGAAATGAAACACAGCAGTTAACAGCTTCAGAAATCAAACATGAATGACTTCAATAACCCTGCCAGGCAGAGAACTGAGCACTGAGCAGCCCACAGTGGCAGTGGGTGGAAATACCCATAAAAAGAGAGGACAGCACAGGGGAATGGAATGGAGGGGGTTTCTGGCATGATTAATCTGATCTGATTTAAAACTGTCCACTCAATTTAAAGCCCCCTCCCCCCCACCACCACCACCACCACCACCAGCAGCACCCCTCATTGCCTCTGCACTGTTTGATCCCAGCCCTGTGTCCACCCACCCCCGGCACAGGAAGAAAGGCTGTCTTAACAGAACCCAGAGTGAGCTGGGCCAAGTGGGCCGCGTGCCACCTGTACATTTCCACATTCTCTCATCGCCAGCGATGCATTTCCTCTCCAGAAGCCATCCATCACCCGCCACAGGCCCACGGAGCGCCTGCCCTGCCCCGCTCCGCCTCGCAACACAACGATAAAGTCCTGGTCTAAATTATAGGGAAGGAGGTGGAGACGTAGGATGAAAGGTAGGAGGAGAGAGAGGAGGAGGAACAGCAATTAACTGAACCTGGGCATACATAATTCCGGACATACGGTATAAAGCTGCCCTATGAAACGGAAATCATTGGGACTTGGGTTCCTTTGTGGACTGTAGTAGTTTCTGCAGTGGGCAGGGTGGTGGGTGGGGTTGGGGTATAGATGCCTGGGCTGTTGTGGCTGGATGCCAGGTTGGCAGAAACCAGGCTTGCCAGAAGGGCACAAATTGTCACAGCCATCGCTGGCAAAGCCGAAACCACCATGAACGGGAGGAAGTGACATCATGCACCATGGCTTGGTAAGCAGTGGTGATGGTCTTATAATGGGGATGGTGTAGCAGAGGAGGAGAGAGTCAAGAGCCGGTTAACCACAGGGGGAAAGCCATGGGAGTGTACTACATGACAAGAGAGGGAAGGGCAGATTGCTCTTTTCTGTCGAGGTGTGTGCCAGAGAGATAATCTAATTTGTATCCATCTCCACATCCCCACCCCCAGCAGGATAAATAGTATTGATGCGGTAGCACAAAAAAGGGCTCTGATGACACCTCCTTTACTGGATCCGCCCACACCTTCACCACTAGCGCTGCCTCTTAAGTGGGAGCCAAAAACCTGGTTCGATGAGGTACCTTACGTTCCAGTACCGCCCCCAGATGAGGAAGAGGGCGAGTCATCGACCAAACAAGAAAAAGCTAAACCAACAGTAGAATGTGACTGGGTTAACCTGATGCAAAATTTGGGCACTGTCACTGGTGATAGTTTCACAGTGGCATTTCACAGTGACATTTTCACAGTGACAGGAGGTCGCATCTAAAAATGTGTCGGTGTGATGTGCCAGTGCAACATGTCAAACTGACCCTTTACAGGAGTAGTTAGCCGCAAGATTAGAATGTGCCTCAGCGCGAAGGCTGACTTGGTCCTGAAGAAAGAGTATATAAGAAGCATGCTTTCAATGGAAAAACATGATAGTGCTACTTGACTTATCACTGACAGGCAGCTCGTGATACTATCTGACATTCATACTCTAGAACAATTGCAACTTTTGATTTCTGGATCTTGTAAAGAGACGAACAGAGACAACTACCTTGTACACTCCTATTGCCTACATAATCCACCCCCTAACTGGAGTAGATATACAGCATTAGTGGAGATACGAAAGATCCTACAAATGAAGGTGAAACAGATACATATCTGACTTTCATACTCTAGAACAATTGTATCTCTTGACTTCTGATCTCTGAACGAGACATACTGAGACAACTACCCAATACACTCCTCGTGCTGAATATATCCACCACCTAACGGAGTAGATAAATAGCATCAGGGGTGTTACAAATGGACTTGATCTCAAACCGTTCTCTTCACTAATCAGTAAATCATAGTACAAACTTCTAGTAGGAGGAACAGATACTGAGTGATTGGATAAGCAATTGTGAGTGGAAGAACATACTCTTTGGGGACCAACCAGGTCAGCCTATGCTAAGGTAATTAACCGCTTGTTGTAATACATACATGAGGCATTAATAGTAGTAAGTGTTTTGATGATGTTTGATGTTATAGATTAAGGACCAAAAATAAACTGTAATAACGTGTACAACTGTGTGAATTGCAAACATTGAATAAAAAGTAGAAACTAGACCCAAAACCCTAGGTGAGAGAACACCTCTGACACTCCCAATCTAGGGAAACAAGTCTAGTTTCTACACTAAAGACAATAAAACGGTTTGGACAGAATAATCATTGTATTGTAACAGGTATCCTCTATATTAATACTCAAGTAGTATTAGTCGACGGACATAGACTGTAAATCGTAACCAAGGTAAAGCTTGCGTGAGTCTAGATAACAACATACAAAGGGAAAGTGAAAGTAAAACAAGAGGTACTCTAAGTCTAATTAATATTATCCAAGATCCCGAAACAAGACTAACGGCATCACACAAGGCTAATCTCCGAAAAAAGGTCAGGATACATAACCAGGTCAGTCCGGTGGGCCTGTGAGTCACCTGTTAGCCGGGTGACATAAGAACTTGAGTGAGACGACTTGTATCACTCTCGACGGGGGAACCTTAACTGTCCTATAGCAAAATCCCCTACCGCAACATTATAGTACTCTGCAGTTTGTTCGTCCAGATAAGGACACAGACCCGACTGATTCAGTCCATACAACCATCACTGTGCAGGATGTAGTGAGATTTTGGGGGTCACTGTGGCGTACAACCTCACACTATGTACTATACATATTGCTTGTTAAAAAGATAGATGGGCCCGCTTTAGGCCCTGTTTTCAGAACACTGATGCTCTGCACAGAAAGCTGACACGTGTACATCGATTACACTCACAAACATCCTGAATGTATGTTTATAAACAAGGCTCAATAATATTGTGATCTCTGAGCTGAATCCTATAAATTCTTCCTCTGTCAGTTTAGCTTCCGCTGCAATATAATCTGAAATTACCTCCAGCAGCAAGAGGAGACGAGCACCTCTCTCTCTTTAGTTCACTTACTCTCCCTGTAACTTCATCATAAGAGCTGGACTGGGCTCACAAGGGGATGTGAGTCTGGAAACACCCCAGCCTATTATTCACTCCCAGTCTGGCCTGGAGAGAGTCTAGCCAGCCCCCCGCTAGTTAGAACATGAAGCACGCACCTCCATAGTATAGAATACCCGCATGACCAACACAAGCCTCTCCCTCTGAGGCCTTCGGCTTTAAAGGACTCTGCTAAACACATTCTCTTCCTATATTACCTTGTGATTGGGGGGATATCTGGTTTCTATGCCCTGTTTACACAGTTCTCTCTCTCCTTCTCTCTCATTCTCTTTCTCTCTCTCTCTCTCTCTCACACATTCTTTGATGGCGCTTTCCCCTCATGTATCAGCGGTTAAGAATGAATTCACACAGACTGCTTTACGTAGCGCTCCTTGAGCTCTCCCTAAAGGGCTGGGTTGTAACCCACTGTAGAGGAAACACCTCATACATGCACACACTGAACCAACAACCCCTACATCATGGGAGTGCTCAGAGAGGTGAGACAGTCCAACAGACCAGGTCAGTTACTCTGGGATGTCAGTCATTGTTCCCCCTGTCCTGCGCCACATGAATGGTAACATTTGGTAGTCATCAAAGACAAGAGTTCAGAGGGGCAGCTGCTTGTTGCACATTAAACAAGTGGTCATGAGCCTCCTCAACGTGTGAAAAACTCAGTCAATAATTGATACCGTTCTTCTCAAAGAAAGATCTAATTTGCCACTTAAACATCAAAGAAGCACCCTGGCAGTAACCCTGGCAATGATATTAGATCATTGGTGGTGGTGTGAACTGGAGATAAAAGGACCCATATGTTTTTTACGTGTAGAGAGGTTTGTTAGTGCTCCAAAAGATCTGATGGAAGAAAGCTGGTTTGTGTATGTGCTGCGGTCTGTTGGTTTGATGTTGGGCCTGATTTGCTGCATTGACCAAGGGACAGATAGGAAGGACTTTTCCCCACAAATCTGTATATCCAGGGGCTGTTGGCAAGGCCAGGTCCCTATGCAGCCATCCACAACAGAGTATTGTGTGGCCAGGTGAGAACTCTACTATCTAATTAAAGTTGTGGGGAAGTAGAATGGGAACTGAGATGTGGAAGCGCATGACACTTTTGGCCACGCCAACGGTGTACACCCTTATTGAACTTGTGTGTTTATGATTTTGTTTATTCCTTTTAGCAATGCAGAGCCTTCAGATTTATCCGTGATTAAGCTTTGATGAGTTTGAAACATAAAAGTGGATTTGGGGGGCTTATTTCTATGGAGCCCCACTACATGTCATATTTATGGTATGCTTATATTTATTGACAATTGCTCTTTACAAGGGAGTCTCGATAGGCATTGTTTTTCACCTTGTGTGATATCAACTCTGTACAGGTTTTTATCCCATTACAAATTGTTACTCATAAATTGTGTTATTTGTCACCCTCTTGTGGTCATAGGCATCCCCCTACCCACCGAGGCCAATATGACAACTTCCCAACAGAAAAAACAAATCCCCATTCTCTGAGGACAACAATTACAGTGAGCACAGTACCCATAATTCCATCCTTCGGAAGGATATATCTCCCGAACACTTAGCTCTTAAAGTCCATTTACTGGAAATACTCTAACTTTATTGCTGTCCTCAATATAAGCTGCTCTCTTACTTTAATTTTGATCAGTAATTATGTTCATAAAGTTTGTGGATTAGTCTGAGTTTCTTTGGATAACAGCACAGGAGACATCTGTTTACACACAATGATGAGCCTGTGGTGCTGCTTGTGGTCGTTTCTAGTGGAACGCCCATAATGGGCCTTAATTGGTAGTTTAATTGTGTGTGGTGTAGAAAGAGCATTGATTACAAAACCAGTGGTATTTGAGAGTATACATTCATCTTTGTGTATGTATTACTCTCTAAATCCTCTTATATCGCACACTAAATCCTTTTCCACTCGTGGATAATAAAATGCTTCAAGAAGAATCAGAACAGTCATTTCCATGTCAAATCATACAATACATAATGTGAGGGTTAGTGTAGGTTTGGCTGAAATTAAGTTGTGTCAAGCATTCATCACCATGTGCGTATGCAGATACAAAGATACAAACTTGTGACACATTTTACAAGGAGAGTAAGCTACGTATTCATGTGCAGCCTCCATTCATCGGTGCCCTTTGAATATGTCTGAAGGCAGTGGGAGCCGTGAAATCAATGGGACTGCTAGAGTTGATAATAACGTCCTGTAAGAGCTCATTTCAGTTGATAATTCTGTTTGTGACGTACAGTGCCTTCTGTAAGTATTCAGACCCCTTGACTTTTTCCACATTTTGGTACGTGAAAGCCTTATTCTAAAATGGATTAAATAAAACAATTTCCTCAGCTACACACAATACCCCATAATGACAAAGCAAAAAAAGTTTTTATTGTTTTTATTTTAGCACATTTATTAAAAACAAAATACAGAAATACCTTATTTCCATAAGTATTCAGACCATTAGCTATGAGACTTGAAATTGAGCTCCGGAGCATCCTGTTTCCACTGATCCTTGAGATGTTTCTACAACTTCATTGGAGTCCACCTGTGGTAAATTCAATTGATTGGACATGATTTGGAAAGGCACACACCTGTCTATATAAGGTCCCACAGTTGACAGTGCATATCAGAGCAAAAACCAAAGCCATGAGGTCGAAGGAAGTGTACGTAGCGCTCCAAGACAGGATTGTGTCGAGTCACAGATCTGGGGAAGGGTACCAAAAAATGTCTGCAGCATTAAATGTCCCCAAGAATACAGTGGCCTCCTGTTTGGAACCACCAAGGTTCTTTCTAGAGCTGACCGCCCAGCCAAACAGAGAAATCGGGGGAGAAGCCGATGGTCACTCTAAAAGAGCTACAGAGGTCCTCTGTGGAGATGGGAGAACCTTCCAGAAGGACAACCATCTCTGCAGCACTCCAACAATTAGGCCTTTATGGTAGTGTGGCCAGACGGAAGCCACTCCTCAGTAAAAGACGCATGACAGCCTACTTGGAGTTTGCCAAAAGGTAGTTAAAGACTCTCAAAACATGAGAAACAAGATTCTCTGGTCTTGATGTAAAAATGAATCACTAGCCACTTTAAACAATGCCACTTAATATAATGTTTACATATCCTACATTACTCATCTCATATGTATATGTATATACTGTACTCTATACCATCTACTGCATCTTGCCTATGCCGTTCCGTACCATCACTCATTCATATATCTTTATGTACATATTCTTTATCCCTTTACACTTGAGTGTATAAGGTAGTAGTTGTGGAATTGTTAGGTTAGATTACTCATTGGTTATTACTGCATTGTCGGAACTAGAAGCACAAGCATTTCTCAACACACAAGCATTAACATCTGCTAACCATGTGTATGTGACAAATTAAATTTGATTTGATTTGATGAAACCAAGATTGGCTGGGAATGCCAAGCATCACATCTGGAGGAAACCTGGCTCCATCCCTACGGTGAAGCATTGTGGTGGCAGCACCAGGATGTGGGGATGTTTTTCAGTGGCAGGGACTGGGAGACTAGTCAGGATTGAGGCAAAGATGAACAGAGCAAAGTACTGAGAGATCCTTGATGAAAACCTACTCCAGAGTGCTCTAAACCTCAGACTGGGAGCGAAGGTTCACCTTCCAACCGACAAGACAATGCAGCAGTGGCTTCGGGACAAGTCTCTGAATGTCCTAGAGTGGCCCAGCCAAAGCGCGGACTTGAACCCGATCGAACATCTCTGGGGAGACCTTAAAACAGCTTTGCAGCAACTCTCCCTATCCAACCTGACAGAGCTTGAGAGGATCTGCAGGGAAAATGGGAGAAACTCCCTAAATACAGGTGTGCCAAGCTTGTAGCCTCATACCCGTGCTCCAAGACCTTAGTGCTGCTTTTGATACCATCGATCACCACATTCTTTTGGAGAGATTGGAAACCCAAATTGGTCTACATGGACAAGTTCTGGCCTGGTTTAGATCTTATCTGTTGGAAAGATATCAGTTGGTCTCTGTGGATGGTTTGTTCTCTGACAAATCAACTGTAAATTTCGGGGTTCCTCAAGGTTCTGTTTTAGGACCACTATTGTTTTCACTATATATTTTAGCTCTTGGGGATGTCATTCGAAAACATAATGTTAACTTTCACTGTTATGCGGATGACACACAGCTGTACATTTCGATGAAACATGGTGAAGCCCAAAAATGCCCTCGCTGGAAGCCTGTGTTTCAGACATAAATGTTCTACTTTTAAACTCAGACAAAACAGAGATGCCTGTTCTAGGTCCCAAGAAACAATGAGATCTTCCGTTGAATCTGACCATTAATCTTGATGGTTGTACAGTCATCTCAAATAAAACTGTGAAGGACCTTGGCGTTACTCTGGACCCTGATCTCTCTTTTGACGAACATATCAAGACTGTTTCAAGGACAGCTTTTTGCCATCTACATAACATTGCAAAGATCAGAAATGATGCAGAAAAATTCATCCATGTTTTTGTCACTTCTAGGTTAGACTACTGCAATGCCCCAATTTCCGGCTTCCCGGATAAAGCACTAAATATTTAATATTTAAGTTTTGTATTTTTAATCAATTTCTTCTAACCCTTTTTTGCTTTGTCATTATGGGGTGTTGTGTGTAGATTATGGGGTATTGTGTGTAGATGAATACATTTTAGAATAAGGCTGTCACCTAACAACATGTGGAGAAAGTCAAGGGGTCTGAATACTTTCCGAAGGCACTATATGATAGTGTGAGGGTATGTGCTGTGAGAACATTGCATACCCTCACACTATCATACGATTCCTTTGGCCACCAGGCTGGCCACCAGGCAGGACTCCAGGCAGGATGCCACCATGGCTGGCCAAAGGTCACGACTCCAGGCAGGATGCCAACAGGTGGGTCACCAGCAGGGCCCTGGCTGTCATCAACACATAGAATCTCAGGCATGGGAGAAACACAGACAGTCAGAGTGTGTGAAAGAAATGAGTGAAAAAAATGTATTGAAGAAAAGAGAGAGGTACTGGGCTGGAGAGAGAAAAACGTCAGGACAGTCATTAAAGGCATGTGTTGAATGTACTGAGAAGCAGTGAAAGAAAGAGAGCGAGAGAGAGAGAGAGAGAGAGAGAGAGAGAGAGAGAGAGACAAAACGAGCGGTTGCGCCTGTCATGGTTTTACTGGCTTCAGTGGTCGATTTGGAGGGGATGGAAAACAAGACGCCATTTCGTGTTCTATTAAAATATGAGGCACTATGCCCCCCACCCCCCCCCCGACATACACACACACACAAACACACATACACACGTGGTGGCGGGCAGAAACCTTGTGTACCCCTACATGTGGGGTTTCCAGCCCAGTGACAACGCCCTGTAGTTGGGGTGGTGCAGCTTCAGGAGTAGCTCCTCATATTGGAGGAGTGTGTTTGTGTTGGCCCAGAATTAATAACTTTTCATTTAGTGCGGAAATGACAGGAATAGTAATTAAGGAAATGGAATGATTTTATTGGACATGATGTTTATATTAAATTCCAGATGTGAGGCAGCTGCTCATACAGAGAGGGCCTGCCCACAGAGCGATATCACTGGGGTAGAGGAACAGGGGGTGGGTTATTAAATAAAGATAAGACAAGCCAAATGCATTTCCCCATGTAAAAAACATACAGTGCATTCGGAAAGTATTCAGACCCCTTGACTTTTTTTCACATTTTGTTACGTTACAGCCTTATTATAAAATGGATTTTAAAAAATCATGATCAATCTGCACACAATACCCCATAATGACAAAGCAAAAACATGTTTTTATACATTTTTGCAGTTCATAAACAAAGAAAACTTTGTTTACATGAGTTTTCAGACCCTTTACTCAGTACTTTGTTGAAGCACCTTTGGCAGTGATTACAGCCTTGAGTCTTCTTGGGTATGACGCTACAAGCTTGACACACCTGTATTTGGGTAGTTTCTCCCATTCTTCTCTGCAGATCCCGTCAAGATCTGTCAGGTTGGATGGGGAGTGTTGCTGCACAGCTATTTTAAGGTCTGTCCAGAGATGTTCAATCAGGTTCAAGTCCGGGCTCTGGCTGGGCCACTCAAGTACGTTCAGAGACTTGTCCCGAAGCCACTCCTGCATTGTCTTGGCTGTGTGTTTAGGGTCGCTGTCCTGTTGGAAGGTGAACCTTTGCCTCAGTCTGAGGTTCTGAGCACTCTGGAGCAGGTTTTCATCAAGGATCTCTCTGTACTTTGCTCTGTTCATCTTTGCCTCGACCCTAACTAGTCTCCCAGTCCTTGCAGCAGAAAAACATCCCCACGGCATGATGCTGCCACCACCATGCTTCACCGTAGGGATTGTGCCAGGTTTCCTCCAGACGTGACGCTTGGCATTCTGGCCAAAGAGTTCAATCTTGGATAGATCTTACCAGATAATCTTGCTTCTCATGGTCTGAGAGTTCTTTACTTGCATTTTGGCAAACTCCAAGCTGCCTGTCATGTACCTTTTACTGAGGAGTGGCTTCCATCAGGCCACTCTACCATAAGGGCCTGATTGGTGAAATGCTGCAAAAATGGTTGTCCATCTGGAAGGTTCTCCCATCTCCACAGAGAAATTCTGGAGCTCTGTCAGAGTGACCATCGAATTCTTGGTCACCTCCCTGACCAAGACCCATCTACCACCGATTGCTCAGTTTGGCTGTGTGGCCAGCTCTAGGAAGAGTCTTGGTCGTTCCAAACTTTTTACATTTAAGAATGATGGAGGCCACTGTGTTCTCGGGGACCTTAAATACTGCAGATATATTTCTTGGTACCCTTCCCCAGATATGTGCCTCGACACAATCCTGTCTCTGCACTCTACGGACAATTCCATCAACCTCACAGCTTTTGGATTTTGCTCTGACATGCACTGTTAACTGTGGGACCTTATATAGACAGGTGTGTGCCTTTCCAAATCATGTCCAATCAATTGAATTTACCACAGGTGGACACCAATAGAGTTGTAGAAACAGCTCAAGGACGATCAATGGAAACAGTATGCACCTGAGCTCAATTTCGAATACTTATGTGAATAAGGTAGTTCTGTTTTTGTTTTTTTGTACATTTGCAACCATTTCTAAATACCTGCTTTCACTTTGCAGTTATGGGGTATTGTGTGTAGATTAATGAGGATTTAACTGTAATGAAACAAAATGTGGAAGAAGGGGTGTTAATAATTTCCCAAATGTACTGTATAACAGTGGTGGATAGCAAATTGGACCAATATCAAGTGCATTTTGATGAATGAGGAAAGATTCTAAAGTACTCTGAAGCCATATGACATATTCATAAACGTGCCCCGGTAGCATAATGTATTTGCACATATCACATTACCCTATTTCAGGCCTGATTTGCCTCACTGGAAAAGTTCATATTGAAGAGTGTTGGTTCAGCTTTTTTTGGGTGGCCCAAACCCATGGTTGTCCCATCTCCTACAGTTATGGGTGCTCAAAATCCCATAACAGGCAGTGACAGAACTTACTATTGGTGGGCTGTGGGGTACAGGGCCAGTCAGGGTTCCTAATTTAAAACCCATCAAATTTGAACCCTACTGGGCCCTATTCTCCTATAAGGCCATAGAAATGACTGACACTGTTGGTTCTAGAATAAGCCATCTTTGTCCACCCTAACCCAGGCCTATTGGAGGTGGTGTGCCTGGTAACTGCAACACCCAATATGCGTCAACATGCCTTTTGTCCAGATGGATACTTGGAGTAAACACAATATGGGTGTCCTCCTGGCTCCTGGAGTAATTGTGTCTGATATGTTTTTTCTAAAGCTGATCTCCAAACAGTGTGATTAGAGTAATGGTCCTGAATGTGCTGCTTTAATCAGCCTTTACAGCTCTGGAAGAGACAGTGATTTATTCAAGAAGGGCTGGAGGAGAAGCAGTCCAAAACATTGGAACATCTAAGGACTCCCATTCCTTTCTTCCATTGATTTTTTCATGTGTTCATGTAATGATGGGGTGGTGAGTCAGAAGCAGGTGAAGGTGAAACTTTTTAATAAAACAACAAAACCAAGAACACAACACTAACATAAGGCAGAACGCCGAGACACAAGAACAATACCAACTGGTGAGTGAACCTGGGAGAGTGACATAAAGGGGAGGAAATGATGAGGGTAATGGAGTCCAGGTGCGAATCATAATGATTCACAGGTGTGCGTAATGATGAGTGCCAGGTGTGTGCAATGATGAATCCAAGGACCGGTGGTTAGTACTCTGTCGACGTAGTACGTCGGAGGGGAGGAGCAGGAGCAGACGTGACAGGACCCCCCCCCCCCGACGTGCGGCTCCAGCTGCAGGACGACGCCTACCAGGAGGACGTGGAGCGGGTCGGTCCGAGTGGCGAAGGTGGATATCACAGATGATGTTGGGGTCCAGAATGTCCTCCACCGGAACCCAACACCGCTCCTCTGGGCCATAACCATCCCAGTCTACCAGATACTGGAGCCAACCCCCACGACGTCAGGAGTCCAGTAGGGATCTGACAGAGTACGCCGGGCTCCCCTCGATGTCCAGGGGGGGCTGGAGGTGTGTCGTGGGGGACAGCATCCGCTAGGGGACCAGGAACCACCGGCCTGTGAAGGGAGACAGGTAGCATGGGTCTTGGAGAATACCTCCCTTAGATCCTGATATTCCTCCTGGATGTTGGGCTGGAGGTCAACCACAGGACTCTCAACCGACGTGGAACCACAGGGGACAGGAAGCAGGTCTTCCGGCATTCAGGTGACCAGTCGGTGATTCTCATCCTCGACAATGAGATGGTAGGGTTATGGCGCTGAAGCCAAGGTAGGCCGAGAATGATCTTGTGAACTGGAGCACTGGTGATGAAGAAGGGGATGTTTTCCTGGTGATTGTGCTCGACGGTGAGGGTGAGTGGTTGGGTGATGTGTGTGATGGTTCTGGATCCTAGAGGCCGAGAGTCGAGACCTTGAACAGGAAAAGGAGAGGAGAGGGGGTAGGTAGTAATATTGAGAGAGGAGGCAAGGATCTGATCCATAAAGTTCCCCGCGGCGCCAGAATCCACTAAAGATGTGCAGAGCATGAGGCAGAGTGATGAGTACTAAAAAGAGTCTAACAGGAAGAGATTGAGATTGAAAACTCATTCCTGGTCCAGGGGATGTAACATCACGTGACCATCCCTCCTTTTATTTTTTATTATTTATTTAACCTTTATTTAACTAGGCAAGTCAGTTAAGAACAAATTCTTATTTACAATGACGGCCTACCAAAAGGAAAAGACCTCGAGGGCTGGGATTAAAAACAAAATAAAAAAATAACAGAAATATAGGACAAAACACACATCACGACAAGAGAAACAACACTACATAAAGAGAGGCCTAAGACAACAACATAGCAAGGAAACAGCACATGACAACACAGCATGGTAGCAACACAACATAACAACAACATGGTAGCAACACAACATGGTAGCAGCACAAAACAAGGTACAAACATTATTGGGCACAGACAACAGCACAAATGACAATAAGGTAGAGACAACAATACATCACGCAAAGCAGCCACAACTGTCAGTAAGAGTGTCCATGATTGAGTCTTTGAATGAAGAGATGGAGATAAAACTGTCCAGTTTGAGTGTTTGTTGCAGCTCATTCCAGTCGCTAGCTGCAGCAAACTGAAAAGATGGCAACCCAGGGATGTGTGTGCTTTGTGGACCTTTAACAGAATGTGTCTGGCAGAATGGGTGTTGTAAGTGGAGGATGAGGGCTGCAGTAGATATCTCAGATAGGGGAGAGTGAGGCCTAAGAGGGTTTTATAAATAAGCATCAACCAATGAGTCTTGCAATGGGTATACAGAGATGACCAGTTTACAGAAGAGTATAGAGTGCAGTGATGTGATGTGATGTGTCCTATAAGGAGCATTGGTGGCAAATCTGATGGGCGAACTGTAAAGAACATCTCGCCGCTCGAGAGCACCCTTACCTACTGATTTATAAATTCTGTCTCGGTAATCTAGCATGGGTAGGATGGTGATCTGAATCAGGGTTAGTTTGGCAGTTGGGGTGGAATAGGAGCGATTACGATAGAGGGAATCAAGTCTAAATTTAACTTTAGCCTGCAGCTTTGATATGTGCTGAGAGACGGACAGTGTAATGTCTAGCCATACTCCCAAGTACTTGCATGTGGGGACTACCTCAAGCTCTAAACCCTCAGAGGTAATAATAACACCTGTGGGGAGAGGGGAATTATTCTTACCAAACCACATGACCTTTGTTTTGGAGGTGTTCAGACCAAGGTTAAGGGTAGAGAAATCTTGTTGGACACTAAGAAAGCTTTGTTGTAGAGCATTTAACACAAAATCCGGGGAGGGGGCAGCTGAGTACAAGACTGTATCATCTGCATATAAATGGATGAGAGAGCTTCCTACTGCCTGAGCTATGTTGTTGATGTAAATTGAGAAGAGCGTGGGGCCTAGGATTGAGTCTTGGGGTACTCCCTTGGTGACAGGCAGTGGCTGAGAGCAGATTTTCTGACTTTATACACTGCACTCTTTGAGAGAGGTAGTTAGCAAAACAGGCCAAAGACCCCTCAGAGACACCAATACTCCTCAGCCGGCCCACAAGAATGGAATTGTCTACCGTATCAAAATCTTTGGCCAAGTCAATAAAAATAGCAGCACAACACTGCTTAGAATCAAGGGCAGTGGTGACATCATTGAGGACCTTTAAGGTTGCAGTGACACATCCATAACCTGAGTGGAAACCAGATTGCATACCAGAGAGAATACTATAGACCTCAAGATTGCCAGTCAGTTGATTATTGACAAGTTTTTCCAACACTTTTGATAAACAGGGCAAAATAGAAATAGGCCTATAACAGTTAGGATCAGCTTGATCTCCCCCTTTAAATAAAGGACAAACCGTGGCTGCCTTGCAAGCACTGGGAACCTCCCCAGAAAGGAGAGACAGGTTAAAAAGGTCAGAGATAGCCTTGGCGATAATAGGGGCAGCAACCTTAAAGAAGAAGGGGTCTAAACCATCTGACCCAGATGGTTTTTTGGGGTCAAGTTTCAGGAGCTCCTCTAGCACCTCGGACTCAGTGACTGCCTACAGGGAGAAACTTTGTAGCAGGGCAGGTGAAAAAGGGGGAGAAGCATCAGTGTTAGTCGCATTCAAACTGGTGGTAGATGAGAAAATGTTTGACAGGCAAGGAGGCATGGCTGAGTCAAATAGGAATCTTGACTTAACGAAGTAGAGATTAAAGAGCTCAGCCATGTGCTTCTTGTCAGTAACAACCACATCATCAACTTTAAGGGACATGAGCAGCTGTGAGGAGGAGGGTTTATTCTCCAGGTCTTTAATCGTTTTCCAGAACTTCTTTGGGTTAGACCCACAGAGAGAGAACTGCTCCTTAAGGGAGCTACCTTAGGCCTTCTGGATAGCCTGAGTGCACTCGTTTCCCATTTGCCTGAACGAGAGCCAGTCATCCTGAGTATGCATGTCCCGAGCCTTTCACCAAATGCAATTCTTGAGGTGGAGTAACTCTGCAAGATCACTGTCGAACCATGGGGCTGAACCTGTTTTTAATTCTCATTTTCTTTATGGGGGAGTGTTTGTTAACAATACCACTGAAAAAAAATGGAAAAAAAGAAGGTCCAAGTGTCTTCGACAGAGGGGATCGAGCTGATTCTATACCATTTTAGAGAGGCTAGTTCATGAAGGAAGGCCTGCTCATTAAAGTTTTTTAGCAAGCGTCTATGACAAATCAGGAAAGGTCGTTTCACTGAGCAGCCATTACGAACACAGGCTGTAAAACAGTGATCACTGAGGTCATTACAGAAAACACCAGACTGATACCTATCAGGATTATTTGTGAGGATAACATCAAGAAGAGTAGCCTTTTCTGGGTGTTTGGAGTCATACATAGTGGGATTGGTAATAAGCTAAGAAAGATTTAGGGAGTCCCATTGCTTTAGGACTTGGTCAGGTGGTTTAAGCATGTCCCAGTTTAGGTCACCTAGCAGGACAAATTAAGACTTGGTGTGAGGGGACAGTAGAGAGCTTAGGACAGGTAGGGTATAGGCCGGTGCTGATGGAGGACGATAGCACCCAGCAACAGTCAACAAAGAGCTATTTTAAAGTTTAAAACCAGCAAATCAAATTGTTTGGGGGCAGACTTGGTGGAGACAACCGAGCACTGAAGGTGATCCTTGGTAGAGATTGCCACTCCCCCACCTTTGGAAGATCTGTCTTGTCATAAAAAGGTTATAACCAGAAAGGTTAACATCAGTATTCAAAACACTCTTCCTTAACCACATCTCAGTAATGACCAACACATCTGGATTGGAGCTCTGAAACCACACTTCCAATTGATCCATTTTAGGAGAGCTCTGCAGTGCTGATTTATGACATCTGAATGTGCACCAGATGGCAACAAGATCATATTGTACAGCAATTTCATCAAGTAGCATGATCCGGGATCCAATCTGCTCTAGTGGATCCCGGATTCTGAAGTAACGGACACCACTGGCGCTTGTGCCCTCCCTGGCCACAGTATAGACAGAGCCCCAGCTGCATCCATCTGCGTTTTTCCGCCGCGGGAAAGCGTGTGACCCAGGGTTTAGGCTCTGATCCCAAACACTCGCCGAAGAAGGGAGAGAAGCGATGTAGATGCCGACACTCCAGGAGGAGGTTATCCAGATGGATGGCCATTGCAATGAGTGCGTCCAGGGTGAGGTTGTCATCTTGGCAGGCCAGTTCCCTCTGGATCTCCTTGTGCAGACCTCTTCTAAATAATGTGCCGGCTCATTCCATCCACTGGAAGCTGCTATTTTCCCGGAAGGTAAGTGCATACTCAGCAGCCGTCTGATTCCACTGCTGGAGCTGAAGCAGACGCTCATCTCCCTCTCTGACCTCCCCGGGATAATCAAAAATACATTTAAACAGAGCCATGAACCCCCATAAGACTCATCTCCTCCTCTCTCCCAGACGGCCGTAGCCCATTCCAATCCTCGTCCAGTCAGCAGAGAAATTACCATGACAACCTTAGACCTCTCGGTGGCGGGAGCTCCCATCTGCTGTGCGAAATAGAGGGAGCACTGAAGGAGGAAGCCACGGCATTTGGATGGTGTCCCGTCATATTTCTCCGGGAGAGATAGATGGGCATCGCTGACCTGAGTGGGTTGCTGAATTGGCTGGTATGCTGACTCGTTGGGTAGACAGGCTCCAGAATATCCTCCGATGTTGAGACATTGTAGACTGAGGAGAACCTCTTCCATGGCCGTCCCCAGTTGAGCCAGCTGATCATGGTGTTGGCGAAGAAGGTCACCTTGTTCATTGATCGTCTCGGAGATGTACGGTTTTCCTGCTGCTTCCATATTTTGACTTGGTATTCTGTAATGATGGGGCGGTGAGTTGGAAGCAGGTGCAGGTGAAACGTTTCAATAAAACAACAAAACCAAGAACACGGCACTAACATAAGGCAGGACACCAATACACAAGAACAATACCAACTGGTGAGTGAACCTGGGAGAGTGACATATAAATGGGAGAAAATGATGAGGGTAATGGAGTCCATGTGTGAATAATAATGATTCACAGGTCCACGTAATGATGAGTGCCAGGTGTACGTAATGAGGAATCCCAGGATTTGAGGTTAGTACTCTGGAGACGTCGTACGCCGGAGGGGAGGAGCAGGAGCAGACGTGACAGTTCACTACTTCAGGTTATTTGTAATGGTGAACTCTTGAAGGAAGTTATTGGTTAAACTGTCGTGAGTGTGAGTGTGTGTGCCTGTGTGAGTATGTGGATGATGTACAACTGAGAATATATCCAGTACCAGTCAAAAGTTTTGACACACCTACTCATTCAAGGGTTTGTCTTTATTTTTTTAACTCTTTTCTACATTGTAGAATAATAGTGAAGACATCAAAACTATGAAATAACACATTTGGAATCATGTAGTAACCAGATTTCCACCGGTCTAATGTCAATTGCTCGTGTTTCTTGGCCCAAGCAAGTTTCTTCTTATTATTGGTGTCCTTTAATAGTGGTTTCTTTGAAGCAATTCAAACATGAAGGCCTGAATCAAGCAGTCTCCTTTGAACAGTTGATGTTGAGATGTGTTTGTTACTTGAACTCTGTGAAGCATTTATTTGAGCTGCAATCTGAGGTGCAGTTAACTCTAATGATCTTATCCTCTGCAGCAGAGGTAACTCTGGGTCTTCATTTCCTGTGGCGCTCCTCATGAGAGAGCTTGATGGTTTTTGCGACTGCACTTCAAGAAACTTTCAGATTGACTGACCTTCATGTCTTAAAGTAATGATGGACTGTTGTTTCTCTTTGCTTATATGAGCTGTTCTTGCCATAATATGGACTTGGTCTTTTACCAAATAGGGCTATCTTCTGTATACCACCCCTACCTTGTCACAACACAACTGATTGGCTGTAACACATTAAGAAGGAATGAAATTTCACAAATGAACTTTTAACAAGGTACACCTTTTAATTAAAATGCATTCCAGGTGACTACCTCATGTAGCTGGTTGAGACAATGCCAAGAGTGTGCAAAGCTGTCATCAAGGCAAAGGGTTGCTACTTTGAAGAATCTCAAAAATAAAATATATTCTGATTTGTTTATCCCTTTTTTGGTTACTGCATGATTCCATATGGGTTATTTCATAGTTTTGATGTATTCACTATTATTCTGCAATGTAGAAAATAGTTTAAAAAAAAGAAAAACCCTGGAATGAGTTGATGTATCCAAACTTTTGACCGGTACTGTATATGTCAAAATCTGGAAAGATTAATGGCGCTGGAGAGATGTATTGCTTTTGAGTAACAACAAAGAGGACATGCTACACGCTCATTCAAATGCGCAGATGCTCAGATGCATATCATCATTTGCCAAAGTATGAGGAAAACATGGAGTCAAAAGAGCAAATCCTACTAGCCTGAGTCAGGTTACTGTCTCCTTCACTATATCAAAAATAAATGTTCTCTAAGCCACCATTTTGTGTTCCATTGCTATTTCTTTTTTCAGGCACTTTACCCTCTTTTTTATTTCCTGCAATGGCAGGGCCCTGCCCATTACATTAGTGTTGTTTTGCTTTGCTGTGATGTGCTCCCATCTGGTTCCCAGTGAAAATGCATCACTCCATTAACATTGCCTGTGATCTAGGATGCTTTAATCTAAGACTATAAACTACACTTAATTACATCCTAATTAAGTGGAGCTATATTAGTATAATGCAATCAAATAGGGAATACATCCATTCTGGCAAGTCAAACATGCTAAAGTTGCAGTTGAAAAGGTTTTACTTCTGTCGTACGATCAGATCTTAAAATCATATTTAATACATATATTCAGACCTAAGCCTAATGTATACTGTGTTGAATTAGCAAAGAAATAGATGCATTGTTAATTGTCATGAGTTTCCATTTCTGTTTAGTGAAAGAGCATAACAACTGAGACTTCAAACAAATCAACAGTCACTGCCATGGTCTCTGGTCTCTGTCAGTGTGGAAATCTGACATCTGACGCTACATGAAACTGATGTCTGACCTTTCATACTTTCTACTCTATTGCTTCCAGTCATATCTGTAATCACAATATGCGTCACGGTTATTTCCAATATTTTGTTTGATTAAACATTAAAAGAAAAAAGTAAACATCTGATTATAATTTCAACACAGATGATATGAAATGCAAGATGCAAAGCAATTGCTTTTTTCATGGTGCCATAATAAAAGATTTGGCTCGCACAGAAAGACACAATTTGCTATAGTGGTATTTGGTATTTTATTAGGGTCCCCATTAGCTGTTGAGAAAGCAGCAGCTACTCTTCCTAGGGTCCACACAAAACATGAAACATTACATAATACAGAACATTAATAGACAAGGACTGAACTACATTCATTTTAAAAAGGCACACATAGCCTACATATCAATACACACACAAACTATCTAGGTCAAATAGGGGAGAGGAGCTGTACTGTGAGGTGTTGCTTAATCTGTTTTTTGAAACCAGGTTTGCTGTTCATTTGAGAAATATGAGATGTAAAGGAGTTCCATGCAATAATGGCTCTATATAATACTGTACGCTTTCTTGAATTTGTTCTGCATTTGGGGACTGTGAAAAGATCCCTGGTGGCATGACTGTTGGGGTAAGTGTGAGTGTCAAAGCTCTGTGTAAGTTAACTATGCAAACAATTTGGAATTTTCAACACATTCATATTTTTTATAAAAATAAGAAGTGATGCAGTCAGTTTTTCCTCAGCTATTAGCCAAGCGAGACTGGCATGCATAGTATTTATATTAGACCTCTGATTACAGTAAAGAGCAAGACCTGCCACTCTGTTCTTTCCTTGCAGCACTTGACCACACGGTTAGACAATGCTCAAGACAAGACAAAATTAGAGGCTGCAGGACTTGCTTTCTGGAGTGTGGTGTCATAAAAGCAGAGCAACTCTTAACTACGGACAGATCTCTCCCCATCTGTACAACCATTGAATCTATATGTTTTGACCATGACAGTTTACAATCAAAGGTAACACCAAGTAATTTAGTCTCCGCAACTTGTTCAACAGCCACAGCACTCATTACCAGATCCAGCATACATGGACACACATGCTTTGTTTAATGCCAGTGGCAGGTCATTGGTAAAAATAGAAAAGAGTAGAGGGCCTACAGAACTGCCTTGCGGTACACCACACTTTACATGTTTGATATTAGAGAAGCTTCCATTAAAGAAAACCCTTCGATAGATAGTTCCAAATTCACGATATGACAGACGTTGAAAAGTCATAACACATAAGTTCTCAACAACAGGTTATGGTCAATAATTTCAAAGGCTTCATTGAAATCTAACAGTACAGCTCCCACAATCTTCTAATTATGAATTTATTTCAAACAATAATCAGACATTTGTCTCAGTGCAGTACATGTTGAGTGCCCTTCTCTATACGCATGCTGAAAGTAAGTTGTTCATGTGTTTCTAGAAAAATAGCATTGTATTTGGCCAAACATAACTTTTTCCAACAGTTTACCACTCTTGGGTAGTAGAATGACTTTGGATTTCCTCTAGGCCTGAAGACAAAGACTTTCCTCTAGGCTCAGATTAATAATCAGATAGCTGTCTATCTGTTCATAATTTTACAGGTTTTTGTCATAATGGCTATGTCTCCCTTGAACCAGAATCTGGCCTTAAATGAGACTTTGATATGGGGAATCTCATTTGAGCCCAGGAAGCAGCTATTCAACTTGCCGTTCACCAACTTTTCAAGCTTAATTAATGTCAAAATATGTTCCTTACTCTCCAAGTATGGAGTTTCGATTAGCATCTGTCGTCATTTACTGCCGTCACGGCCGGTATGTACTTACAAAAAAAGTCTAAATAAAAATGTACAATCAACTGAAAAAAAAGAAGACTATTCGGCACTTCCAATAGCTCACATTCCAATGATCCCGGATAGCATAGCACTAACCTTACTGCCATGCACAGGTCTTAAGTCTACAATAGCTGAATACATTGACAAGGCCGAAGAGGATTTTTTTCCCGGTTGTATGTAACTATTTAATTTAGACCTTTTTTGGAAGTACTTACTGACCGTAACGTGACGACAGGAAAGGACGATAGGTGCTAATCTAAACTCCATATTTTGTGAGTAGCAAACTTATTTTGACATGATTAAACTTGACAAGCTGGTGAATACAAAGTTGAATGTCTGCTTCGTGGGTTTAAAGGATATTCGCAATATCAAACGTCTCCTGTTAGTACGGATTCTGGTTCATGTCTCCTTGACATATCCAATGAGTCAATGTTCTTTGATCCTCAGTTCTTACAGAACATTTAAAAAAAAGCTTAGGTTAGTGGTAGTATCTTACCGGAAATAATTCATTAGTAAACCTATCAAAAAATATGTGCACATCTGTGGTTGAAGTTGTGGGCTATTCAATTGAGGGAAAGGATCACTTGAAAACATGTTGACATTTTTGTATCTACCTATCAATGAATTCCTGAATATGTTATTGACACCATGACAATATAGTAGCCCATTGACCCCCCTTGAATCTCATTAAATAAATCTAAATAAGCAAAATAATATGAGATCTTTGATTGATTTTACAATATATCTATGATCACGGTCCTGTTTTGTTCATTGCGTAACATCCGACATTCAGGGCGAAGACTTCCTGACTGCCAGCTCAACGATGGCGTCCTGCGCTGAGGTTGGTGTTTTGACGAATTATAACCTGAAATAATAAAAAGGGTGGGTTCATTAGTTTTGACTAAGATATACAGTTACTGAAAATCAAACTGACATTTGAAATATTAGTGTACCCAGTGGAGAACCCATATCAGTACTTCTAATGTCTGTTTACAGTCTCATGGCTAGCGCTAACAGCCGTAGCTAGCTAACTTGCTAGCTTTTCAGACCCTTCCCTTTATACCTCTTAGCTAGATGTTTTTCGATTTGCTTTAAACCACTGATGTGTTTGTGGTATGGATTAGCATGATAACTTAGCTAACGTTACCTTGCTGTGTCTTGCCATTGTACAGCATGGTTCCAACATTCGAGTTAGTACTTATGTTAGCTAGCTAATGTTTATGCGATTTATTAGGGATCTGCTTCGGTCAGTTATGAGCCGACCGAAAGTACTGCATCTCAGAAGAGAGAGGAGAGACTCCGAAAATTCCGGGAACTGCATTTCAAAAGGGTGAGTTTGTTCAAAGATTCTCCTATTTCAGACACCTTCTAGTAACGTCTTGGCCCATTTAATGGACTAAAGGAGCCTAACGTTTCTCCTTATAGACCAAAAATCTATCCAAAAAGCCAGCAGCTGGCTATATTGATTTAATTAATCTTACCGTCCAACGCAAAAGCCAAAGGGGATCTATGCAAATCAAATGTTATTGGTCACATACACTTGTTTAGCAGATGTATTTTGCTACACCTGGAATAACTTGTGTTTCTAGCTCCAACAGTGCAGTAATATCTAACAGGTAATATCTAACAATTCCACAACAATACATACATCTAAAGTAAAGGAATTAATTAAGAATATATAAATATTTGGTCAGCAGCATAGACTAAGATACAGTAGAATAGAAGATGGTATATGCAAAATATGTAAACATTATTCAAGTGACTAGTGTTTTATTATTAGTGGCCAGTGATTTAAAGTATGTATATAGGGCAGCTGCCTCTGATGTGCTATTGAACAGTCTGATGGCCTTGAGATAAGCTGTTTTTCAGTCTCTCAGTCCCAGCTTTGATGTACCTGTACTGTCCTCGCATTCTGGATGATAGCGGGGTGAACAGGCAGTGGCTCAGGTGGTTGTTGTCCTTGATGATCTTTTTTGGTCTTCCTGTGACATCTCAGTCCCAGCCACTGCCTATTTGCATCAAGTCCAGTGAAGTTCTTTGAGGGCCGTGGTGGTATCAGCTTGAGGGTAGAGGTCGACCGATTTTAATCGGCATGGCAAATTTTAATTAGGGGCGATTTCAAGTTTTCATAACAATCGGTTATCAGCCTTTTTGGATGCCGACTATGGCTGATTACATTGCAGTCCATGAGGAGACTGCGTGGCACCTGTTATGGAGTGCAGCATCAAAAGGACCTTGTGGCTGCAAGGAGCCAATGTAAGTTGCTAGCTAACATTAAACTTATCTTGTGAAGATTGATTGTTTTTTCAGAGTCAGGGTATATGCAGCAGTTTGGGCTGCCTGGCTCATTGTGAACTGTGGAGACCTTTTCTTCCTATCAAGACAGTAATTAATTTGCCAGAATTTTACATAATTATGACATAACATTGAAGGTTGTGCAATATGTAGACTTAGGGTTGCCACCCGTTCGATAAAATACGGAAAGGTTCTGTATTTCACTGAAAGAATAAACGTTTTGATTTCAAAATTCTAGTTTCTGGATTTGACCATATTAATGACCAAAGGCTTGTATTTCTGTGTGTTTATTAGATTATAATTAAGTCTATGATTTGATAGAGCAGTCTGACTGAGCGGTGGTAGGCAGCAGCAGGCTCGTAAGCATTTATTCAAACCGCACTTTACTGCATTTGCCAGCAGATCTTAGCAATGCTTGAAGCACAGCGGTGTTTATGACTTCGAGCCTATCAACTCCTGAGATTAGGCTGGCAATACTAAAGTGCCTATAAGAACATCCAATAGTCAAAGGTATATGAAATACAAATGGTATAGAGAGATAGTCAAGGTTTTGTGGCTGTTGCTGGGCAACACGGACTTTTAACTCCCTCCGAAGATTTTCTATGGGTTGAGATCTGGAGACTGGCTAGGCCACTCCAGGACCTTGAAATGCTTCTTACGAAGCCACTCCTTCCTTGCTTGGGATCATTGTCATGCTGAAAGACCCAGCCACGTTTCATCTTCAATGCCCTTGCTGATGGAAGGAGGTTTTCACTAAATCTCATGATACATGGCCCCATTCTTTCCTTTACACGGATCAGTCGTCCTGGTCCCTTTGCAGAAAAACAGCCCCAAAGCATGATGTTTCCACCCCCATGCTTCACAGTAGGTATGGTGTTCTTTGGATGCAACTCAGCATTCTTTGTCCTCCAAACACAACGAGTTGAGTTTTTACCAAAAAGTTATATTTTGGTTGTCATATGGTCAGATGAAATCTTCTTCTGGATCATCCAAATGCTCTCTAGCAAACTTCAGACGGGCCTGGACATGTACTGGCTTAGACAGGGGGACACGTCTGGCACTGCAGGATTTGAGTCCTTGGCGGCGTAGTGTGTTACTGATGGTAGGCTTTGTTACTTTGGTCCCAGCTCTCTGCAGGTCATTCACTAGGTCCCCCCGTGTGGTTGTGGGATTTTTGCTCACCGTTCTTGTGATCATTTTGACCTCTCGGGGTGAGATCTTGCGTGGAGCCCCAGATCAAGGGAGATTATCAGTGGTCTTGTATGTCTTCCATTTCCTAATAATTGCTCCCACAGTTGATTTCTTTAAACCAAGCTGCTTACCTATTGCAGATTCAGTCTTCTCAGCCTGGTGCAGGTCTACAATTTTGTTTCTGGTGTCCTTTGACAGCTCTTTGGTCTTGGCCATAGTGACAGCTCTTTGGTCTTGGCCATAGTGGTGTGACCCAAAGCATGAGTTTGAGTGGACTATTTGAGGTTGTGGACAGGTGTCTTTTATACTGATAACAAGTTAAAACAGGTGCAATTAATACAGGTAACGAGTGGAGGACAGAGGAGACTCTTAAATAAGTTACAGGTCTGTGAGGGCCAGAAATCTTGTTTGTAGGTGACCAAATACTTATTTTCCACCATAATTTGCAAATAAATTCATAAAAAAATCCTACAGTGTGATTTTCTGGATTTTGTTTTGCATTTTGTCTGACATAGTTTAAGTGTACCTATGATGAAAATTACAGGCCTCATCTTTTTAAGGGGGAGAACTTGCACAATTGGTGGCTGACTAAATACTTTTTATATATTAATCGGTATCGGCATTGAAAAATCATAATTGGTCAACCTCTTTACTTGGGGGGGGGGGATGATATACACGGCTGTGACTAACTGAAGAGAATTAACCCTTGGAGGTAATACGGTCGGCATTTGATTGAGGTATTCTAGGTCGGGTGAACAAAAAGACTTGCGTTTCTGTATGTTATCACAATCACATCATGAGTAGTTAATCATGAAACATACACCCCCGCCCTTCTTCCCAGAGATATATTTATTCCTGTCTGCGCAATGAACTGAGAACCCAACTGGCTGTACGGACCCAAAGTATATCCCAATAGAGCCATGCTTCCGTGAAATATAGTATAGAGTAAATTACAATCCCTGATGTCTCTTTGGAAGGAAATCCTCGCCCTGAGCTCGTCAACATTCCAAAACCGTACCGCAAGCAATGAGTTTGAATGTTCAGAACGGGCATCGGTGCTCATCACAACTTCCCCGGCCAGAACATACTATTGTCAATGGATACTAAATGTAGTTAGCGTTCATGAATGGGTTAGTAACATCTTAGTAGCCTACCCTCATTTGAGCTCACAAGTAGCTTGAGTTTATATGGTACAGCTTGGATCTGTGTTCTTTGTTTTCAAGTTCTGGAATTGATGTATTTTGTGGTATCTGTTTCAGAATGAAGCACGCAAGCTCAATCACAAGGAGGTTGTGGAGGAGGACAAGAGGCTGAAGCTGCCAACTAACTGGGAGGCTAAGAAAGCCCGTCTGGAGTGGGAACTCATGACCGATGAAAAGAAAAAGGTAGCTCTTTATCAACATAGATAGTTGACTGCTATGCATAAAGGGAAATATCACAGAGGTTGATTTTTGGGTTTGTTTTGATCGTGTCTGAGGCATTTCGAGATCTGTGAAGTTTCACACACAATTGGCCACAAAGAAGGCAGGTCTGGGATTTGCGCGCCGAATGAATGTAGTCCTGCTTTGTGGCATTTCGTGAAGCCTCTGTTATACCAATCATACTATACGTTTGTCTGCATGTAGATATGGTTGTCCTTGTTCGATAGAGCCATGGGATGTCTTTCAGCGACGTTCTGATCGGCAGATTCATTACTAGATATACAAGGTGACACATTTATTTCCAGCTTCTAAAAGACTACAGCTCGGTGTGAGGCGGAGCTGACTGCTCTGGCCCCATTGTGCATTCACTATGAATGCTGGACCATGTGGTTCACTATGAGCAGACAAATACACGGGAAGTTGAAACTTCCCGATTCTACCTGTGAATTGAAGATGCGTGTTTTATCTTGCGGGGAGATTTTTGATTTTTATGACACAATGTAATATTGTTAATGTAGTAATGACTATATACAGTGGCAGAGCTAAGGTGAAATAATTATCAGACACTGCTTGTTGGATGAACAGTCACGTGTAAGATGTTTTTTTGTTGGCTGGTCAAAAATGTCAAGTCAGCTGCAAATGATGTACCTTAGGATAATAGATTAGTCATGTTCTAAGTTTATCTAGTAATTGTATGTACTCTGCTGTTTAGTGACTTGGTGTGTTTCTGTGTGATTTCAGGAGTGTGCGGCCAAAGGGGAGGACTATGACAGGGTGAAACTGCTAGAGATCAGTGCTGAGGATGCTGAGCGGTGGGAGAGAAAGAAGAAGAAGAAGAACCCTGACCCAGGATTCTCAGGTGAGTGATGGGACTCCTTTACTGAGCGAACAGGACTTCCATCCCTCAGCTGGTCACTTTTCCTGAACAAGAAAAACTCTGGTCCCTAGTTATAGGCTATTATATATATATATATATATATATATAAATAATACTGAACAAAAATATATAATACTGAACAAAAATATATAATACTGAACAAAAATATATAATACTGAACAAAAATATATATATATAATACTGAACAAAAATATAAACGTAATGTAAGGTCAACTGTGTTGACAACAAGTGTTGGTTTCATGAGCAAAAAAAAAATTGCAGACATTTTCCATACGCATAAAAAGCTTATTTCTCAAAAATGTTGAGCACATATTTGTTTACTTCACTGTTAGTGAGTTTTTGTCCTTTGCCAAGATAATCCAACCACCTGACAGGTGTGGCATATCAAGATGCTGATTAAACATCATGATCATTACACAGCTGCACCTTAAAAGGGGACAATAACAGGCCACTTTAAAATGTGCAGTTTTGTCACACAACACAATGACACAGATGTTTTGAGGGCCATTCAATCGCGTGCTTGGAGAACACTTACCAGTATGTTGTGCTATACATCCTCAATCTGTTTTTTTTATTTTTTTTATTTTTAATCAAGCTATCACCTAAAATAAGAGTTACTCCTGGGGAAGCAAGTGGGAAAGAGTGACTTTTTAATGTTGTTCTGTAGAGCCTTGTTGTTTGTAAAGACCTCAGCTCCACAAAGACCAGCCTTTAACCTCTAGCGTCGAGCAATCCCGTATCCGGGAGCGTAATCATAGCCTCAAGCTCATTAGCATAACGCAACGTTAACCATGAAAATTGCAAATGAAATGAAAGAAATATATTCACTCACAAGCTTAGCCTTTTGTTAACAACACTCTCATCTCAGATTTTCAAAATATGCTTTTCAACCATCGCTACACAAGCATTTGTGTAAGAGGTATTGATAGCTAGCATAGCATTAGCCTAGCATTCAGCAGGCAACATTTTCACAAAAACAAGAATAGCATTCAAATAAAATAATTTACCTTTGAAGAACTTTGGATGTTTTCAATGAGGAGACTCTGTTAGATAGCAAATGTTCAGTTTTTCCAAAAAGATTATTTGTGTAGGAGAAATCGCTCCGTTTTGTTCACGTTTGGCTAAGAAAAAAAAAATGTGAATTCAGTCATAACAACGTCAAACTTTTTTCCAAATTAACTCCATAATATCGACAGAAACATGGCAAACGTTGTTTAGAATCAATCCTCAAGGTGTTTTTCACATATCTATTCGATGATAAATCATTCGTGGCAGTTGTGTTTCTCCTCTGAAGAAAATGGAGAAATGCACGCAGCTGGAGATTACGCAATAATTTCGACGGCGGACACCAAGCGGGCACCTGGTAAATGTAGTCTCTTATGGTCAATCTTCCAATGATATACCTACAAATACGTCACAATGCTGCAGACACCTTGGGGAAACGAAAGAAAGTGTAGGCTCATTCCTGGCGCATTCACAGCCATATAAGGAGACATTGGAACACAGCACCTTCAGAATCTGGGCCATTTCCTGTTTGAAATTTCATCTTGGTTTCGCCTGTAGCATCAGTTCTGTGGCACTCACAGATAATATCTTTGCAGTTTTGGAAACGTCAGTGTTTTCTTTCCAAAGCTGTCAATTATATGCATAGTCGAGCATCTTTTCGTGACAAAATATCTTGATTAAAACGGGAACGTTTTTTTAATCCAAAAATTAAAAGAGCGCCCCCTATATCAAAGAAGTTAAGGCAGCAGAAATGAGATTGCGGGATAGGGCTACTGGACGTGGTACAGTCACTCCACCGCAGTGCAGCCCTGTAAGAGGAATTCTGGGTGCGTGTAAAGACCCCTTGGGATAAATAATTTTTAACTGCCTCCAATTTAATTTGCCAAAAAGGATCGCTGCGTTCCCCAAATATGGCTGCCATCTGTTGCATCAAAACATCTCTGAATTAAACCTCTGGGGAGAGAATTATCACCAGAGGGGCTTGAAAGGGCCTCATCTCCCTTAACCAGACGCAGGTTTTGTCGCAGGGATTTGCGCCTGCTTGAAGTTAGTTCCGGTAATTATAACCCCTCTTGTTTGCTGCCATTGGCCCGCAGGTTACGCAGAGGCCCAGCTGCGACAGTACCAGCGCCTCACCAAGCAGATCAAACCAGACATGGACGGCTACGAGAGGCAGCGAGAGCAGTGGTGAGTTGGAGCCTCCTCATAAAACGCCTCTCTTCCTTTTCCATTACTGAGTGTTTCAGAGAAGACCGAATTTCCCCCATAAAATGAGTAGCATGACATTTTTTTCCCCCGCCAGCCTTAAGTTTTCAGTTATTTTAGATAATCGATGCTGCCATCACAGTCTTCACAGATCAGCGTGCCCCTCTCCTGCTCCTGGGTTCGTTTTGACATAGCCACAGACTCAGTCATTTCATGTCTTGAAAGCGTCAATGTGAGGCAAACACTCGAGAGGAATGGTATGGTTATAGTTATGGTGGGCTTTCTTGATCAGCCAAAGATGAGTTCAGTACCCACAGGTTTTTCCCCTTAATGGCTGCCACATGTGGAGCTGTGAAGGGTGAAGTACACAACAGCATAATGTTCCCAGTCATAGAGATGACTGGTATTCAGTTTGGAGTGAGGAGGATCATTATAATGCCTATTATGTTAACTGACTCTCCTGTTCTGTCTCACAGCGGCGAGGATTTCCACCCCACATCCAACAGTCTGATCCATGGGACCCACGTCCCTTCCAAGGAGGGCATCGACCGCATGGTGGAGGATGTGGAGAAACAGTAAGCGTAACAGAGACTGAGATCCTATCCCCTTCTGACCTTGCATTCAACGCACTGGAGTCCAAAACAAGAATGAGAGCCCTTCGTGAATAGGGCAGGCAGACCATGAAACCTGCGGCATATCTAATACCTACTGAATGAGCCCCAGTGTTAATCCTGATGGGGCTGGCGGATAGGGCTCTTACGGTATCTCCTGCTGGAAAGGTGCTGGAAAACTCTTGTCTCTCTCACTTTCTATCTTAGTGGGGGACTGGGAGTGTGTCCTAGTTAATGAGCTCTCGTCTCTGATTTTCAGTTGGATAGGCTGTCAGAAGAATGCATTGGCCCAATTCAATAATGCATGGCGTGCCTTTTGAAAGAATGGCCATGGAATAGACCGGTCAAGCTGCACACTGGACCTTCCATACCAGCTAAGGTCACAGGGGTTAAAGTTCTCCGTCAATGCAATGGATTTCTGTCATAGTTTGGAAATGACTAGTGCTGAGCGATGAACCAAAATGGTAGTTATTTTCAATTTTTTAAACAACAAATTGTCCGGTGTCGGTAAAGAAAATGGAATACCATTTAATTCGCTTTTTTTTTTCTGAGTGCTCGATGTGCAGTTTCTGTAGAGATGAAACAAACCTGAACTGTGCGATGTAAGGGAAAGGGGGATACCTAGTCAGTTGTACAACTGATTGCAATCAACTGAAATGGAGTAGGGAGCTGTAGTTTCCAAAAGGCCAATATTCTACATAGTTTAGCGCAGTAAACGTGGTAGTTAACAACAATGACCATAATTCATTGCGCACCCGCTTAAACTTGTCCGGGTCTGTGGGGCTTAGACAAGTAGTCTGAGAATGAGAGAATACATGATCTAAGCGATTGATAGTTGTTATTCAGCAGTCAAAAGTATGCGTTGTTTACTTTGAAGAACTACTAAAATAGTGATTTTTGTCAGACAGAATAGGCAGCAGCTCTATAGAGATGATAAATAATAAAGCCATGTGAATAAATGATGGTTAATAAGTGACGAGCATTAATGGGCAGTCACTACCATCATGGGACTTCTGTTTTATCGAAAACTGTGATTCCTTTAAAAAAAAAAAAATCGAACCGACCTCAAAAAGCAGTAATCGCATTAGAAATGACCCAGCCTAATACAGAAGCATTTCTGTTCTACAAAATATGTCTGCTGAACTGACATGCATGATTGTTGCAGACACTCCGATGTTCAGATGCACCACCACAGAGCCCAACTTAAACGGCGGTGTCTAGTCTACTACTGTAACTGCTGGCAAAGTCATTCAAAGCCTCTATCACTCAGGATGGAACTCTCCAGTGCTACTGTTTTTGCCCTGTAATGTTATCAAAACAAAATCAAACAACCCCATAGTAGAATAGTTGACCTATTTACCTAGTCGGCTTGTTGCGTGTTCTATATGAGATAAATATTCCTTTCGAGGCGCATTGAAGTTGCGAAGAGCCATAGGGAGGAAAATGTTTTCTGACAAGCAGTCAATGTACAACTATTCTTAATGCAATTACAGCAAAACACTTTTGAAAGCAGTTTTGGCTTTTGTTAAAAGAGGGGGGTTCCCAGTTTTATTTCTTTACTCTTTCGATAGACTGGTTGGTTTAGCAACAAAACTGACGCGTGTGCAACTCTGGGGAAAAACAGATGGGGTTGGCTTGAATTGTTGACATATTTATTGAAAACATAAATACATTTGCACAATGAGCACTTTTTGTCTCCAAACTACATTGTAACAGTTGTTGTTTAGCTTGTGAATTTGAACCATTTTAGCACAGACATGACATCAGTCAAAACACCTCAAAACAAGACATGGTATCAAGAAAAATATAAAACTAGCTGGAACGAGCCACCTACGATTCCCCAGATGGCAGTGTCTTGTCATTGTTGCTAGCTATCTGGCCACACGGCCTTCTGCCCCATTGAAAGCGTGCGTTGTCATCTACTCCGTCTATTGCGCGAGAAGCTTTTTTTTTTTTTTTTTTTTTTTTTTTTTTTTTTTTTTTTTTTTACAAATGCAGTTACTACCCGAGTTTCAAGCATGGTTTAGGTGCAGCTGTGCAGCAGAGCTCTTACAGGGGCAATGGCATCTTATAAGGTCAATAAAATAATTATTCATAATAATCAGAATGTTATGTCCAATGTGGCAGCGGTGGGAGAAGGTACCCAATTCTCATACTTGAGTGACAGTATAGAAAATGACTCAAGTGAAAGTCACCCAGTAAAATACTACTTGAGTAAAAGTATTTGGTTTGAAATATACTTAAGTATCAAAAGTTAATGTGATTACTAAAATATACTTAAGTATTGAAAGTAAAAGTATAAATAATAAAAAATTCCCTAATAATATAATTCTCCCTATATTACGCACACTCCAACACTCAGACATAATTTACAAACAAAGCATGTGTGTTTAGTGAGTCTGCCAGATCCGAGGCAGTAGGGATGACCAGGGATGTTCTGTTTAGTGAGTCCGTTAGACCAGAGGCAGTAGGGATGACCAGGGATGTTCTGTTTTAGTGAGTCCATTAGACCAGAGGCAGTAGGGATGACCAGGGATGTTCTCTTGATAAGTGCAATAATTTGACCTTTATCCTGTCCTGCTAAGCATTCAAAATGTACTTTTGGGTGTCAGAAAATGTATGAAGTTAAAGTACATTGTTTTCTTTTGGAATGTAGTGAAGTAAAAGTTGTCAAAAATATAAATAGTACAGATACCCCAAAAAACTACTTAAGTAGTACTTCACACCACTGCAATGTGATAACTTCAGATGGACAAACCCCTATGTACATTTTATAGCCACTATACTGCATCAGTCGGGATACAGGTGATGATGCTTATTGGCTATATGCCTGTTCCAATATGTTTTAACTGGTCGAAGTCGTACTGTACAAAATTATCCTCTTTCCCTAAAAGCATAATGGTCATTACTTTCTGACATGAAATGAGAGGCCCCAGTCAATCTGAAATTGACTTAAGTTTCAGTTATTATTTTTTTGGTTTTGTTACTTTAACCTCTGGGCTCAAGTCCCACACACTTGACCAGCATATTCCTTGCCCTAGTGTCCCTGGGTTACATTAGACTTCATTCTCTCCTCTCTCAGCACCCAGCTATATTTAGGGTGGCCTTGTGTTAGTGATGCTCCTGTGAGAGATGAGACTGGGCTGCCAGGGCATGACTCACATCTCTGCTTAGAAGACACTAACTAAAGGCTGTGAGTTAGCGAATTGACTCTGTATGTGCCTGTGTGTTCGAGTAGACGAGTAAGGTTGTTCATTGGTGCTTTGGCATATGAACGTGTACCGTCTTTGTTTAGGTATTGTTGCTTTTGTGTGATGGTGAGTCATTCTGGAGAGATTGGATTTTAAGTAACTGAATGAGGTTTTTCTACTATGATTGTCCTTTTGGTTTGTAAGTTGTTGTCCTTTTCGTCTCTTGACACGGATCCTTTGCTGTTCTTCACAGGATCGAGAAGCGGGCCAAATACAGCCGGCGTAGGGCCTACAACGATGACGCAGACATTGACTACATCAACGAGAGGAACGCCAAGTTCAACAAGAAGGCAGAGCGGTTCTATGGCAAATACACAGCTGAGATCAAGCAGAATCTGGAGAGAGGCACAGCAGTCTAACTGGACTGGTCATTGTAATGGACACTTCCATTTCCTCTGCTTTGTTGTAACAGAAGCCCAAAATTACTCACTGGTTACAGGACTGGTCATGTACGTAGAAACCCAAATTGTTGTCCCTATGCTTACGTCTCTAGGATCAAGTTTGTATTTTGACGCTGACATTTCTTTAGAGGCATTTTATGTTTAAATCTGTGTTTCTGTATTGTTACTATAATACTGTTGCTTAGTGGGAATGGTTAAGTGCAACCTGAATGATCTTATAATGCTATTCCTGCCTTTCTGTCAGTGTTTGTATCGGATGTATGACCATGCATTTTCTTTAAATAAAACATCTTAAATGTTTTTTTGTTATCTAGCAGATGTGTAAGTGTTGGCCTTGGTTTGTTGCGTGCGGTCTGGGCTGGCTGGAGGGGGCTTGTCATGAGCGTGAGAATAGAACACTATTATTCTCCTTAAGGCTATAGTGTTTGTTATGCCAGCAGAAGAATGTGTTAGTAAGTGCATGAGGAGATAAACAATTAAGCAATTCAATTTAATCGTTATCGACCACATCTCTGTTAAGCCGACTGCCCCCAAGCAGAATGATATGAGCTAGGAGAGGCTTGTGACCTAAGATGAGATCAAAGACCTTAAACAGATTCCCATGCTATCCTCACCCATCCCCTGATTTAATTTTCTCCCATATTCTGAATCAATGTGCCCTCTATGGGTTAATAGAAAACACGATGTGGGGGTCCTACAAACATATTGAAAGGGATTTGATCCTCCTAATTTGAATCAGACATTGAGTAATGTTTCATCTGCATTAATGAATGTGTTCTGAATGAGCCTCATGGGGTATGTAAATAAGATGGGGAATGGGGGTTGCAAAGGCTAGCATGCAAGAAAATAGTGACAAGTTGTTTATGATTTCCTGGTAGATGAGGATGGTGTGTGTGTGGGGAGGGGGGGTATACAAATCACATCTTTGACATTTCTCTCCTTTGTAGAGTTGTAGGGACCCAGTCTGGTTTGGCTCTAAGGTGAGGGTTGTTTCTTTTGGATTGGCTGATCAGCCTGATGATATTGGCTGAAGATGATGTAAAGGAAAGAAACACTACAAAACATTAACGATTAGTTTAGATTATATGATGATGATGGTGCTTTGACATTTTGCTTCGTGGAGGGACAACTTTGGCAGGTATCTTTAGTGTTCCTAAATGGGCAACAACATTAATGTATAGATATTTCCTCTCCCTGTTGGGAGTATCCACAATCATGTGCCTGATGGGTAGGCGTTGACCAACAGTGCTACCGTTTCATGTCTTCATCAGAGAGACCACATTAAATAACTTTTCCCTCAGTACAATGAGAAGAGAGTGTGACAGGTTAGCCAAATGGCTGTTGTTGGAAATTATTCTCTTTGGAGATGAATTAGATGAGAGCGTGTATAAATTGGAAACCTGTTTCACAGCGATAACTCAATTGTTAATGACAATCTAATTCATGTGATTCACCCAAATAGATGCTTGGTATCCCTGGTATTAGGATAAATTAAACATCAAATAAAGTTTGCCTGCGAGGGATGACTTGTAGCATTTTTCTCAGGCCAAACTGAAAAGGCATTCTGTGTTCCACACACAATGGAATCCTTTATGCCCTCTGTAAACACTAGGTTTTTTTCTCTCCTAAAGATGTGTCAAGACTCTTGTGTTATTGCCAGAATGTTCCTGATTTAGAGAGTGCAGCTCCCTTGTGGCCAGATCATACAAGCAGAGGAGAGAGAAAAATACTCTGTCATGTAAGAAGACAGGAGGGAGAACAGTTGTCCTGAGGTGTGACTGATTACATTACTCCTGTCTGAGTACTTGCTAGTGATGCAGAAATGAATGCTTATAAAAGTAATGATATAAGAAAATCATTGTGTGATGAATCTTCTAGACACACAAGGATGACAAAGCAGACCTGCCTTTCCTCCTCTCCATCTGTTTGCGACAATTCTCAGTGCCATTGATATTGACATCGAAGGTGCGGTGAATGTGATCATACTTGCATTTCATAGAGACAGGAAGACTGTTGCTAAGGATGTACTCTATTCAAGTGTGGAATCTTTGTGTGGCATGACATGGGAATATCAGATTTAAACCTCAAGCCATGGGATTGTGGATTAATGTGGATTAATGTATTACTCCCCCATTTATTGATAAACTTTGAAAATCACAGTTGATGGTAAATTAATAAGTTAATTTTACACATACGCCAAGATCTTGTCATAATAATAGGCTTACTGAGTATCAGTATCAGTATCTGACTACAAGACAGTTTCACAAGCCATAATGACACTTTAGGTTAGCTCAGGTAACTCAGGAGAGAACATGTTCAAAAAAGCAGACATTTAGCGCAAGTCTGAGTTCTCTACTTGAACAAAGAGTTTTCAGCTCCGTTGCCAAAACCACCTTCACAAACACTGCTCTATGTGTGTGGCTGTGACTTCTGGATGATGTAAGTTTTTTACACTATGAAATCTGAGCCTGAGTAAATCATTAATTAAAACCACTGAACATGAGGTGGCCATGTTGCTCAACTGCTGAGGGGATGCAGGTAGGTGATATGACAAGCTAAGCTATGCAGTTGTTTTTGTACAGGGGGTCTAATTCAGACCTCACATCACTAACATAACAATTGTCCCGCAATCAATTACTTAAACTAGCTTGGCTTTAAAGGGGCAATCGGCAGTTGCTACATTAATTTTTTAAAACTTATAAATGAATAATATGTCCCCATTGATTCTTGACAGATATAACTTATAAATGCCTCATGAGCTTAGTTCAACTGTCATGCTCCATCAGAGCCCAAAATATAAGCTTGGTTAAAACTATAATTTTGATATCATGGATGGTCAGTCCTTACAGCTGTGTATTCATTTGAGGGTGATAGATTTCTCCAGCCCCATCCCTGTTTTTTACCGAAACGGAGGCGGGGAAAACACTTAGTTATTGTTTCTACTGCTGATTGCAGCTTTAACCACCAAAAGCAATTCCATCACTAAACTAGTTGTCAGTGTCACTCATCTTTAGAAAAACCATTCCACTGCTAAACTAGCTTTGTCAGTGTCACTCATTTCTTAGTGTTTGGGATTCACAAGTTCTGCAGCATTCTTCAGTGGTGAAACTATGACACTATGTGGTCAATGTTTGCAGTACCGCTGACTAATATAACAGCAGGAGCACATCAACACTATTCATACTGGAGGAAACCTTGATTTGTTTCTGCTATACTTTAAAATTATGTCATATTGCAGTATGCACACAACCAGTGCCGTTTCTAGGCATAAGTCGCTTAGGGCCCCCAACCCTAAGGAAGTCAGACAGGGTCTCAACCAATGATTTATATAAACACTAAATGACTTACAGGGGGCACTGTTTTGAAGCCACAGCACCTCCTTGGCACTGTCCCACCATTGTAAAAACCATTTAGGAAGCTATAGAAAAGCATTTATTAAGGCCTATATTTCTTTTTGACACATTTATTCTCTTAGACACCTTAATGCACATGTGTCAAACTCATTCCACGGAGCGCTGAGTTTCTGCAGGTTTTCGCTCCTCCCTTGTACTTGATTAATTAAGGTCACTAATTAGTAAAGAACTCCCCTCACCTGGTTCTTAATTGAAAGGAAAAAACAAAAACAAGGCAGTCCATGGAATGTTATGTTACCTAAACTTACAAATGAAAATATATAAAAATGTATACAAGTATAATTGTTTTAATTTACTAATATTACCATCTCTACTGAAACAAAAATACATGTACAGTAATTACATGAAACAATTAAATGAAATACCGTAGAATTCCATTGATTCCTGTGTGGAGGACTGCTTTTCTGAGTACCAGTATGGCACACCGGTGGCTTCAAAGCCTCTCATTGGCCAATACATAGCATCAGCAATCCATGGTTAAAATACACCATTGGTCTCACCTTACAGTTAGGACAGTAGAATACACAATGTGCAATTAAAACATTTGGTAGTGCATCAGCAGTGTCCTCGTTATTTCAAATCAAATTTATTTATCTAGCCCTTCGTACATCAGCTGATATCTCAAAGTGCTGTACAGAAACCCAGCCTAAAACCCCAAACAGCAAGCAATGCAGGTGTAGAAGCACGGTGGCTAGGAAAAACTCCCTAGAAAGGCCAAAACCTAGGAAGAAACCTAGAGAGGAACCAGGCTATGTGGGGTGGCCAGTTCTCTTCTGGCTGTGCCGGGTGGAGATTATAACAGAACATGGCCAAGATGTTCAAATGTTCATAAATGACCAGCATGGTCAAATAATAATAATCACAGACCGAACAGTTGAAACTGGAGCAGCAGCACAGCCAGGTGGACTGGGGACAGCAAGGAGTCATCATGCCAGGTAGTCCTGAGGCATGGTCCTAGGGCTCAGGTCCTCCGAGAGAGAGAACGAAAGAGAGAATTAGAGAGAGCACACTTAAATTCACACAGGACACTGGATAGGACAGGAGAAGTACTCCAGATATAACAAACTGACCCTAGCCCCCGACACATAAACTACTGCATCATAAATACTGGAGGCTGAGACAGGAGGGGTCAGGAGACACTGTGGCCCCATCCGATGATACCCCAGGACAGGGCCAAACAGGAAGTATATAACCCCACCCACTTTGCCAAAGCACAGCCCCCACACCACTAGAGGGATATCTTCAACCACCAACTTACCATCCTGCGACAAGGCCGAGTATATCCCACAAAGATTTCCGCCACGGCACAACCCAAGGGGGGGCGCCAACCCAGACAGGAAGATCACATCAGTGACTCAACCCACCCAAGTGACACACCCCTCCCAGGGACGGCATGAAAGAGCACCAGTAAGCCAGTGACACAGCCCCTGTAATAGGGTTAGAGGCAGAGAATCCCAGTGGAAAGAGGGGAACCGGCCAGGCAGAGACAGCAAGGGCGGTTCGTTGCTCCAGAGCCTTTCCGTTCACCTTCACACTCCTGGGCCAGACTACACTCAATCACATGACCCACTGAAGAGATGAGTCTTGAGTAAAGACTTAAATGTTGAGACCGAGTTTGCGTCTCTCACATGGGTAGGCAGACCATTCCATAAAAATGGAGCTCTATAGGAGAAAGCCATGCCTCTAGCTATTTGCTTAGAAATTCTAGGGACAATTAGGAGGCCTGCGTCTTGTGACCGTAGCGTACGTGTAGGTATGTACCGCATGACCAAATCAGAGAGATAGGTAGGAGCAAGCCCATGTAATGCTTTGTAGGTTAGCAGTAAAACCTTGAAATCAGCCCTTGCCTCGACAGGAAGCCAATGTAGGGAGGCTAGCACCGGGGAAATATGATCACATTTTTTGGTTCTAGTCAGGATTCTAGCAGCCGTATTTAGCACTAACTGAAGTTTATTTAGTGCTTTATCCAGATTATTTCAGTCAGTGACAGACTCAATTGCCCCATTCTATTGACTGCTAGGTTAGTATAGCCAGCTATCTTCATCCTGCGGTAATCATGGCCGAATTACAGACTGGGCACATGCCCAGGGGCCCTGACATCCAGGGGACCCTTTGTTTTTGTTATTTACTCCATATATGAACACGGCATGTGTAGAATTGAAGGAAATTCATTTTCAAGAGAAACTGAACGCACCAAATCTATTTCCATGTTACTCGTTATGAAAAACAAGATTCAGTCTTGAGAGTGTGGTTCGGTTGCAGTTACCGATGTTTGTCTCCCATGAGACACCATAGGAACAAAGCCAGTATCACTTCCTTAGAAGTCCGAATGAATCGAAGAACTCAACATCTGTAATTAGTTGACGTTTTTGCTGAGGTTTTTGCTGAAGTCATGCAATTTTACTGGAAAATGTTCACCATCCCATTGCAAAATGTGTAGTCGTGGCCAAAAGTTTTGAGAATGACAAATATTAATTTCCACAAAGTTTGCTGCTTCAGTGTCTAGATATTTTTGTCAGATGTTACTATGGAATACTGAAGTATAATTACAAGCATTTAAATGCCAAAGGCTTTTGACAATTACATGAAGTTGATTTGCAGTGTTCACCCTTCTTTTTCAAGACCTCTGCAATCCACCCTGGCATGATGTCAATTAACTTCTGGACCACATCCTAACTGATGGCAGCCCATTCTTGCATAATCAATGCTTGGAGTTTGTCAGAATTTGTTTTTTTGGTCTGTCCACTCACCTCTTGAGGAATGTCCACAAGTTCTCAATGGGATTAAAGTCGTGAGTATCCTGGCCATGGACCCAAAATATCGATGTTTTGTTCCGAGCTACTTAGCTTTCACTTTTGCCTTATGGCAAGGTGCTCCATCATGCTGGAAAAGGCATTGTTTGTCGCCAAACTGTTCCTGGATGGTTGGGAGAAGTTGCTCTCGGAGGATGTGTTGGAACCATTCTTTATTCATGGCTGTGTTCTTAGGAAAAATTGTGAGCCCACTCCCTTGGCTGTGAAGCAACCCCACACATGAACGGTCCCAGGCTGCTTTACTGTTGGCATGACACAGGACTGATGGTAGTGCTCACCTTGTCTTCTCCGGACAAGCTTTTTTTCCAGATGCCCCAAACAATCGGAAAGGGGATTCAGAGAAAATGACTTTACCCCAGGCCTCAGCAGTCCAATCCCTGTACCTTTTGCAGAATATCAGTCTGTCCCTGATGTTTTTCAGGAGAGAAGTGGCTTCTTTGTCTCCCTTCTTGACACCAGGCCATCCTCCAAGTCTTCACCTCACTGTGCATGCAGATGCACTCACACCTGCCTGCTGTCATTCCTGAGCAAGCTCTGTACTGGTGCTGCACCGATCCCGCAGCTGAATGAACTTTAGGAGACGGTCCTGGCGCTTCCTGGACTTTCTTGGGCGCCCTGAAGCCTTCTTCACAACAATGGAACTGCTCTCCTTTAAGTTCTTCTTGATCCGATAAATGGTTGACTTAGGTGCAATCTTAATGGCAGCAATATCCTTGCCTGTGAAGCCTTTTGTGCAAAGCAATGATGACGGTACGTGTTTCCTTGCAGGAAACCATGGTTGACAGAGGAAGAACAACGATTCCAAGCACCACCCTCCTTTTGAAGGTTCCAGTCTGTTATTCAAACCCAATCAGCATGACAGAGTGATCTCCAGCCTTGTCCTCGTCAACACTCACACCTGTTGACGAGAGTCACTGACATGTCAGCTGGTCCTTTTGTGGCAGGGCTGAAATGCAGTGGAAATGTTTTTAGGGGATTCAGTTCATTTGCATGGCATAGAGGGACTTTGCAATTAATTGCAATTCATCTGATCACTCTTCATAACATTCTGGAGTATATTCAAATTGCCATTATACAAACTGACAGCAGACTGAAAATTAATATTTGTGTCATTCTTAAAACATTTGGCCACGACTGTAGAACTGCAGGGAATTATCTTTAAAACTGCCAAGTTCTCACCACCCCACAGCAAAATTAGTTGAATCGCATGAAATTGCATTTAAACTGCAAAATGTTCTCTGCCCCATGGGAAAATGTGTAGAATTGCAGAAAATGTGCTTCAAAGCTGCAAATTTCTCTCCACCGCCAAGGGGATCACTAAAATGTTTTACCTGTGGGACCAATGTCAAACATTAAGTAATTCCCGTATTGGTAATGACTGAGAAGACACAGTAAAGACAATGAACAAGGAATTTAATTTCAAGTGTCTTTATTGAATCACTAACCAGCATTAGACACCAAAAAAGTAACCCCATCTGAAATATTCTGTTATTCCCACTTAACTCAAATCTGAAAGAAAACATCTACCATAAGATCAGATCACCAAAACCTCCCCTGTAGAAATTATACAGTATTTACATTGTCCATGTACTCTTGACACATTAGCGTGATGTGGCAAGTTAGTGTTTGAGCAAAATGCGAGAAAAGGAGGATTGGACCGTTTTTCTGACTGGGACCCAGTGACCAAAGGGGTTCCTGCTCGCTGTGTAGTTCTCCACTCTGTGTGCTACCTTTGATGTGGTGGAAGCAACAATGGATGTGGGCTTGGCCACTGAATTCTGTGTGAACAAATGAAAGAGAAACACAGAATCGAATAGAATTTAAGTGTGGCGCCCAAATAATTCAAGGAAAATTCTAGGCATGGTCAAATACATGTTTTCTGCTAAACTAAATACTTGCATCACTTACATGAATACTGAATGAGATCATCTTTTTCTTGGGAGACATATTAGGGCTTGGTGCATCCTCAGGCTCTATGTCACTGTTCTGCTGCAAAGAGAAAACAGTTGAGTAAAAATCAGATCAGCTGATTTCAGGTCTCCCCATCAACACAAATACATTCTCCTAGATGAGCAATAGCTCACTTGTCTATAGTTTCAACAAACTGCAGTTCCCATGCACCCGTGCTTCATTGAAGTCAAAGCTAGGCATCTGTTCATTATGTGATTTTTTTTTTTTTACAGGGGTAGCTTTAAGAACAAACAAAACACTATAGAAAGAAAAATCCTTTGAGTGGCATGATGGTGCAGTTTTCCAAACCCCATCAAGAACACCACTTGTGTATTACCAACTTATCTTTGGCATACGGACGGAGGGAGTTGGCCATCTGTTTAAAGTTCTCTTGTCAGGAATAGTCACAATAACGCAGTCCAAACGCCTGCGCTTCTTCAGAGAGTAGGAGGGAGACTCTGCTAAATAACAATTTTCCCATTTCAACTGTAAGTAAACACACATATTCAGAGTTCTAAAAATGTATTTCTATCAATGTGGAGTATTGTCAGTATGTTTTAATTGCATCTATCCATCTGTGTGAGAAAATAGCATAGGTGAGGAATTGGGACATTACAAACTGAATTGGTAAGCCATGAAGTCAGTGAGATAATTTAAGTGTACCATTGCTGGACAAAACAATCCATTCCTGCTACTGGACTTGCATTGGCACTGTGAGCATGATAAGATTAATCAGATAACCTTTTCACGCAAACGCAATGACATCACCCAAGTCACATGACTGCCCTCTTATTCTCCTAATCCGAGGGGCCGTGGAGAGAAGACAACTCATGAGATCTACAAAAACAGGAATAAATACAAACAGAGCAAGTGTGTTCTCTGACAGGTGCAAGGTTAACAGACAAGCAGTTTCACAGAAGACAGAATCAGAAGTCCTGAAGTTCAGACTACATGGTAGGGAAAGATCTCCAGACTGTGTTTTAAAATGGCCTAGGTGGTGCGGTTATGACGTCAACAACTGAACTTTGAGCAATTTCAATTGCTAGGCTTCTTCTGTGTGTGTCATGTTCATAGACGGTATGTTCAACATGATCAAATCTCCCTGAACACCCACCTGTGATAGACTCTTTTGAGGGAGTGGCTCTGGTCTCACCCGTTCCTCTGGTTCTGGTGTGGCTAGTCCGGTTTTCAGTTGCTGCTCCTCCAGGATGGGAGTCACACTCCCAGGAAGGTCCAGTTGCTCCATCCCCAGTGCCTGGGTGGCATTCGTAGTCCTGAGTCCCCCCTTTTCTGAGGAAAGAAAACAGGACATATTTACATCAACACAAAGAGGTCTACTGCTGATTATAATTCTATTAACTTCTAGCAAAAAAAAATACAAATAAAAAATATATATATATATATATATATAAAACACACTGCTCAAAAAAATAAAGGGAACACTTAAACAACACAATGTAACTCCAAGTCAATCACACTTCTGTGAAATCAAACTGTCCACTTAGGAAGCAACACTGATTGACAATACATTTCACATGCTGTTGTGCAAATGGAATAGACAACAGGTGGAAATTATAGGCATTTAGCAAGACACCCCCAATAAAGGAGTGGTTCTGCAGGTGGGGACCACAGACCACTTCTCAGTTCCTATGCTTCCTGGCTGATGTTTTGGTCACTTTTGAATGCTGGCGGTGCTTTCACTCTAGTGGTAGCATGAGCCAGAGTCTACAACCCACACAACTGGCTCAGGTAGTGCAGCTCATCCAGGATGGCACATCAATGCGAGATGTGACAAGAAGGTTTGCTGTGTCTGTCAGCGTAGTGTCCAGAGCATGGAGGCGCTACCAGGAGACAGGCCAGTACATCAGGAGACGTGGAGGAGGCCGTAGGAGGGCAACAACCCAGCAGCAGGACCGCTACCTCCACCTTTGTGCAAGGAGGAGCAGGAGGAGCACTGCCAGAGCCCTGCAAAAATGACCTCCAGCAGGCCACAAATGTGTCTGCTCAAATGGTCAGAAACAGACTCCATGAGGGTGGTATGAGGGCCCTTACAGCCCAACACCATGCAGGACGTTTGGCATTTGCCAGAGAACACCAAGATTGGCAAATTCGTCACTGGTGCCCTGTGCTTTTCACAGATGAAAGCAGGTAAACACTGAGCACATGTGACAGACGTGACAGTCTGGAGACGCCGTGGAGAACGTTTTGCTGCCGGCAACATCCTCCAGCATGACCGGTTTGGTGGTGGGTCAGTCATGGTGTGGGGTGGCATTTCTTTGGGGGGCCTCCATGTGCTCACCAGAGGTAGCCTGACTGCCATTAGGTACCGAGATGAGATCCTCAGACCCCTTGGGAGACCATATGCTGGTGTGGTTGGCCCTGGGTTCCTCCTAATGCAAGACAATGCTCGACCTCATGTGGCTGGAGTGTGTCAGCAGTTCCTGCAAGAGGAAGGCATTGATGCTATGGACTGGCCCACCCGTTCCCCAGACCTGAATCCAATTCAGCACATCTGGGACATCATGTCTCGCTCCATCCACCACGTTGCACCACAGACTGTCCAGGAGTTGGCGGATGCTTTAGTCCAGGTCTGGGAGGAGATCCCTCAGGAGACCATCCGCCACCTCATCAGGAGCATGCCCAGGCGTTGTAGGGAGGTCATACAGGCACGTGGAGGCCACACACACTACTGAACCTCATTTTGACTTGTTTTAAGGACATTACATCAAAGTTGGATCAGCCTCTAGTGTGGTTTTCCACTTTAATTTTGAGTGCGACTCCAAATCCAGACCTCCATGGGTTGATAAATTTGATTTCCATTGATAATTTGTGTGTGATTTTGTTGTCAGCACATTCAACTATGTAAAGAAAAAAGTATTTAATAAGAATATTTCATTCATTCAGATCTAGGATGTGTTATTTTAGTGTTCCCTTTATTTTTTTGAGCAGTGTATAAACATAAGCCTTACTCTCTATACGGAGGCTGACAAATGAGCGTCCTGAAGATGTGGAGCGGCTCGTGTTGGTCTTGTGGCTTCTGTTGGGTGATCCAGAAAACCTGCACTTGTACCTGCCCACAAACCCCCTATGAACCCTGCTCCAGCTGGCTGACCTGGAGCGGGAACTGTGGCGGTTTGGCCTGTCTGGGGAAGAGGAAGGGCTGTAGGAGCGTGAGTGAGCCCTGTAACTGCGTGATGGTGAGCGGTGGCGCCTATGTCCACGGGCCTGTTGATGTTGACGGCAGCAGCGTGAGCTGGAGGAGGCTCTGTGGCAGCGCGGGTGTGACCGGGACCTGGGACGGGTCCGAGGGCTGCTGTTGGAGGAGTGGGATGATCTGGAGGACGAAGAACTGGTGGAGGACCTGTGACGTCCCCTACGAGCATTATTTCGCCTAAGTTGTCGTCTAGAGCCAGAGGACTGGCTACTGGTATGACTACTTCTAGATGGGTAACGAGAACAGGAAGAGCTGGATTGGGCATCCTGATCAAAGATCAAATTTAGCCCTTCACTCAGAGGGGCCTGGGACATTTGAACATGTGAATCCTTCCTGTCGGTCTTCTTGGTGTGCATCTATAATAAAAACATAAAATAAAAGCAAATGACTATCAAATTCATGTTATTGGAAGAAGTTAGCCTATTAAACAAGTGTGTACAATTGTTAGATATCTAACGTTAATTACCATAAACATGCGTCTTGTGTAACTTCTCATCAATGTTTTTAAATAGGGTCTGCCTGAAATTGCATAACAATGATTTGATACCTCCGACAAAATTGAGTAACTATACTGACAACTGTTGGGAGTAGGATTAGTTAGAACAACTGGAAAATTCCATATTGGAAGAACTAACGTTAGCTATAGATACTGTAATTTACAACTGTAGCTGTTGTCTTGCTAGTAGTTAGCTATACGTTGTTGTAAACTTCCTATTATGTCAATTTCTGAATGTGGTTGGACAGGATATAACGTTTTATCAAATAATTACCTGTATGGTCTTTACAGTATTTCATAGTCTAATTATAGCTTACCCGCATGCGACTTACCGTAATGCGAATTTCTGTTGAATTCAGTACACTCGGCGCTAGGAATCCTATTCTGCTCTTAAACTAGATTATGTAATGAAATTCAATCAATTTCGACATAACATTTAAATGTTTCAATGCAATTTTCGTAGAGAAACCTAGCAAATGGTTAAATATAGAATTAAATGAAGATGAAAACGTCGAGTTTTAAACGAGCTAGCTAAGTATCAACGGCTGAAATAAATCTGTCTGTTGCTTGACCAAACAACTAGCCACACAAAATCTCTACGTCATCGAGTGTCGCTGTGGAAAATTCCACCCAGTTTAAAAAGTTCCGCTTGTTCACGAGGCACTGCGGGTACTGCGCATAGTCTACGCTCTTTCCACAGGACGGCGAAGTGAGCTGAACAGGTGATTTTGTAAACCTTCAATACACTGGAGTTGCAGTAAAACATTATTTTGACTATGTTTACTGGCAAGCAAACCATATGGCAGTATAGATCAGTAGACTGTATAAAACATATGGAGCATACTAAACACAACGAGAAAATAATGTATCGCGAGAAAACAGCATACTATGTACCATTTTGATGTATTTATTTTTATTCAACCTTTATTTAGCCTCAGCATAAGCAGGGCAGCAGGTAGCCTAGAGGTTAGAAAGGTTGCTAGATGAAATCCCCGAGATGACAAGTTAAAAATCTGAACAAGGAAGTTAGCCTAGGAACAGTGGGTTGTCTTTGTAAATAAGAATTTGTTCTTAACGGATTTGCCTAGTTAAATAAAAAATGTGTGTTTACATACTAGTCGGAACTAGGACATTCGGAAATGTCCGACTTGCTAAATGTCCGGTTGTAGTTATACACGTGTCGCGTTAAACCAGTTAACAAGTCGGACATTTGAGTACTGTAGTTCCGACTAGCACTCAAACGCAGTTTACACATGGAGGGTTAGTTGGGATTTTCCTTTATTCTTTTGTAATGGAAATTCTAGAGCTGGGGCCTGTTGCACAAAAGTAGAATTAAGACATCCGGGATAAATGACTCAGCTGAGCTCAATGAAGCCAAAACATGTGCGTCCAGGCTTAATTGGTTGCACAAAGACCAAGCCAGGATGAGCAGACACGGATTCATTAAGCCAGGTGAAACCAATCCTGGATAGGTGCGCGCTCACGGCTCACTCAAATAGACCCCGCCACAGATTAACTGATTTACCATGGCAACTAGAGCCGCGTACTTTTCCCCGTCGGAAGCACAAATCCTCATGGAGGCATACGAGGAGGTAAAAGATATAATTAAGAAGAAAGGCAACACCGCCACAGTGATAAAGCAAAGAGAAAAAGCGTGGCAAAGTATTGCAGACCGCCTGAATGCGTAAGTAGTGCACAATTACACACTCACCGCTCCGCTGAAACATCACAATTACAATTCAAATATTTAATTCACATCTACAAAAATGCAGTTGTACTGTAATTATGAAACGGTTAAATTTTTAATTGAAATGCACTGCAGATATGAGTGAAATTGTGTAAAGTAACTCCATCACACTGTATAAAGCTATGATATATTTTTACTGAAAACAAGACAAAAATACCAAGTAATTTTTTGCAGTGTGACTCCATGTGTGTGTGTGTGTGTGTGTGTGTGTGTGTGTGTGTGTGGATTAAACATGAACGGGCCAAAACGGACATGGCAGCAGGTCAAAATCAAATACAAGAACATTCTGCAGAATGGTATGGTCCCTGACTAATATTTAACAAAGCACAAGCATATATTGTACCCAGAAGGTGCCTGCTCACACATTGTCTGTACTGTTTTAGCAGTGAAAAAGAATACCCACAGACAAGGCACGGGTGGTGGGTCACCAAAGGCTGACCTTACCCCAGCAGAGGACATGGCCTTGGAGCTAAATAAAGGCAGGCCCGTCTAAGAGGGGATCCCTGGGGGAAAGAGACGAGCATAGGTTCCTCCCAAGATGCCACCCGCTTCATTCAAGGTATGTCCTTCCATCTCTACATGGGATACAACCACATTCATATTGAATCAATTTGGACTGTCTGACTTTGGTTTACCTATTGCCTTGCAGTGTCTGGCAGCACTGTGTTCCTGTTAGAGCCACCAGCACAAGCACCAGACGATGCTGATCCAGTGAGTACTCCATCAAAGGCACACTGTAGGCCTGGCATGTCTTGTCTACTAGCTTCAATATGAATCCGATTAAATGTGATAGGGTGAAGGCCCCAGTGCAGCAGCAACAGCACATGATGGAGACGATGATGAGGAGGAGACCATCTCTCTGGATTCCAGAAGGCATGAGGTATCATGTTAAGACTGTGAAAGTACTATTTACTCTACAATGGTGAGGAGTCCTCATCAAAATCAAAAAATCTAATTTATTTTACAGGACCCAGATGCTATACAGTGGGAAAACCAGCCTGGCAACATAGTGCGTATTAATAAAAGGACACCACATCCTGCCAAATTCCAGCTGCGCTAATTGTATTGTGTTCACAGAGCTCACAAGCTATCAGAAAGTTGTATGGCAACCACCTCCGGTGCCAAATAGAACTGGCAGACATAGACATTCAGTACAAGAAGAAAAAGATGGAAAATCTTGCACTGGAGTCCGAAATAAAAAAGAGGACAATTAGGAAACTGGACCTTGAAATAAAAAAACTTGAGAGGGAGGTGAGATGCCTTCAATGTACACTGTATGCTAACTGTAACACAAATGTATTAATCATTATTTTTCTTTCCTCCCCCAGCTCCAAGAAGATGACACAGCTCAAAATAAAAATTAGGTATATTCTCGTAAAGTCAAGTGAGCCATGACATATGAGCTCTTATTGTGAGCACACAGGACGGTGGCATCTTTCTAAGGTTTTTTTTATCTTCCCAGCAATCAGTACAACCAAGTCATCGTTATAAGGCATCGCCCTCTTTTGCCCACCCCCCAGCACCAGGTGTGGCCACTAGCCTATATGAAGGCCCAAAATTGTGTGTTCCTTTCTGCTCTGACAATGGCATGCCCATTCGTGCGAGATGTGGTGGATGAAGAAGCACTTGTGCTGAGGAGAGCCTTCAGGCGAGAAAGGGTCTTCAGGGACCGGTTGGACCCACTGGCCTTCCCTGATGACCATCTATATGAAAGATACAGGTTTTCTGCAGATGGCATCAGGTATCTATGCAGACTACTGGGTCCCAGGATTAAGCACCGCACTGCACGGAGCCATGCACTGAGTGTGGAGCAAATGGTTTGTGTGGCCTTGCGCTTTTTTGCTAGTGGAGCCTTCCTGTACTCAGTGGGGGATGCAGAACAGCTGAACAAGGCCACAATTTGCCGCACAATAAGGAGTGTGTCTGGCTATCAAAGCATTAGCAGATGTCTTCATCTCCTTCCCTGGCCACAGAAGACTCTGTGACATCAAAGAGGAGTTCTATAGGATTGCAGGTAAGAGGATCTACAAATTACAGGACAACTGTTAACACATAGTAGGATACTCATTACTTTGTGTGACAGGTTTCCCCAATGTCATTGGTGCAGTGGACTGCACACACATAAGGATAAAAGCCCCTCAGGTGCCCATGAGGCCGATTTTGTGAATAGGAAATCCTTTCACAGCATTAATGTTCAGGTGAACATAACTTTTTGTCCATATTGTCCATTATTGTCCATTGACGAACACTCTGCATTGCCAGTGATGTGCATTGATTGGTGTAATATTCCTCATCTTATGATTTCAGATGGTCTGCAATGCTGACTGTGTGATCAGCAATGTTGTGGCAAAATGGCCTGGCTCAGTCCATGACTCCAGAATCTTTCGGGCCTCTGAAATCTATCACAAGGTAAGCCACACAACCCCTATTTATAACCATCATGGCTGTGTCAAGAATATCACTGTGTTTATGAGGTAGTAATGATGAGATTTTGTGTTGACAGGTGAATTCTCTGGTGTGTTGCTGGGAGACAGGGGTATGGCTGCCAGCCTTTTCTCCTGACACCTTTCACAGACCCCAGGAAGCACAGCAGGCCTACAACCATGCCCATGCCAGGACCAGGGCCAGAGTTGAAATGACCTTTGGCCTCCTGAAGGCACGCTTTCACTGCCTTCACAAATTAAGGGTCAGCCCTGTTAGGGCATGTGATATTACTGTGGCTTGTGCTGTCCTCCACAATGTGGCCTGCCTGAGGAAGGAGAGGGCCCCCAGAGTGCCACCAGCCATGGACTGGGACAATCCGGCAATCTTCCCTGATGACGACAGTGGTCGGCTGCTGAGGGACCAATATGTGTTGAATTATTTTAGTTAGTATGTGTGCTTTCAATTTTGGTTAAATATGTCCTGCGGTGGCAGAGGAATTTGGGTTTTTTTGGGTTCGTTTTTTGACGAATTTGGCCTCTTATGATGTTTGTGCGGTATACTGTGTGTAATACAAGGCTGCAGGGAGGCTACTGCATCCATTCATTTGTCTGTTCAGTTGATGTGTATGGATTTGTCCTGCATTTATTTTAGTGTGCAGACATGCAGGGTGTGTTATATACAGACCTTTGAATGTGTATGTATCATTTTGTATAATATGCTTGGATTCTGTGCTTTCCATCTTGTAGAGTCACTGTGACTTCAGTTTCGAAAGGAGCTGATGGTTTACCTGCTTTGTTTTGTCCTTATTCAATAAAGGAACATAATGTTACACATTGTGTTTTTATATTCATATGGAATGTGTATTTGTTTATATGACAGAGTACTAAGGCCACACTGAAGAAAAAGGATAAAGTCATACATTTATGAGGCTGGTTCTTTCTGCAGAAAAGCTACATATTGTTTTTACAGTTTTGATACTTATGACAATGTGATACTTAATATTCTGGCACATCAGCATGTCTTTGTTTATGAAACCATACTGAAGTACAATTTCACGAAATGCCCCACATCTGTCATTTTAACAACTGTCCTCCTTTAAAACAACTGGTTACAATATTATGACTTGTGTTTTTTCCCCTCTGTGGCCCTAATATTCTATCATTTTATATATAGCCTTATAGTCTATGGGAAACTGTAAATTATCTAATGATAGCAACATCATCTAAAAATCATTTTTTATCCAAAATCATTGAAATTAATGATCACAAACGTTTAAATAATAACAGTGGGTCTAGTTATATGTGATAACAATGTATAGTGAGCAGTGAAATAACTATTGGTTTCCATTTGTGGTGACTGCTGACTGACATTAGGGATGAGATTAAATAGATCCTGGAATTTAGCCTGGTCTGGAGCAGGCTAGCTCCACAGAATAAATCTCCATGGTAATTTATACCATAACATATCCTCCTGCCCCCTATCCATCTTTAGTGCAACCGGATTACGGATCAATTGAGCCAGGATCACCAAGATATCCTGGCTTAATCCCTTATCCTAGTTTTGTGCAACAGGCCCCTGGTGCTATCAAGCTTCGGATATGTCATATTTACATAATTTTATAGCTGGATCATGTTGAGTTCTCAGTAATAAAGTTGGAGCTGCCAGAAAGAAATACGATGTGACGGCAAGTAAATAATGTAACTGTCAAATGGAGCAAAAATTAAATAACTGCACTGCCATATACGTATTGTAATGAGTTTACGAAATGTCGGTTTATTAAACCAACTTTACACAGGCTACTGTTTGGCCGTAGCCCACGCCAAAATAAATGAAAGATAACCCACAAGCCAATCGTGATCTTCTCTTGTGAAGCCCAGAGGTAAGAGAGAGAACAAAGGCTAAACCTGGTCTTAACTTCCAATGCTCCATCCCCCTACCCAACCCCCCTCCACGCCACTCTGCCAAGCAGCAGGATGCCTGGCATCAGAACATTCCAGGCATTCCCGTGATTGGCAGATAGCAGGTTGATTGGCATGTCGGACCCTGCGAACACTGGGTACTGGTAAGTACAACACAACCACCTACTAGCCTAACACATAACTCACAGCTGTCTGTGCGGGTCGCTACACATCCCCCCCCACCACAAAGTCCCTCGTCCCCGAGGGAACAAACTAGGTCTCTGAAGCGACCCGGAGGTGTCCTTTGCCTGCGTGGCCGTGATGGTCGCAGAGTGCCCCTCTGGGAACCAGGGGATGAAGGCAGGGATATGGGGGGACAAGGAAGCGGGAACGGGTAATACAGTCCGTGGCTCTGGGGAACCACGAGGTGACACAGGGGGAGTGGGCTGTCTGTAGCCTTGTCTGCGGCACCTGGGGGTGGGTGCCTGGAGAATGTTATCCCCAGAGAGTGGAATTGTGGCGGTTCCTGGGGTTTGGGGAGAAGATGCCCCTCTGTATGGGGCTAACCTGTCCCGGTGCAGTGTCACCTTTCTCCCCCTGGGAGGAAGCTGCACCCGGTAAACAACCTCCCCTACCCTCTCCAGGACACTGCAGGCTCCCACCCAGTGACTGTCCAACTTGTGGCATCTGCCTTTTTTCCTTAGGGGGCTGTAGACCCAGACCAGCTCCCCAGCCACAAAGTGCCTTTCCCGGGTGTGCATGTCATAGTTCCTCTTCTGCCGCACCTGCATTCACCAGCTGCTCTCTGGCGAAGGAGTCGGCTGTCTCCGGGCGGTCCTGGAGTCTCCGGCCCCGGGGGAACATGAGGTCTATCCAGGGGCCGACCAAACGCCATCTTCGCAGGGGAGCGGATCTCTCTTCCCAGCATGAGGAGGTCAGGCATGCAGGAGGTGGAGTCTTGGACAGCGGAGCGGCATGCCATGAGGACCATAGGCAGGTGCTTGTCCCAGTCACGCTGGTGTTTGGACGAGACGACGGCCAGCTGCTGTCCAAGCGCTTTGTTGAAGCGCTCCACAAGGCCATCACTTTGAGGATGGAGAGGAGTAGTGCGGGTCTTGTGAATACCCAGCCTCTCACACATGGTGGCGAACACACAGGACTCAAAGTTTCTGACTTGGTCGCTGTGGATGGACTCTGCAGCTCCAAACCTGCTGAACATCCCCGCTGTCAGGGTGTCGACGATGGTCTCTGCCTCCTGGTCAGGCAGAGCATAGGCCTCAGGCCATTTTGTGAAATAGTCCATGGCCGTGAGCACCCAGCGGTTTCCACTGTCTGTGGTGGGGAACGGCCCAACTACATCCACTCCCACCCTCTCTATGGGAGCCCCCACTGGGAACTGTTGGAGCTGAGCATGAGAGTGGCCTGGGGGGCCCTTTCTCGTTGTGCAGTTGTCACAGCGGCGACAAAAGTCCTCCACATCCCTCTTGGGCTGCCCCCAGTAAAAGCCCTGACGGTGGCGGCGGAGGATTTTTTGTGACCCCAAAGTGTCCAGTCCCCACCCCCCCATGAGTAGTCTGGAGCACAGCCTCCCGCAATGCTTTTGGGACCACCACCTGCCACCTCTCCTCTCCTGTAGCTGACTCCTTCCATGCCCGCTGTAGCACGCCATCAGCCAGCCGCAGTCTCTCAAACTTTGACCACAACCCTTTAGTCGCGAGTGAGTGCGCTGTCACCTCTACCCACTGTAGTACTGGCTGTAGGTCTGTGTCCCGTCCCTGCTGCTGCCCCCATTCAGCCACGTCGACAGTCTGCAGCTCACAGCAGACAGGCCCGCTTGCCCGACACACTGTGACACAGACCCCCTCTGCACACAGCTCTCTCTCCCGTCCCTCTCTCCGCTCAGTGGCGGCAGCCATCTGCAGCACAGGGCCGACGGGACATGGCGTTGGAGTGGAGTGCCCCTGCCCTGTGCACCACTGCGAAGTCATACGGCTGAAGCTTCTCCAACCAGCGTGCCACCTGCCCCTCTGGCTCTCTGATTGACATGGGCCACTGGAGAGCAGAGTGGTCAGTCCTTACAGTAAAGGGCAGGCCACCCAGGTAGTACTTGAAGTGTTTAACGGAAGCCACAACAGCCATGGAGCTCCCGCCGGGTGACACAGTAGCGGCGCTCGTGTTTGTCAAATGTTTTGCTGAAGTACGCCACCACTCTCGTGGAGCTTCAGACCTGCGGCAGCCACCCTCTCCAGCACACGCCGTAGCGCACCCAGGGCTGACTGGAAGGAGCTGCCATGGGCCAGGATGTCGTCGAGGTGTACCAGACACTGCTGTCGGGGGATGCTGTCCATCAAACGCTCAAAAGTAGCTGGGGCGTTGCACAGGACCTTGAACTGCCAGTGTCCTCTGTTAGTGGAGAATGCAGTTTTCCTCGTCCCGCCGTGTCGACGTCACCCCTTCGGTCCGCCCACCAGAACCCACGCAAAACACAGTCGACGAAGGATTCATGCCGGCTTCAGCCACCATCACTCTAACGTCCTCCCTCAAGCGGCCTCTGGGCTCCGACGCCCTGGCGATCTCCTCAGCCAGATCCTCCGACGTCCATGCACAAGCACCTCCTTGGCCATAATCGTCCCCTACCTCCACCTTCACTTTCGGATTCCCTCCAAGCATTTTCAACCCCTGTTCACACCTACGGTAGCTAGGCAGAGGATTGAGTTTACGAATTGACGGTTTATTAAACCAACTTTACACAGGCTACTGTTTGGCCGTAGCCCACACCAAATAAATTAAAGATAACCCACAAGCCAATCGTGACCTTCTCTTGTGAAGCCCAGACGTAAGAGAGAGAACAAAGGCTAAACCTGGTCTTAACTTCCAATGCTCCATCCCCCTGCCCAACCACCCTCCACGCCACTCTGCCTACCGCCAGGATGCCCGGCATCAGAACATTCCAGGCATTCCCGTGATTGGCAGATAGCAGGTTGATTGGCATGTCGGACCCCGCGAACACTGGGTACTGGTAAGTACAACACAACCACCTACTAGCCTAACACATAACAGACAGCTGTCTGTGCTGGTCGCTACAGTATATTTTAGCCCTGTCAACCACCTGGAACATAGCCCAATGGTCTGAGGCTCCCGAGTGGTACAGTGGTCTAGGGCACTCTCTCGGCGCTAGAGGTGTCACTACAGACCCTGGTTTAATTCTAGGCTGTATCACAACTGGCCGTTATTGGGAGTCCTAAAGGGCAGCGCACAATTTGCCCAGCGTTGTTAGTGTTTGGCAGGGTTAGGCTGTCATTGTAAATAAGAATTTGTTCTGAACTGACTTGCCTAGTTAAATACATACATACAATTTAAAACAAAAAAATTCCAATCCTGCTCTAATTGGGAGCTTCATGCAATGTCAGTCAGTCACTTCTTGCCAGACATGAGTAGACTTGAATGGGGCAAGAAAAATGCATAAGTGAACTTGCTCGTGCAGTATAAATACAGGACACTTGATGATTCATGTGGTATAGCTGTATGTACATTTGTTTCCCTTTATGTCAAGTATTACACTGTACCCAAACTGGCCGCCATCATGTGCAAATTGATTTTGTGCCCCCACAAACGTGATCAAGACAGCAGGTTAAAATATCAAAACAAACTCAGAACCAATTATATAAATTTGGGGACAGGCCAAAAAGCATCAAACAGTTATGGCAAATTAGCTAGCTAGCTAACTTGTCCTATTTAGCTAGCTTGCTGTTGCTAGCTAATTTGTCCTGAGATACAAACATTGAGTTATTTTACCAGAAATGCACAAGGTCCTCCGACAATTAATCCACACATAAAATGGTCAACTGAATCATTTCTAGTCATCTCTCCTCTGTCCAGGCTTTTTCTTCTTTGAATTTATATAGTGATTGGCATCTAAACTTTCATAGTATTACCACAACTGACAACGCAGTTCGTCTTTCAATCACCCACGTGCCATCTCCTCATTGGTTATCTGCTTCTATAAACCAATGAGGAGATGGGATAGGCAGGACTTGCAGCGGGATCTGTATCACAAATAGAACTGACTTCTATTTTAGCACTTGGCAACGCAGATGCTCGTTGACACGCGTGAGCAGTGTGGGTGCAATAATTGAATAATATAGATATCTACATTTATTTTGCAATGCTCGCGCACGCGATGCCAACAGTGTATAGTCAGGGTATAACGCTTCGAACACACCGACAGCATCATTGCATTTTCGTACACCAGAAGGACATTCATTTCCAATGAAACGCTGCGTTTGCCTTGCAGCATTGCGTTGCAGAGGCAGTGTGTTCGGTGTGGTGCATACGTCAAACATGCACTGTATGTGTAGACGGCTTGACAGAAATGGTAGCAGAAGGTGAATGTTGAACTTCTGTTGCATACATATCCAGATGATGCTTCATACTATTTTGCACAATTACGCTGTCGGTGTGTTAGAAGCGTAATGATGATTATGCAGTTGTGGTACACAGATACAGTGCCTTGCAAAAGTATTCGGCCCCCTTGAACTTTGCGACCTTTTGCCACATTTCAGGCTTCAAACATAAAGATATAAAACTGTATTTTTTTGTGAAGAATCAACAACAAGTGGGACACAATCATGAAGTGGAACGACATTTATTGATTTGTTAAAGTTTGAAATATCCAAAAACTGAAAAATTGGGCGTGCAAAATTATTCAGCCCCCTTAAGTTAATACTTTGTAGCGCCATCTTTTAGAATCCCTATTAATTCAATAGGATTTCTGTGGGCCTTGTCATAAAGATTTGGATTTTAACTTTTAAAATGTATTACCTTTTATTATGATGTATCACCCGGCTACCATCTAGAGGGCGGAGACAGTTCAGGTGCATCAAAGCTGGGATGGAGAGACTGAAAAACAGCTTCTATTTCCAGGCCATCAGAATGTTAAGTAGCCTCCGCCCAGTACCTTATTCTTTACTTAAATTTGTGTGTATTAGGTTGTTGTGGAATTGTTAGGTTACTTGTTAGATATTGCTGCTCTGTCGGAACTAGAAGCACAAGCATTTCGCTACACTCGCAATAACATCTGCTAACCATGTGTACTGTATGTGACCAATAACATTTTATTTGGTACCAGCTGGCTTCCACCCGGTACTCTACCCTGCACCTTAGGGACTGCTGCCCTATCTACATAGTCATTGAACACTGGTCACTTTAATAAAATGTACATACTGTTTTACCCACTTCTTATATATATATATATATATATATGCTGTATTCTAGCCAAGACTCATCCTATATAACTACTGCTGTACACACCTTTTTTCATTCATATAATGTTCATACACAAGTAAGCAACGTGGGAGTACCATGCCATGTTCTCTGGATGATAATTGACAGCCCTGTCTGTTGCATTGATCTGTCTTCTTTACACACCCAACAGCACATATCAATAAGGGACACATCTCACTGGCGATGCAACAAAATGATTCAGCATATTCTCAATTTTACAGTTTATTGACTATTGCTCTCTGTCCTACTTCCCTCACTCTGTTTCCCCTTTCTTCTGTTACCCAATCAATCATCCCTCCACTTCTCAGACTTCTGCAGCTGTGCTGGGAGCAATCTAGGTCTCCAGTAGGTTCTCCTGTGCCTGGGGTTACTACACTGGAGATAAGACAATTGTTTGCAATGAGATTGCACATCATGACACCAACACCTCCCTTTGTTTATTACTTTTTGAGACTGTTTCTGAGTCACAGGACATGAGTGAAAATGGTTGGACTCCCAAGGCACTCCTACAGTTGATATGCTTTTTAGCAACTTAAGTATCTCAGCCATATCTGAATTCTATTGTTATTGTAAACAATGGTATACCATTATGGAAAGTACTACAGCTGTATTTTATGAAAATGTCATGCAAAAAGTTATGATTATCAGGCATTTGTTTTAACCTTCTATTCCCATGTACTGACCACATGTTAATAAAGATGAATGTAAACATTGTCAGAAACATTACTTATATCATGCTATACATTCTGATGCTCTAGTCATTATATATATTTTTTACAAAGGGTAGAAAAAAGAAACGAAAGCAAGTCATATGACACTTGTGATCTCATGGAAATGGCAAGTTATGAAACAATCCTCTAACCAATGGTTTCCCCTCTACTATGCCAGAGAGATGCAGACAGTGAGTGGTTACAGTAGCTTACACTGTATGCCCACTGGCCCATAGTGATTATCCTGACGTAACATAGCTCTATAAATTCTCTTTTCAAAATGTTTTACTGTTATAAAATAGTGCAATTGAAACGTACGTTTTATTTAAGTATGGTATTTAATCTACTGAATTGATGAACATTGAACAATCTATGGTGAGTACAGTACTGTGCTGATCTACAAAAATGGCACTGGCGCATCCAACATCAAAGAGGCGTGGAAAGTGAACTGAGCAGGCGCGTATCTCAGCTCTCAGAAGTAAAGTATAGGCTAATAAAGGGCGTCAAGGGGTTCCATAACGAACCCCAAAAGAAAAGGTAATTAACTGAATATTAGGTGACGGTACCATTTCTAATGTGTGTTTGTTATTGCCGTTGAGATGTGGTAGTTTGAGTTACTGGGTTGTGCGTTGCGTCCCAACACAAAGGATCCTTCAAGGAAGGAAATGCTTTGAACAATGGACTGCGATCAAACCCACAAATGGGACTGTCGCAGTATCGATTTATTTGAAACAATAATTATATATATATATACACACAAGTTATTATAATTAGTGTGACTCCTGAAAACGTTTGTTCGGGTGATTCTTCGTGTTTGAGAGCTTATGCGGTTGAGAGCGTCAACATTGCTCTTTGTTAACTCCACTCGAACTGACTTAACACACGGATAGGGGTAAAAAGCATGCATGGGGTGTTTAAATAGGCGAATCCTTAGCACTGAAAGCTCGGGTATACTGAGCCGGGATCCTCGTGCGGTCCCTACCTAAACCCTAACCTCAGAGTTGGGAGAGCCCAAGGATCGATAGCAGAACCTTGCCAATTTAACAATCGTTTCCTCTGTCGCAGTTTTAAGCTGTTGGAAATATAGCTAGACTACATGTCCCATGAAGTCCTTGTAGTCCTAAAATCCGGGAAACGAGTTCTGGTTCGTTCAGGCATCCCTATGGGAAAATTAATGGCGAAAAAATAGGGTTTTGGTATAAACGCCGAAAAAAGGTATGAGAAAAAATGATTTTATACGTTTTATCTGGGATAACAGTAAATTAACATGCCCTCTATGCATGTCGTAGCCTTTATGTGATCTTATAAATGATTAAAAATACACACAAAGTGACGTTAGCTGATTAATATTTCTCATAGAACAAAACATAAGCACTCCTTGGTGCAACGAACCATGGCAGAGTTGGTGCCTACAAAAATACGCCATTACTATGTCTCTATTAGACGTCTTCACGGGTCCAACATACCAGATATTCCGAGAAACGACCTGGAAGCAGGTCCTACATTTTGAATTTTGTCTCGGGTCTGATATAAACGGCACTGGTCTGGGTTAACGTTATTTACTGACTGGACCCGATTTGGATCCTTCCTCTGTTCATTTAATTTTTGAGGTGATGTCAACTGCGCTAGCTTCCTATCTATGTAAGCCAATTGCGACTCAATACAATTTATTAAGAGTATAATGAAAATAAGCCGAAAAGGGGATTGTCCTCCTTGGGGGAAAGTTTTAATATTGTAGTGGACAAAGATGAGGATAACGTAATCGGACCAGGTGTACTGTGTGCAACCCGCTATTCAGGTTGGATGCAATTTTGAACTTTTATTTATTTTTCGGTTTTATTATTGTATGTCATTATTATTTTAGTCATATTTACATATCTAAACCAGTTATTTAAATATCAAAAAATAGTTCTGTTTCATTTTGTTGAGAATTTTCTAAATTAAGTTTATACTGTTTTTATTTTGTGCTCTGTATTTCTTTTAAAATAGGTTCAAAGAAGACCTGTTGTGAAATTAATATCATTATCCTATTTCTCTCGTTTGTTGGGTAGGCCTATGGTAGGAACTTGCCGCCTTTGGTAATTGCTGCAATTATAGGCCGAGCCTGTTGAAAACGTTTCTGAAGGTTTAACCAGTTCTTTAAATATGCGATATGTGTGTTTCATTCTGTTGAGTATTTTCTTTGGCCAAATTAAGTTCCAACTGTAATGTTTTTGCAATATAATATAATGATGGGTAGGCCTACTATAGGGTTACTTGCACTCAAAGGAAAAAGCAGAGGGCTAGATGCAAAACTTAATTTAATGCCGCAATATAATAACCTGTTTGCATTTTCCCTATAAACAATGAATTAACTTTATTAGGGTAATATCAAAAGTAAGTTAAGAAACTTTTGTGAAGTTATGGTGTGGTATGGCTATTACTAGGCTTAGCTAGGCAGTGCACACTGGCGCTCCAACTGACTCTGACAGTTGAATTTGAGGGGAGGAAGAATGTTTTAGGCATACCAGAGTTACTCTTTTTTTATTAAATACATTTTACCCCCTTTTTCTCCCCAATTTTGTGGTATCCAATTGATAGTAATTACTATCTTGTCTCATTGTTATAACTCCCGTATGGGCTTGGGAGAGACGAAGGTCGAAAGCCATGCGCCCTCCGAAACACAAACACCTACCGGCCTAACCCGGACTACGCTAGGCCAATTGTGCGTCGCCCCACTGACGTCGCGGTCGGCTGCAACAGAGCCTGGGCGCAAACCCAGAGTCTCTGGGGCACAGCTAGCGCTGCGATGCAGTGCCCCAAACCACTGCGCCACCCGGGAGGCTCAGTTACACTCAGTTACTCCTTTTAATCTAACAATCAGGGTTGGGGAGTAACAGATTACATGTAATCTGGTAATCTGTTACATGTAATCTGTTACAAAACCGGTAACTGTTACGTTACCAGCAAAAAATGTGAAATCAGATACTTTTGAAAAACTAGATGATTCATTAAATTCAGAAAGGATATTTGACAGAATGCATGTTGGTGTCAGGAACATGATGCTGGCATGTCTTTTATCATTCTCTTAGTTTCTCTAGGGCTAGGCCTTTTTATATTTTAAATATTAATATCATGCAGTGGATGCCCAGGCTGATAGGTCTGTATGCATGCAATGAGCAAATCTCTGACAGCTGAACCATGAGGTAGACAATTATTATTTTAGGAAAGTAAAAACCAATAAAACAATAGGCTATAAAGTTTTGAATTTGTTACACATCGAAACGCAACAGTTTTTTGTAATGTGTTATTGGCAGTTAAGGACACGTAACTGTGGATAGTTTGGCCAATATTGCTTGTTTATTGACGGAGCCCAGTCTGGGGTTTCTTTATATTCTCGGATCTGAAAGGGTCTTCGGATCCGAACCGGCACTGGTCTGTTTTTCCACGGGCCTTTTTGGAACGGGTATGACTGTCCACAGGTCCATTGGGAAAGGGTCTCAATTTTTAAATAAATACATTTATTAGTGTTATGTGGGAAAGCCAAGGATAGATTTCGGAATGGGTCCAATATTTTAGTTGATTATTGTTTTAGCACTTGGTAATAATCTGTATTAGTGAATTGTTTTAAACTTGAGTTGAATCACCATTTGGTTTTTATTCTGCGCAACTGCATCAATTGTCAGATGAACCCCGTCTGTCTTGAATCCTCTCTGAAACCTTTTATTTTATTGGGATTTTATTTGTTTTGAAGACCTTTACTCTGTATGCGTGGAGTGGGTGCCTGGCATCTGTCATCTCACAATCTAGTGTCTGTGCAACATTTTACCAATTGCTTGATCAGAGTTTAGAATATTTTCTTGATGGGAAAAGGGAATTTATTCACAGTGCAGGAATTATACATGAACTGTAATTAGCTACCTAGCTGTAATAGTCAACTCCATCCCTGCATGTGTCTGTTACTCTTTAACCCAGCTCCTTTTCCCTTCACCTTTCAGCTCAGTACCATGTCAGGGTTTTTGGACAGTGTCCGGTGCGGAGACTGCGAGTGCAATGTGGACTGGGGAGAGAGGCGAAACACCATGGCATCTATAGCTGCTGGAGTCCTGGTCGGTTCTACTTTGCTATTACATTTGAAAACTTTAGATCACTGTAAAGAGGAAAAGGCGGCGGCATATCGCCTAAATCTTAATTCATGTTCTTGCAGTTTTTCACTGGTTGGTGGATAATCATTGATGCAGCTGTGAAATATCCAGATGAAGCGGTCTTCCATCATGCCTATCACACATGTGGAGTCATCGCTACTGTGGCTTTTCTCATGTAAGTTATGCTGTGTTGGGAATGTGTCATACAGGTTTGGGGTCAGTCCCATTTTAATTCAGGAACTATCTGTTCAAATCTTCCTTAAATACATTTAACTCTTTCAACTTTTGTCTTTGGTACCTATCTAGGATCAATGCTGTCTCGAATGGCCAGGTGAGAGGGGACAGCTACAGTGAAGGTTGCATTGGGCAGACAGGTATGTGTATGAGAGATTAGAAGTTAAGATTTGGCTCTAAATGCAGATTGATGTAGATAAGTTCAGCTCTGAGCGGCATTGCTCGCTGTATATGTTTGTATTGTTTTGACCTCTGCAGGAACATGATTTACCTAATTCTGGGGGCCCAGTTTTTGACTTCTTTGGTGACTTCTTGCTATAAGAATACACACACAGATATATACACCCACCCACATACAGTTTAAATAAGAGAGCTTCAGACACAAATGAATCCCTCCCAACTCTTTGTATCACTGATTGCAGGAGCTCGTGTGTGGCTCTTCATTGGCTTCATGCTGGCGTTCGGCTCTCTCATTGCTTCCATGTGGATCCTGTTTGGAGGCTTCGTAGTGCCCAGTAAGTCCAGCATGCCCACTCAGCATGTGCTTGTTATGTACCCCAAACAAACAGCTCATCGACATTGAACTGTCACTGTGCAAAACATTGTAAAGAATGATAAAGGTATTTTTTATGTTTACAGAGAAACCTGTTGTGTATCCTGGTATTGCGGTTTTCTTCCAAAATGCATTCATTTTCTTTGGGTAAGTATTACGTTTTATTTATGTTTGACCTTATTATTATAGAACACAATGTCTATGGTAGTTATTTTCTCGAAATAAACCCCCAATCTTTTCCTTCAGGGGCTTGGTGTTTAAGTTTGGACGCACTGAAGACTTGTGGCAGTAATGGTTTCTGGTTTCTGTCAACTGTCATACTATCTGTTCTCTTATTGTATGAGACAGTAGTGTACGCTTTGGCCTGTCAAAACACTACCTTCCGTCTTTCAAGCGTTAGAAAATATTCGCTTTATATAATGACTTTATAATTTTGCTTTTTAGATTAACTTGTTTAATTTATAAGTAGGTTGGTTGTTGCTGTACAAATGTACATTTTACTAAAGCATCATTTGCTGTTCATCTTTTAATTCAATGTTCTTTTCTTTTGAATTCTTGTAATGGGATCTAGGTGTCTTTTCACTCCAAATGTGTGGAGCCATTCTGTTACAATAATTTACTACCTTCCATTATTTATCTTGGAAACCGTGCAAAATAATAAATTAGCAGATTACTATTTTCCTTTTTATTGTTTTTACAATACACATTTGTGCACTAATAATGTTTAGAAATATTTTGCTTTCTGATGAGGGCATACATCAGGAGGGGGGGGCATGACATCTATGGGAGGGTTAGTCTTGTAAATAGCCTATTTTCTTACGATACATTTACTGATAGTAAGAATTTAACCTTTAATGTGGGCAATTTGTCTTTCCTATTGTCGAGATGTGGAGTCTGTAATTAAGCCATTCTACTGAACCATAATCTGATAGTTCATAATTCAAGGTGTAGTTTAAAGGAAGGATTTAATTCCGAGGTTTCGATGCTCTGACTACCATCTCTGTTCTTTGACTATGTATTTGACTGCAATGCTTATACTTTCACAGTACTTGTATAGTAACCAAACTGAGATCACTGAACCTGAACAACTATGGCAGCATTAAATAGAAAATGTAAAACAAGTGTGAGATGAGTCTTTTATGCACAGCTCTCACAGTTCAATTTTCTCTGTTCTCTTGGCTAATATTTGAAGTTTGACTCACACAAAACAATCACAATGGTATATTACAGTGCAGTAATGACAAACTAAGAAATAACCCAAAAATATTTTGGAGATTCATGGGAATATTGTATGGTTAAAATTATACATTGCCTCTCTGGAGACCTTTTAGTCTCATTTTTATCTTCCACCATCTCAATTTTGCACCGCTAGGTTGGGAAACTGCAAAATAATGATTTAGGTTAGACAGCATAACTTCAAGAGGCACATGTGTTGCTTGATATAAAACTGCATGGATAAAAACCTAATTAATTGTTTGATACAAACAGAGCATTTCACTCATCATTGATTACTTTGTTTATCAGTAACTTAATGCAGTGTTTTCCAAACTCCTCGGGAACCCAGGGGTGCGTGGCTGACTCAAATATTCAACAAATCATCAAGCTTTGATCATTTGAATCAGCTGTGTAGTGTTAGGGCAAAAACCAAAACATACACCCTTTGGGGTTCAGGGGACCGAGTTTGGGAAATGATGCCTTAATGTACCGGGATACCAAGGTTGGTATCAGTGCAGGCGCAAATCCAATTGTTAGACTGTTCTCTGTAATGGGTAAGTATATCTCAGAGCTCTGAGACAGGATTGTGTCGAGGCACAGATCTGGAGAAGGGTAACAAAAAATGTCTGCAGCATTGAAGGTCCCCAAGAACACAGTGGCCTCCATCATTCTTAAATGGAAGACGTTTGGAACCACCAAGACCTAGAGCTGGCTGCCCGGCCAAACTGAGCAAACAGGGAAGAAGGGCCTTGGTAACCCATTGGTCATTCTGACAGAGCTCCAGAGTTCCTCTGTGGAGACGGGAGAACTTCCAGGACAACCCCGTCTGCAGCACTACACCAATCAGGCCTCTATGGTAGAGTGGCCAGACGGAAGCCACTCATCAGTAAAAGGCACATGACAGCCCGCTTAGAGTTTGCCAAAAGCCACCTAAAGGAATCTCAGACCATGATAAACAAGATTTTCTGGTCTGATGAAACCAAGATTGAACTATTTGGCCTGAATGCCAAGTGTCACGTTTGGAGGAAATCTGGCACCATCCCTGCGGTGAAGCATGGTGGTGGCAGCATTATGCTGTGGGGATTTTTTGAGAGGTAGGGACTGGGAGACGAGTCAGGATCGAGGGAAAAATGAACAGAGCAAAGTACAGAGAGATCCTTGATGAAAACCTGCTCCAGAATACTCAGGACCTCAGACTGGGGTGAAGGTTCACCTTCCAACAGGACAACGACCTAATTTTTATACATTTTCTAACATTTATAAAAATCAGTTTTAGCTTTGTCATTATGGGGTATTGTGTGTAGATTGATGAGGAAAAAAACAATTTAATCAATTTTAGAATAAGGCTGTAAAGTAACAAAATGTGGAAAAAGACAAGGGATCTGAGTACTTAAGAATGCACTATACATATAGCTTAATATCATTCCACTGTTTGTGAGGAGAGATTTATTTTGAGTAGACATTTTATTGTAATGTGTAATGTACATGCTGTATCAAACTTTGATTTGATTATCTTGAACACATGGCTACAGTATACCCTATTACAGAATAAAATAAAACAGAGAGGTGAACTATCAATTGAACACTGGTTTGAATGTGTCAAGAACTGCAACGCTGCTGGATTTTTCACGCTCTACAGTTTCCCGTGTGTATCAAGAATGGTCCACCACTCAAAGGACATCCAGCCAACTTGACGTAACTGTGGGAAGCATTGAAGTCAATATGGGCTAGCATCCATGTGGAATGCTTTCGACACCTTGTCGACACCATGCCCCAACGAATTAAGGCTGTTCTGAGGGCAAAAGGGGGTGCAACTCAATATTAGGAAGGTATTCCTAATGTTTTGTAAAGTCTTTGTCTGTTTGTGATATATATACACTGCTCAAAAAAATTAAGGGAACACTAAAATAACACATCCTATATCTGAATGAATGAAATATTCTTATTAAATACATTTTTCTTTACATAGTTGAATGTGCTGACAACAAAAATCACACAAATTATCAATGGAAATCAAATTTATCAACCCATGGAGGTCTGGATTTGGAGTCACACTCAAAATTAAAGTGGAAAACCACACTACATGCTGGGCATGCTCCTGATGAGGTGGCGGATGGTCTCCTGAGGGATCTCCTCCCAGACCTGGACTAAAGCATCCGCCAACTCCTGGACAGTCTTGTGGTGCAACGTGGCGTTGGTGGATGGAGCGAGACATGATGTCCCAGATGTGCTCAATTGGATTCAGGTCTGGGGAACGGGCGGGCCAGTCCATAGCATCAATGAACTATCAATTCATAGAATTTATTTGAATAGATGCTATCAAATCAATTGACCAAGTAGTGATCATAAATCATTTCTAAGTTAAATTGCAGGAAATTAAAAAGTAAACGTTTTCAAAAATATAAATAGTAAAGTACAGAAAAAAAATTGACTTAAGTAGTACTTTAAATTAGTTTTACTTAAGTACTTTACACCACTGCCTAAATGCATTATTATCGCCAACTTGGCCCAATTCACATTTCCAATTGCCAACCTGACATACCAAGCTAGAACGGGCCATGCGTCTCAACTCAACCAATGTCGGCTAAATATCTCAAGCAGGGCGACAGCAACATCCAAAGAGGCTCGGGTTCCTTGGGCTTTGCGGCGGCCACTCTGGTTTGGGTGTCCTAGGTAGAATGGTGTCTCCGTAACCAAGTGGACACATATCGTTCTGGCTTCGTTCACTTCCAAGAGGGGTCCGTGGAGTTTTATGAACATCAAGGCAGACACACTGAATTTAGATTTTTTTCAACGTTCTGATTGGGCAAAGTGGTCAAGCCTCCAACGGGCATCCGCACAGCACACACATGTAGCTTATATATGGTTTGGTTTAGCAACAAAACCGATGTGTCTGCAACTATGGGACAAAACGGACAGTGTTTTGATTAGATTATTGACAACATGTAAACTATATTTCGTCTCCAATCTTTACTGAAAACATAAATACATTTGCACAATGAGCACTTGTCTGTCAAATACATTGTTACAGTTTAAATCTGTCAAAACACCTCTAAACAAGAAATGGTATCAAGAACAAGATTAAACTAGCTGAAACGAGTCACTTCCGATTCCCCAGATGGCAGTGTCTTGTCATAGTAGGTGGCTATCTGGCCATCCAGAATCACAACAACACCTGGACTGCTGCCTCATTGAAGCGCCCGCATCGTTTTTTTGCGCCAGAGATGACGTGGAAGAAACCACAATTTACCTACCTCTAGGTTGCTATACACATTTATTTGGTTTGTCATTCTATCATTTTGTATGGAATTTTAGTGGTAATTAGATATACTTTATTTAGAATGTATCGTAATACATTTGCCAAAAATAGTTTAACAGCTCAAATAAATCAAAAAGTAAGGGAGCTAAAGCAGCACTACACCCCTGAAATCTACACAAATCATGGCCAACAAGATTGCCTGTGTCTCTCGTTTAGCGTCACGGTACGGGGTGTTCATTGGTTCCACGGTGGGAAGAAAACCCGCCCCAGGGCTAACCGATAGGTCAATCAGAAATGCCTGATTTGTCCACAAATAATATAATTGGTCGAATGGCGAGACTCACGCTCGAGATGCTGTCTGCCGTACCTCTCTGGTAGACACGAGCAATATAAATGGCTCATCTTTGCATCAATCAAAAAATGAAAGTTTTTTGCAAATAAAGTGATTGGATAAAGCGAATGTCTCACAACCTGACAGACGTAAATTATAGCGCTAGCATGCGCTTTGAGAAAAGAGGAGGTTCCTGAATAGTATTTTATTTATTTCTTTGTTTCCAGTAGAAAAATAATAACAGTGTTATATTTCACAGGGACTATATTTATTATCATTGTCCGCTCACGCAAGAAAACTGGATAAGATTACAGTAGGAATTCAAAAGCCAACGCGAAGGGGAGGAGGATGAAGCGGCGCAATGCGGACTGCAGCAAACTCCGGCGGCCGTTAAAACGGAACCGAATCACCGAGGGTATATACGGCAGGTATATGAAGGCTAGTGATGTTTTCTCACTGCTTTAAGGGTACTTGCTTCTAAGACTCCTTAATTGCAGGGTTGGGTTGTCAACTAATATCTAGCTAGCTAATAATAGCTACTGTGTCTCTCCTAATGTAAAATGTTACACTGTCACTCACATTCACGTAAATCCGCTAGGTAACAAGTTGTTAGCTAGCTAGCTATGTTGTGGATAGAATAGCTAGCTAGCTAGCTAGCTAGCTGAATGGAATGGTATAAATTCTCTTTGGTGTAACGTCGTTAGGTTATTAGCCAGAGATAGGCCCCAAGCCATAGCATGAGGCTGGTTTTGACACCTGCTTCAATTAGGCATGTCAAATAACGATATTTATCCCATATTGCGGTCTGAAGTAGTCAGTTAGCTAGGTAACTTAAATTAACTACAACGGGAGGCAGCAGCGTTATTTAGCCTCCTAGCTTGGCTGGATACTTATGGAACAGTTAGCAGGAGTTAATCACCCCTTTTGCAGATTATTTGCCAACTCAGTTGGTCAAACAAACCTTGCCTGCATTGCGCCCTGTCATTCAGATAACACTCATTGTAATTCAGACAGCAAAAATGTCGATGTGCATTAAAGGGATAATTCACGCAAATTACAAAATTATGCTTTCCTTTGTTTGTGACCACATTTTTATTTATTTTGTATTTTTTCCCATGTGGGTTACAGGTATAATATGCAAATTTATATAATCACTTCATATTCACCAGTGGTCTGCCACTCAAAAATAAAATAAAAACATCCTTTTATGATTACATTAGAGTAAAAAATGTATACACTGACTGTACAAAACATTATGAACATGATATAGACTGACCAGGTGAATCCAGGTGAAAGCTACAATCCTTTGAGGTCACTTGTTAATCAATCAGTAGATGAAGGGCTAGAGGCAGGAAAAATAATGATATTTTTTTTAAAGCCTTGAGATCATTGAGACATGGATTGTGTATGTGTGCCAATCAGATGGGCAAGACAAAATATTGAAGTGCCTGTGAACAGAGTATGGTAGTAGGTGCCAGGTGCACTGGTTTGAATGTGTCAAGAACTGCAACGCTGCTGGATTTTTCACGCTCTACAGTTTCCCGTGTGTATCAAGAATGGTCCACCACTCTTGTCGACACCATGCCCCAACGAATTAAGGCTGTTCTGAGGGCAAAAGGGGGTGCAACTCAATATTAGGAAGGTATTCCTAATGTTTTGTAAAGTCTTTGTCTGTTTGTGATATATATACACTGCTCAAAAAAATAAAGGGAACACTAAAATAACACATCCTATATCTGAATGAATGAAATATTCTTATTAAATACATTTTTCTTTACATAGTTGAATGTGCTGACAACAAAAATCACACAAATTATCAATGGAAATCAAATTTATCAACCCATGGAGGTCTGGATTTGGAGTCCACACTCAAAATTAAAGTGGAAAACCACACTACATGCTGGGCATGCTCCTGATGAGGTGGCGGATGGTCTCCTGAGGGATCTCCTCCCAGACCTGGACTAAAGCATCCGCCAACTCCTGGACAGTCTTGTGGTGCAACGTGGCGTTGGTGGATGGAGCGAGACATGATGTCCCAGATGTGCTCAATTGGATTCAGGTCTGGGGAACGGGCGGGCCAGTCCATAGCATCAATGCTTTCCTCTTGCAGGAACTGCTGACACACTCCAGCCACATGAGGTCTAGCATTGTCTTGCATTAGGAGGAACCCAGGGCCAACCGCACCAGCATATGGTCTCACAAGGGGTCTGAGGATCTCATCTCGGTACCTAATGGCAGTCAGGCTACCTCTGGCGAGCACATGGAGGGCTGTGCGGCCCCCCAAAGAAATGCCATCCCACACCATGACTGACCCACCGCCAAACCGATCATGCTGGAGGATGTTGCAGGCAGCAGAACGTTCTCCACGGCGTCTCCAGACTCTGTCACGTCTGTCACATGTGCTCAGTGTGAACCTGTTTTCATCTGTGAAGAGCACAGGGCGCCAGAGGCAAATTTGCCAATCTTGGTGTTCTCTGGCAAATGCCAAACGTCCTGCACGGTGTTGGGCTGTAAGCACAACCCCCAACTGTGGACGTCGGGCCCTCATACCACCCTCATGGAGTCTGTTTGAGCAGACACATGCACATTTGTGGCCTGCTGGAGGTCATTTTGCAGGGCTCTGGCAGTGCTCCTCCTGCTCCTCCTTGCACAAAGGCGGAGGTAGCGGTCCTGCTGCTGGGTTGTTGCCCTACTACGGCCCTACTGCCCTCCACGTCTCCCTACTACGGCCTCCTCCATGTCTCCTGATGTACTGGCCTGTCTCCTGGTAGCGCCTCCATGCTCTGGACACTACGCTGACAGACACAGCAAACCTTCTTGCCACAGCTCGCATTGATGTGCCATTCTGGATGAGCTGCACTACCTGAGCCACTTGTGTGGGTTGTAGACTCAGTCTCATGCTACCACTAGAGTGAAAGCACCGCCAGCATTCAAAATTGACCAAAACATCAGCCAGGAAGCATAGGAACTGAGAAGTGGTCTGTGGTAAACACCTGCAGAACCACTCCTTTATTAGGGGTGTCTTGCTAATTGCCTATAATTTCCACCTGTTGTCTATTCCATTTGCACAACAGCATGTGAAATTTATTGTCAATCAGTGTTGCTTCCTCAGTGGACAGTTTGATTTCACAGAAGTGTGATTGACTTGGAGTTACATTGTATTGTTTAAGTGTTCTCTTTATTTTTTTGCACAGTGTACATATGACTTATTCTACATTTTGTTGTTACAGCCTGAATTCAAAATTGATTAAATATATTTTTCTCATCCTTCTACACACAATACCCCATAATGACAAAGTGAAAACTTGTTTGTAGAAATGTTTGCAAATGTATTGAAAATGAAATGCAAAAAATATCTAATTTTCGAATTCACACCCCTGAGTCTATACTTTGTTGAAGTGCCTTTGGCAGTGTTTCCAGCTATGTGTCTTTCTGGGTAAGTCTCAGAGCTTTCCACACCTGGATTGTGCAACATTTGCCCATTTTATTATTTTAAACATTTTTCAAGTCCTGTCAAATTGGCTGTTGATCATTGCTAGACAACCATTTTCTGGTATGGCCGTAGATCTTCAAGTAGATTTATGTCAACTGTAACTCGGCCACTCAGAAACATTCACTGTCTTCTTGGTAAGCAACTACAGTGTAGATTTGGCCTTAGGTTATTGTCCTGCTGAATCGTGAATGCATCGGCATCTGGTGGTTTTCTAAGATGAATCAGGTTTTCTGAAAATATGGCGAGTGGTACTCAGTAAAGTTTGTGGCAAATCCAATACAACACATAGCACTTTTTATTCAGGACAAAAAGTTAGTTGCTTTACCACATTTTTTGCAATATTACTTTAGTGCCTTGATGCATATTTTGGAGTATTTTTTTTTTCTGTAAATGCTTACTTCTTTTCAGTCTCTCAATTAGGTTAGTATTCTGGATAGGGATGCACATTTCGGTACAATTTGCTGCCTGCTAAATGACCCTCATTAACTGATAAAAAAATACTATCAGAGATCTGATACTATGCATGCATACTGGACATTTTTCATTAAGAGCTTAATGGAAACATGCAACAATAGCAAGCCTATTATCTTACAGTCAAAAGGCTACAGCCTATTATTGAACGTCCAACTTCTGTGATTTAGTAGTTAATAAAACGTTATTTTCAAAAATGTGCCAAAATGCAGTTAGCGGAAATCACCTTTCTGAACAGCGCACCGAATGCAAGTGGTTCCATATGTGACCGAGATGAAAATCTCACTTAGAAACTTAGAGGGGAATCTAATAGTGAAAACTATGATGGGTTGGGTTGGTAATATGACTAGGATTGTTCCTTTGGTATCTGGACAGCGAAAGAAAGTTGATATGAAAACTAATAGAATAGGAGAGAAATGCTGGTTAATGGCATGAGGAAGTCTTCATAAAATAATTGCCTCCAAGTTTCTATGGCTGGATTTTCACAAGGCTACTTTGAAGCAAGGTAAGACATGCCTCATTATTTGTAGTGAAGGAAAACATTTAGGTTTCAAAGAATTTGTATTGCCTCAAGCTCACATTGCAAAGTGGTGGGCAATGTGCTGACAGTCAACGGTCAGCAGGCTAAAAGCCTATGCACTGGAATGTTCTATGTGATGTGCGCTTATAATAAATAAGATGCGTGACGACTAACGAAAATACACATTTAATTCCACTAAATTATACAAATTAACCCATAGACTGATAAGCATGACCGGTCAAATGTTAACATCCTTAATTGTGGAGTAACTACAATGGTAATCCATCCTCGGTTTTCTATCACAGCCATTCAACTCTGTAACTGTTTTAAAGTCACCATCGGCCTCATTGTGAAATCCCTGAGTGGTTTCCTACCTCTCTGGCAACTGAGTTATGAAGGACGCCTGTGTCTTTGTAGTGACTGTGTTTAATGCTACACCATCCAAAGTGTAATTAATAACTTCACCATGCTCAAAGGGATATTCAATGTCTGTTTTTTTAAATTTTACCCATCTACCAATAGGTGCCCTTTGTGAGGCATTGGAAAACCTCCCTGGTCTTTGTGGTTGAATCTGTGTTTGAAATGTACTGCTTGACTGAGAGACCTTACACCAGGGCTGCCCAAACCTCTTTCTGTCCTGTAGGTTTTCAGTCCAACCCTAATTTAGCATATCTGATACAGCTAGTTAAGGTATTGTTGAGCAGCTAATTAGACTGAAAACCCACAGGATGGTAGATCTCCAGGAAGAGGGTTGGGCAGCCCTGCCTTACACTATTATTGCACACAGCGAGTCCATGCAATTTGTGACTTTTAAGCACATTTTTCCTCCTGAATTATTCAGGCTTGCCATAACAAAGGTGTTGAATACTTATTGACTCAAGACATTTCAGCTTTTTGTTGTTAATTAATTTGTATACATTTTGAAAAACACAATTTCAGCTTTGACATTGTGGGTTATTGTGTGTAGGCCTGTGATACATCTCAATTTAATCAATTTAAAATTATTGCTGTAACAACAAAATGTCAAGTGGTGTGAATACTTTCTGAAGTGTGTCTCTCTCTCTCTCTCTCTCTCCTCAGTTTTCTCCTATCATAGCCATTAAGCTCTGTAACTGTAAATAATAATCTTAGCTAATGCCCAACTTTAGCTGAAATTAGTCTTTACAGAGTGAAGTATATTTGTTCCTTGACTAGCATCATTCATTCTCTAACTGTTGATAATTATGTTGTAACTTCTTATAGTAACTATCCACTGGCGCATTGGGAGAGAGTGAGGTGATTGCCATCTAAGAGCCAACATCATTTTTGCGGCAGTGCTGCCTGCCAGCAGTAATCTTCTCTGATTTAATAGAGCGATTTTCAAAGAGCTATCATGGTTAACTAACACATAGTAGATGCAAAGAATTGAATATTTACATTCATGCACTTCAAAATGAATTTTCCAACTGAATGAATTGTCCCAGAATGAATTAACTGCACTGCACTCCCACGTTCTATGAAAGAATGTGCCCACCTAATTTAGGGGACACAGTGAACAGTTGGGAGTTGGGGCCAATTTCATTATGAAATGTTTCCTTGGTGTTAAATAGTCTTGACATTTTTTTTTATATATTAAAGGATGGTTCAGATTACGAGATGCCAAGATCATATTTTTCCATATTCTCTTCCAAGTAAAGGGTTGTTCAGATTCACTGAGATCTGTGGACCATCCTTTTTTAATGGCTAGCTCAGAATATGCTCTTTCCAAAAGTTGTTTATATATTATAAAGCTCAGTTATTTCGGGAGCCCAGATCATTTATTTCTAAATCCCATCATTGGGTGGTTTGGTAGTTTGGTATTTCATGGGACTTCATAAGCTTGCATAGCTGACTTAAGTTGTAAATATAGGAAAAGGGAGTTGCCTAGTAATGTCTTTCAAATCGTGGAAGGTTCTCACAACCATGATATTGGCAGGGGTACGAATTCCACAAAAAGCCGCCCTCCAGATAGCAAGGCGTTATTGTGAAAAATTGGCATATTTGTATTTATTAAGGAGCTGCCAATGCAGCAGCTACTCTTCCTGGGGTCCAAACCCACCAAGACACTTACATCACAGACAAAACAAAATATAAAACAGTACATCATATAACATTACACTACTACATATGTATAATAGAACAATATTACAATGTGCGTGTATGTGCATCAATGCATGCTTTAAAATATGTCCAAACGGAGTACGCATTTGAGAAGTGCCCTCCATGCTCCATTTCGCATACTTTGATTTGGACTCCTACTCCGACCCTCCTGGGCTCCAATTTGCGTGCTCGGAGCACTGTAGTATGCATTTTGAGAAACATCCATTTTCTTATGCTGAAGGCAGCATCATAGCCATAGACTAGGCTAGGTGATTGTGGATGGATAAGCATACCTGAATATTAAGCCAGTCATAATGGGGTTATATCTGTTGACTCATGCCCTTGTGTTTTGGGTTTGATGTGATTCTCAAGTCTTGAGACCATGTATGTTGTTCTGGAAGGTCAAGATTTGTTTTTCCGGGCAAATGAATCCGCATCTCAGATTTGGCTTGTGTAGCTGGGACCTCACCTCATTGTAGGTGGCCCTCGCCTTAGCAGTTCGGCACTCAGGTCTGGGTAGATCTTCTCCGCCTAGGTCCGAGCTCCCCGATTCTGCTGTAAGCCAAACCATTTAACTTCAAAACTGTGTATTCATACAATCCTACAGCGAGAGCCATTCAAGGAGAGGACCAGCTTCTCCTGCCCAAACAGTTTTTTAAATTGTATTTATTTATTTTATTTAACCTTTTATTTAACTAGGCAAGTCAGTTAAGAGCACATTCTTATTTACAATGATGGCCTACCAAAAGGCCATCTGCGGGGACAGGGGCCTGGGATTTAAAAAATACAATAAAAATATAGGACAAAACACACAACAACAAGAGACACTACATAAAGAGAGACCTAAGACAACAACATAGCAAGGCAGCAACACATAACACAGCATGGTAGCAACCCAACATTATTGGGCACAGACAACCGCACAAAAGGGCAAGAAGGTAGAGACAACAATACATCACACAAAGCAGCCACAACTGTCAGTAAGAGTGTCCATGATTGAGTCTTTGAAAGAAGAGATGGAGATAAATCTGTCCCGTTTGAGTGTTGTTTGCAGCTCGTTCCAGTTGCTAGCTGCAGCAAACTGAAAAGACGAGCAACCCAGGGATGTGTGTGCTTTGTGGACCTTTAACAGAATGTTACTGGCAGAACAGGTGTTGTATGTGGAAGATGAGGGCTGCTGTAGATATCTCAGATAGGGGGGAGTGAGGCCTAAGGGTTTTATAAATAAGCATCAACCAGTGGGTCTTGCGACTGGTATACAGAGATGACCAGTTTACAGAGGAGTATGAGTGCAGTGATGTGATGTGTCCTATAAGGAGCATTGGTGGGCAAATCTGATGGCCGAATGGTAAAGAACATCTAGCCGCTCGTGAGGACCCTTACCTGCCGATCTATACATTATGTCTCCATAATCTAGCATGGGTAGGATGGTCATCTGAATCAGGGTTAGTTTGGCAGCTGGGGTGAAAGAGGAGCGATTATGATAGAGGAAACCAAGTATAGATTTAACTTTAGCCTGCAGCTTTCATATGTGCTTAGAGAAGGACAGTGCACCATCTAGCCATTCTCCCAAGTACTTGTATGTGGGGACTACCTCAAGCTCTAAACCCTCAGAGGTAGTAATCACACCTGTGGGAGGAGGGGCATTCTTCTTCCCAAACCACATGACCTTTTTTGTTTTGGAGGTGTTCAGAACAAGGTTAAGGGTAGAGAAAGCTTTTTGGACACTAAAAGCTTTTGTAGAGCATTTAACACAAAATCCGGGGAGGGGCCAGCTGAATATCAGACTGTATCATCTGCACATAAATGAATGAGAGAGCTTCCTACTGCCTAAGCTATGTTGTTGTAAATTGAGAAGAGCGTGGGATATAGGATCGAGCCTTGGTACTCCCTTGGTGACAGGCAGTGGCTGAGACGGCAGATAAAAAATTTAAAAAAAACTTTATACACTGCACTCTTTGAGAGAGGTATTTAGCAAACCAGCCCAAAAACCCCTCAGAGACACCAATACCCCTTAGCCGGTCCACAAGAATGGAATGATCTACCGTATCAAAATCTTTGGCCAAATCAATAAAGATAGCAGAACATTGCTTAGAATCAAGGGCAGTGGTGACATCATTGAGGACCTTTAAGGTTGCAGTGACACATCCATAACCTGAGCGGAAACCAGATTACATACCCGAGAGAATACTATAGACATCAAGATTTCCAGTCAGTTGATTATTGACAAGTTTTTCCAACACCTTCGATATACAGGGCAAAATAGAAATAGGCCTATAACAGTTAGGATCAGCTTGATCTCCCCCTTTAAATAAAGGATGTACCGTGGCTGCCTTCCAAGCAATGGGAACCTCCCCAGAAAGGAGAGACAGGCTTGGCAATGATAGGGGCAGCGACCTTAAAGAAGAAAGGGTCTAAACAATCTGAGCCAGATGTTTTTTTGTGGTCAAGTTTAAGGAGCTCCTTTAGCACCTCGGACTCAGTGACTGCCTGCATGGAGTAACTTTGTAGCGGGGCAGGGGAAAAAGAGGGAGAAGCATCGGTGATAGTCTCATTCAAATGGGTGGAAGTTGAGAGAATTTTTGACAGGCAAGGAGGCATGGCTGATTCAAATAGGAATCCTGACTTAATGAAGTGGTGATTTAAAGAGCTCAGACATGTGCTTCTTGACAGTAACAACCACATCATCAACATTAAGGGACATGGGCAGCTGTGAGGATGAGGGTTAATTCTCTAGGTCTTTAACCGTTTCTCAGAACTTATTTGGGTTAGAGAGAGAGAATTGCTCCTTAAAGTAACTAACTTTGACCTTCCGGTTAGCCTGATGCACTTATTTCAAATTTTCCTGAACGAGATCCAGTTAGCCTGAGAATGCGCGTGCCGAGCCTTTCGCCAAATGCAATTCTTGAGGTGGAGTAACTCTGCAAGATCACGGTCAAACCAGGGGCTGAACCTGTTTTTTAGTTCTCATTTTCTTTATTAATTTTTTAAACAATAGCATGGAAAATATTTAAAAAAGGTCCAAGTGTCTTGGACAGAGGGGATCAAGCTGATTCTATACCATTTTACAGAGGCTAGTTCATGAAGGAAGGCTTGCTCATTAAAGTTTTTTAGCAAGCGTCTATGACAAATCAGGACAGTTTGTTTCATTGAGCAGCCATTACGAACACAGGCTGTAAAACAGTGATCACTAAGGTCATTACAGAAAACACCAAACTGATACCTATTAGGATTATTTGTGAGAATAACATCGAGGAGAGTAGCCTTTTCTGGGTGTTTGGAGTCATACCTTGTGTGATTGGTAATAATCTGAAAAATAGTCCCATTGCTTTAGGACTTGGTCAGGTGGTTTAAGCATGTCCCAGTTTAGGTAACCAAGCAGGGCAAATTCAGACTTAGTGTAAGGGGCCAGAAGAGAGATTAGGACAGGTCGTGTACAGGCCGGTGCTGATGTAGGACGATACCACCCAGCAATAGTCAAGAAAGAGCTATTTGAAAGTTTTAAAACCAGCAAATCAAATTGTTTGGGGACAGACTTGGTGGAGACAACCGAGCACTGAAGGTGATCCTTGGTAAAGATTGCCACTCCTCCACCTTTTGGAAGATCTGAACACTCTTCATTAACCACGTCTCAGTAAAGACCAACACATCTGGATTGGAGCTGTGAACCCACACTTTAAATGTATCCATTTTAGGTAATAAGCTTCTCGTGTTCTAATGTGCAGAAAACCCAGGCATTTACGAGAGCAGAAATTAATGAAGCAGATACAGTGGGGCAAAAAAGTATTTAGTCAGCCACCAATTGTGCAAGTTCTCCCACTTAAAAAGATGAGGCCTGTAATTTTCATCATATGTACACTTCAACTATGACAGACAAAATGAGGGAAATAAATCCAGAAAATCACATTGTAGGATTTTTAATGAATTTATTTGCAAATTATGTTGGAAAATAAGTATTTGGTCACCGACAAACAAGCAAGATTTCTGGCCCTCACAGACCTGTAACTTCTTTAAGAGGCTCCTCTGTCCTCCACTCGTTACCTGTATTAATGGCACCTGTTTGAACTTGTTATCAGTATAAAAGACACCTTTCCACAACCTCAAACAGTCACACTCTAAACTCTACTATGGCCAAGACCAAAGAGCTGTCAAAGGACACTAGAAACAAAATTGTAGACCTGCACCAGGCTGGGAAGACTGAATCTGCAATAGGTAAGCAGCTTGGTTTGAAGAAATCAACTGTGGGAGCAATTATTAGGAAATGGAAGACATACAAGACCACTGATAATCTCCCTCGATCTGGGGCTCCACGCAAGATCTCACCCCATGGTGTCAAAATGATCACAAGAACGGTGAGCAAAAATCCCAGGACCACACGGGGGGACCTAGTGAATGACCTGCAGAGAGCTGGGACCAAAGTAACAAAGCCTACCATCAGTAACACACTACGCCTCCAGGGACTCAAATCCTGCAGTGCCAGACGTGTCCCCCTGTCTAAGCCAGTACATGTCCAGGCCCGTCTGAAGTTTGCTAGAGAGCATTTGGATGATCCAGAAGAATATTGGGAGAATGTCATATGGTCAGATGAAACCAAAATATAACTTTTATAACTTAAAAAAAAACTCAACTCGTTGTGTTTGGAGGACAAAGAATGCTGAGTTGCATCCAAAGAACACCATACCTACTGTGAAGCATGGGGGTGGAAACATCATGCTTTGGGACTGTTTTTCTGCAAAGGGACCAGGACGACTGATCCGTGTAAAGGAAAGAATGAATGGGGCCATGTATCGTGAGATTTTGAGTGACAACCTCCTTCCATCAGCAAGGGCATTGAAGATGAAACCTGGCTGGGTCTTTCAGCATGACAATGATCCCAAACACACCGCCCGGGCAACGAAGGAGTGGCTTCGTAAGAAGCATTTCAAGGTCCTGGAGTGGCCTAGCCAGTCTCCGGATCTCAACCCCATAGAAAATCTTTGGAGGGAGTTGAAAGTCTATTGCCCAGCAACAGCCCCAAAACATCACTGCTCTAGAGGAGATCTGCATGGAGGAATGGGCCAAAATACCAGCAACAGTGTGTGAAAACCTCGAAGACTTACAGAAAATGTTTGACCTCTGTCATTGCCAACAAAGGGTATATAACATAGTATTGAGAAACTTTTGTTATTGACCAAATACTTATTTTCCACCATAATTTGCAAATAAATTCAGAAAAATCCAGAAAATCACATTGTAGGATTTTTAATTTCTCATTTTGTCTGTCATAGTTGAAGTGTACCTATGATGAAAATTACAGGCCTCATCTTTTTAAGTGGGAGAACTTGCACAATTGGTGGCTAACTAAATACTTTTTTGCCCCACTGTATCGGAGCACAAGTCAGAATTTGGGCTAGCAACAGTAGATAGGCCAGGGTGTTCATGTACATTTCCAGATATCATCAACAGTAATACAACAAGACACTGCATAGGACATCTGAATGTGCATCAGATAGCAACAAGATCATATTGTACAGCAATTTCATCAGGTAACATGAATACAAAGCCAGCGAGAGGTGGTTAGAATAGGATGGGAGGCCAAAAGTCTGTGTAACAACAAATATAGAGTCAGAGTCCCGAGTGTGGGAACAAACCATCTGTCCCACGGTTGGTTAAAGAAAGTTTATATTCAACAAAGTATGCAGGAGTCATGGGGAAAATAGCAAAATGCACAAGGAATTGTTTTTATATATATATATATATATATACACACACACACACACACACACACACACACACACACACACACACAGTTGAAGTTGGACGTTGACATACACTTAGGATGGAGTCTAACTTGTTTTTCAACCACTCCACAAATTTCTTGTTCACACTATAGTTTTGGCAAGTCTGTTGGGACATTACTTTGTGTATGACACAAGTAATTTTTCCAACAATTGTTTACAGACTGGTTATTTCACTGAAAATTCATTATCACAATTCCAGTGGGTCAGAAGTTTGCATACACATAAGTTGACTGTGCCTTTAAACTGCTTGGAAAATGTCATGGCTTTAGAAGCTTCTGATAGGCTAATTTGACATCATTTGTTTCAATTGGAGGTGTACCTGTGGATGTATTTCAAGTCCTACCTTCAAACTCAGTGCCTCTTTGTTTGACATCATGGGAAAAAAAATATCTGCCAAGACTTCAGAAAAAGAATTGTAGACCTCCACAAGTCTGGTTCATCCTTGGGAGCAATTTCCATACGCCTGAAGGTACCACGTTCATCTGTACAACCAATAGTATGAAAGTATAAACGCCATGGGACCACGCAGCCGTCGTACCGCTCAGGAAGGAGACACGTTCTGTCTCTTAGAGATGAACATACTTTTTTTGCGAAAAGTGCAAATCAATCCTAGAACAACATCAAAGGACCTTATGAAGATGCTGAAGGAAACGGGTACAAAAGTATCCACAGTAGAACGAGTCCTATATCGTTAAACAATTTAAAGGCAATACACTGAATTAGTATTTGGTAGCATGTAAACTTCTGACCCACTGGGAATGTGATGAAAGAAATAAAAGCTGAAATAAATAATTCTTTCTACTATTATTCTGACATTTCACATTCTTAAAATATAGTGGTGATCCTAACTGACCTAAAACAGGGAATTTTTACTAGGATTAAATGTCAGGAATTAATAAACACCATAGCCAAATACATTTAAACTCTGTTTATGTCAACTTCTGACCTCAATTGTATATGTGCCTGGATTTATAAATCAGCCATATATACATTTAACAGTTAGGCTGTTGATTACAGACCTAATTAAGTTGGTTTCCTCTCTCATCATGTTTCTCAGACATTGAAGGCATGGGCTGTTTTTCTCATCTCGTAACTCCACTGCTGCCTCTGAATTGTTCTCAACACCAATATGCTGGGTAACATGGCTTTTATGCAGATAGCAACATGGTTTATTAAAAGGCGTCAATTCAACAGCACAATGTTTCAGAACCAAGGACAGTGACCACTAACTAATACGGAGAAAACGCATTTGTTATAAACTCAGCAAAAAAAGAAACGTCCCTTTTTCAAGACCCTCTTTCAAAGATAATTCTTAAAAATCCAAATAACTTCACAGATCTTCATTGTAAAGGGTTTAAACACTGTTTCCCATGCTTGTTCAATGAACCATAAACAATTAATGAACATGCACCTGTGAAATGGTCGTCAAGACCCTAACAGCTTACAGACGGTAATTAAGGTCACAGTTATTTAAGCTTAGGACACAAAAGGGGCCTTTCCACTGACTCTGGAAAAACACCAAAAGAAAGATGCCCATGGTCCCTGCTCATCTGTGTTAACTTGCCTTAGGCATGCTGCATGGAGGCATGAGGACGGCAGATGTGGCCAGGGAAATAAATTGCAATCCGTACTGTGAGACGCCTAAGACAGCGCTACAGGGATTGACTCAGCTGCATTGACTGTTACTTTTGATTTTAACACAGTTGACAGTGAGGGGACGTTTCTTTTTTTGCTGAGTTTTTAAAATATTTTTATTAGTGTTGCACCGTTTTGTTCTTATGTAATGTAACCATATACAATTTCAGTAGCACATGTCTTAAGCCCCGTTTCCATTGGCACTTTGAAGTCAACCCAGGTTGGGCTGGCCTTGGTGGGCTAGCTCAAATTGAATTTCTACTTCCCCCAGAAATGAGAAATGATGCTAGGTAGCCAATATGTGATTGCAGCTGGCCTCGCCAATGTTGCTAGCTATCAAGATGTTGAATTTATTTCGCCCCATAGACCTGCCAGTGCCAGCCAGACTCAGAGCCATGTATTTAGCTTGCTGACGTTAGCTAGCTAAATGGGTAGCATCACTGCTAGCTAGCTTAATTCCTACCTTGCTTACCATGGCATTAGCTATTAGCGAGCTGACCAAGCAAACCAAATAAGTTTGATATGATCTAGCTATCAATATAGACTGGCCAGCTGAAATTTCTGCTGGCTCACGTTAGCTAGCTCACTTGTTTCAACTCTGATTTGCTAGCTAACGGTAGGTGGTAGTTAGTATTCGAGGGCTGACTTCTCATAAAAGTTTGCATTGTGTAGTACAAAAATGAACGAAGGATCCAGCTATGGTGGTAATTTGTGTCATGTCTGACTAATGCAGTACTGCTTGTCCATTTGTTAGCTAACAGTAACAAGCCCAGACAAGCTAGCTAACGTTGTGTTAGCGAACTGTACGCTCTCGTTGGCTGGCCCTCGCTTCATACTCATCGCCAAACCCACTGGCTCCAGGTCATCTACAAGACCCTGCTAGGTAAAGTCCCCCCCTTATCTCAACTTGCTGGTCACCATAGCAGCACCCACCTGTAGCACGCGCTCCAGCAGGTATATCTCACTGGTCACCCCCAAAACCAATTCTTCCTTTGGCCGCCTCTCCATCCAGTTCTCTGCTGCCAATGACTGGAACGTTCTACAAAAATCTCTGAAACTGGAAACACTTATCTCCCTCACTAGCTTTAAGCACCAGCTGTCAGAGCAGCTCACAGATTACTGCACCTGTACATAGCCCATCTATAATTTAGCCCAAAAAACTACCTCTTTCCCTACTGTATTTATTTATTTATTTATTTATTTAGCTCCTTTGCACCCCATTATTTCTCTGTACTTTGCACATTCTTCCACTGCAAATCAACCATTCCAATGTTTTACTTGCTATATTGTATTTACTTTGCCACCATGGCCTTTTTTTGCTTTTACCTCCCTTATCTCACCTCACTAGCTCACATTATATATAGACTTATTTTTCTACTGTATTATTGACTATGTTTGTTTTACTCCATGTGACTCTGTGACTGTGTTGTTGTATGTGTCGAACTGCTTTGATTTATCTTGGCCAGGTCGCAATTGTAAATGAGAACTTGTTCTCAAATTGCCTACCTGGTTAAATAAATAAAAAATCAACCAATGGTCAGCTTGGTGGTTGCATAGTAACTGCGTCACCACCCCAAATTCTAATTGAGCTGGCACCAGTTGTGAAACTGGGCAGCGTTGGCCCGGGTTTCCCTTGATCCAGCTGGAATTTGAGAATTCCATTTGAGCCAACTCTAATTTGGCCCAAATTTGCCCTAATTTTAAGTGAGCGATGGACTGTGCCAACCCCACGGCCTCCACAATGGATTAGTCCACTCAGACAGTCTTTAATCCGACAGGTGTCTTGTACACCATGGACAATTTCTTTTGTGGGGGTGGGATACTGCTCAACCTAAAGAATTCTTGGTCGACCAAACAATCGACCAGTTGACTAAATGGAGTCAGGCCTATAAAAGACACAAGAATGAAGCTATACTGTATATACAAGGAGTAGCATTATCATATCAATGTGGAGGGATATGTGGTAATAGAGGTAGATGTGTACATGTAGGCAGATGTAAAGTGACTAGGCATCAGGATGCATAATACTAATAAGTAGTGTGTGTGGACTTCTTGAATGCATATAGCCAGTGCAGTGCAGGTAGTCAATGCAAATAGTCCATACAGTCTGAGTTGCTATTGATTAGCTAAGTCTTAATTGCTTGGAGATGGATGCTGTCTCTGAGCCTGTTGGTCCAAGTCCTGATGCTCTGGTACCGGTTGTCTGACAGTAGCACAGTAGCATAGAGAACAGTCTGTGGCTGGTTGTGGCATTGGACATGTTAAAACTCATACATTTCTTTCTTCTCCAGTACCTTCCTGTACCTGAAGTTCCTGGTGGTGTGGGCACTGGTGCTACTGGCAGACTTTGTGCTCGAGTTCAGGTTTGAGTACCTGTGGCCCTTCTGGCTGTTCATCAGAAGTGTGTACGACTCCTTCAGATACCAGGGGCTGGTGAGTTTGTCTGGCTGTGTCCTGGGTTGGCCTGACCGATCTGTGGTATAGACGAGGAGAGTAGGTCTATGGAGCCTCTGCAGAACAAGATCTGAGTCCTGCACCAGTGCGGCTATGTTTTCAAAATATTTACATAATGTTATTCCCCTCCAATTCTCTAGAGGTGACTCTACTAAGTCATTGATTGGGCTTTGATGTCTTTTGCAGATATGTTCTTGCATTTAATTGCCAATTTAATCATCACACAATGAAAAATTGTGATGTGGAGAATGTGACCCACATCTCTCTGGTTGTTTGGAGCGATGTGTTTTTCTGCCTTTTTGCAGAGCTCCTACTAACCCCACTCGTGTCTCCATTCTTCCAGGCGTTTTCAGTGTTCTTTGTGTGTGTGGCGTTTACCTCCGACATCATATGCCTGCTCTTCATCCCTGTACAATGGCTGTTCTTTGCTGCCAGTACCTACGTGTGGGTGCAGTACGTGTGGCATACAGGTAAGCTCTCTTCCTATTCACCTGCCTTTTAACAAGGAAAATACCTTAGTGGTTACAGTGAATTAGTGTGTGGCTGAGGAACGGATTAAATGGAATGGGATTTGATTGATATTTGATACAATTCCGCTCCAGCCATTACCACGAGCCCGTCCTCCCCAATTAAGGTGCCACGACCTCGTGATATGACCCCTGTATTGCACTATTTAAGCCTAGTTGTAAAGAAATGGGACTGGTGACAGGAGTTTCACAGGAGGGTGACTCTTCAAGAATGAAAAAATACCATGATTTGGGGTTTTCCACAAAATGTTATCCATAGAAGGGTTATTTGGAGGAAGGATTAATGACATATTTGACATTTTAATCTTAAAGCATAAATGAGAAATAATACATTATTTTGTCATTGGAGTATTAAAGCTGCAATAAGTAACTTTTTGGGCGACCCACCTAATTCACATAGAAATGTGTGTTATGCATGTCATTCTCATTGAAGAAGCTGCAAATCTGTTCTTTGTGTGCCATTTCAATGCTTCTCGTTTTTAAGTTGAGTTTTTTTGTCTTATTTACTTTCCGTTTTGTACACCAGCTTCAAACAGTTGAAAATACAATATTTTTGGTTATTGAAAATATATTTCAGAGGTTTAGGTGGTACAATGATTCTCTACACTATACTGGCCTTTTTGTCACATCAATTGAAATTAGGTGAACTATTAGAATTTTTACAGCCATGAAATGGTGGAACGATTTCTGCATAGTGCATCTTTACTACACATTCATTATTCACTACTCTGTGTTGGTGAATGTGCCTGTGGTTATTTCTGCCCAGGTGACAATGGACAGGGGTTATCTATTCTCTATCCACTGATTCTGTTTGTCCTGCTGCTGATGTAATTATAGTTGGCCTGGGACTTTTCCATAAAGCCAGTGGGTTGTTTGAACGTACTATGAGGGATCAGCCATGGTAAAGGGGGCTGGCTTGCTGTCTCAGCCAACAATCACACATTGAGTCATGTTAGCTCTGGAGAGCTCTTTATTTTCTTGTATGCCTCACTGAAAAGCTGTCCTTTTGTGGTTGTGTGTGTGTCTGTCTCACTTTGTACTTGTCACTCAAGCTGATCTACCCTGTTGCTGTTGTGATGTTTGTGTTCTTGTGGGAGGCTGCTTTGCTGACCACAATGTAAAACCTTGTTTCATGTTTGGAGAAAGTAGGTCTGCATGGATATTTTTCATGTGGTTATCTTGACCATGTACCGTGCCTTCAGAAAGTATTCACACTCCTTGACTTTTCCCACATTTTGTTGTTACAAAGTGGGATTAAAATTGATGTAATTTTCATTTTTTTGTAAAAAATGGATGCTAAATAAAACTCTAATAGCTGTATCTTGATTAGATAATTATTCAACGCCCATGTTAGAATCACCTTTGGCAGCAAATACAGCTGTGAGTCTTTCTGGGTAAGACTCAAAGCACTTTTCACAACTGGATTGTGCTACATTTGCCAAATCTGCCAAATTCTTCAAGCTCTGTCTAATTGGTTATTAATCATTAATAGACAACCATTATCAGGTCTGGCAATAGATTTTCAAGCAGATTTAGGTCAAAACTGTAACTCAACCATTCAGGAACATTGACGATCTTCTTGGTAAGCAACTTCAGTGTAGATTTGGCCTTGTGTTTTAGGTTATTGTCCTGCTGAAAGGTGAATTCATCTCCCAGTGTCTGTTGGAAAGCAGACTGAACCATGTTTTCAATGTGCTTTGCTCATTGTTTTGTTTTTTAAATCCTGAACCTCCCCAGTCCTTAACAATCACTCTGTCAATTAGTTAGTATTGTGGAGTAACTACAATGTTGTTCATCCATCCTCAGATCACAGCCATTAAACTCTAACTGTTTTAAAGTCACCATTGTCCTCATGGTGAAATTCCTGAGCGGTTTCCCGTCTCTCCGGCAACTGAGTTAGAAAGGACGGCTGTATCTTTGTAGTGAACGTGTGTATCGATACAGCATCCAAAGTGTTAATAACTTCACCATGCTCAAAGGGATATTCAATGTCTGCACCAATAGGTGCCCTAATTTGCTAGGCATTGGGAGAACCTCCCTGGTCTTTGTTTGAAATTCACTACCTGACTGAGGGACCTTACAATTATCTGTATGTGTGGGGTACAGAGCAGCCGAGATGAGGTAGTCATTCAATAATCATGAAAAATACTATTATTGCAGTTAGTCCATGTAACTTGTGTTTTTTTTTACTCCTGAACTTATTTAGGCTTCCCATAACAAATGGGTTGAATACTTATTGACTCAAGACATTTCAGCGTTTCATTTTTGTAAAAATGTATAAAACCTTATTCCACTTTGACATGGGGTATTGTGTGTGTGTGTGTGTGTGTAGGCCTGTGACAAAAAAACTCTGAATTTAATCCATTTTCAATTCTGGCTGTAACGTAACAAAAAATGGAAAAAGTCAAGGGATGTGAATATATTCTGAAGGCACTGTATCTTGACGCCTGTAGTTGTGTGATTATCATGACCAGTAGTCTATTTTCTGTTCTCACACTTTTTTTTTTTTTTTTTTTTTTGCTTTCACAGAGAGAGGGGTCTGTCTCCCCACAGTGTCTCTTTGGATACTATTTGTGTACATCGAGGCAGCCATCCGATTCAAAGACCTGAAGAACTTCCATGTCGACTTGTGTCGCCCATTTGCTGCACATTGGTAAGTTGTTAAAGGAAATCTCCACCAAAAAATAATATTTTGGTATTTGTTTCATTAGTCCATTGTTGATATAGTCCCAACATGTTTTTCATGTCAGCAATTAAGATTTCAAGATATGTAGCATTCAAAATACAGAAATCTGGGCCAGATTGGTGGAATTTTCCTTTAAATCAAGTTTTTGTCCAAGCTCTGGAGGCTGGTCTGTGTGTAGGCTATCTGTGGGGAAGAATCCTTCTTAGAACCACAGGCCAAGCAGGGGATGGGATTGTTCTGCCCCATTGACTTTCAGAAAACAATATTTCTGCTTGTTAGGCATAATGTACACGTAATGACTGCTAGATATCCTCCAAGCTCAAAAAGAGAACACGATTGCATGCTGGTTTCATTCAGTGTGTAGAATTATGAAAAATATGATCTTCTAAGATGGGGTTTCGGGAATATTTCTGCCCCAGATCTGTAAGGTCATATACACCATTTATAATCTAAGTACTCTTAAAGACCTCTAAGTGGATTTAGATGGCATGTATTACACGCTGTTATGTAGTAATGCAGGATATTAAGGCTTGGAATTCCTCTAGCTTTACATACGGCAGTAATGTTCATCTCCAGGCTTTTTTTCATAGTACCTATGCTTCTTTTTTTTAATGTATTTTATTTTACCTTTATTTAATTAGGCAAGTCAGTTAAGAACAAATTATTATTTTCAATGACGGCCTAGTGGGTTAACTGCCTGTTCAGGGGCAGAATGACAGATTTGTACCTTGTCAGCTCGGGGGTTTGAACTTGCAACCTTCCGGTTACTAGTCCAACGCTCTAACCACTAGGCTACCCTGCCACCGTCTCAACTTGTGAACCAGTTTCTTGGATACATCAGGCAGGATGAGTTGTCTGAACTTTGTTCTCGATCAATCTCTCTGTAGCATTGGCTACCCGGTGGTGACGCTGGGCTTTGGCTTCAAGAGCTACGTCAGCTATAAAATGCGCTTAAGAAAGCAGAAGGAGGTGCAGAAGGAGAATGAGTTCTACATGCAGCTCCTGCAACAGGCCCTGCCCCCAGAGCAACAGATGCTACAGAGACAAGAGAGGGAAGCTGAGGAAGGTGAGATGCACGCATGCCTTGCAACAGATGCTCCAGATACCATTAGAAAAGGATGTGGTTCAAGTGATGATCCAAGTGATCATCACTTGAACTAATAAATATGTACAGGTGAAGTCGGAAGTTTACATACACTTAGGTTGGAGTCATTGAAACTCGTTTTTTCAACCCCTCCACAAATGTCTTGCTAACAAACTATATTTTTGGTTAAGTCAGTTAGGACATCAACTTTTCAGTAAGTAATTTTTCCCATAAATTCCAGAAAATTATGTCATGGCTTTAAAAGCTTCTGATATAGGCTGGCTGACATAATTTGAGTCAATTGGAGGTGGACCTGTGGATATATTTCAAGGCCTACCTTCAAACACATGGGAAAATCAAAAGAAATCATCCAAGACTTCAGGAAAAAAAATTGTAGACCTCCACAAGTCTGGTTCATCCTTGGGAGCAATTTCCAAACGCCTGAAGGTACCAGGTTCATCTGTACAAACAATAGTACGCAAGTATAAACACTATGGGACCACACAGCCGTTATACCGCTCAGGAAGGAAACGTGTTCGATCTCCTAGAGATGAACATACTTTGGTGTGAAAAGTGCAAATCAATCCCAGAGCAACAGCAAAGGACCTTGTGAAGATGCTTGAGGAAACGGGTACAAAAGTATCTACATCCACAGTAAAATGAGTCCTATATCGACATAACCTGAAAGGCCGCTCAGCAAGGAAGAAGCCACTGCTCCAAAACCGCCAAAAAAAAATGTCCTCTGGTCTGATGAAACAAAAACAGAACGGTTTTGCCATAATGACCATAGTTATGTTTGGAGGAAAAAGGGGGATGCTTGCAAGCCGAAGAACACCATCCCAACCGTGAAGCACAGGGGTGGCAGCATCATGTTGTGGGGTTGCTTTGCTGCAGGATGGACTGGTGCACTTCACAAAATAGATGGCGTCACGAGGGAGGAAAATTATGTGGATATATTGAAGCAACATCTCAAGACATCAGTCAGGAAGTTAAAGCTTGGTCGCAAATGGGTCTTCCAAATGGACAATGACCCCAAGCATACTTCCAAAGTTGTGGCAAAATGGCTTAAGAACAACAAAGTCAAGGTTTTGGAGTGTCCATCACAAAGTCCTGACCTCAATCCTGTAGAAAATGTGTGGGCGAGCAAAGAGGCCAACCTGATTCAGTTACACCAGCTCTGTCAGGAGGAATGGGCCAAAATTCAGCCAACTTATTGTGGGAAGCTTGTGGAAGGCTACACAAAACGTTTGACCCAAGTTAAACAATTTTAAAGGCAATGCTACCAAATACTAATTGAGTTTATGTAAACTTCTGACACACTGGGAATGTGATGAAAGAAATCAAATCTGAAATATTATTCTCTACTATTATTCTGACATTTCACATTCTTAAAATAAAGTGGTGATCCAAACTGACCTAAGACAGGGAATTTTTAATAGGATTAAATGTCAGGATTTGTGAAACTGAGTTTAAATGTATTTGTCTATGTAAACTTCCGACTTCAACTGTATTTAATCTCTCTCCTTTCTGACTTTCACCCTCCATTCAGCTGCAGCAGCTAAAGGGATATCTGAGGTGGACTCCGCCCCAGTCTCACAGAATGGGGCACTTGTCGGTAAAAAGACGCCAGCACCGCTACCGGAGCTGGAGTACAGAGAAAAAGGGAAAGAGGGCCGCGAGGCCAAGAAGCAACACAATAGCATCCTGCCGTCATCGGTAGACTCTAAACTCCAGGAGATGGAGTACATGGAGAACCATATGAACAACAAGAGACTGACCACAGAACTGGTGGGTAGCACAGAGAACCTGCTGCTGAAGGAGGAGAACTCCTCTTCCTCCTGCTCCTCCTCCTCATCCTTCTCCTCGAAAAACTACAAGAACGCTAGTGGCAACACCGCAATTAACTCCTCGCCCCGCGGACACAGCGCCACCAACGGCAGCGTCCCCTTGTCCGCCCCTTCCTCCTCTTCCTCTGGGAAGAAGCAGAAGTGTGCAGTGGGGAAGGGTCCAGCAGCGGGCTCCCACAGGGACTCAACAGACAACTGCATCCCCAACAATCAGCTGAGCAAGCCTGAGGCGCTCGTACGGTAAGAGCACTTATATACAGATGCACATGCTGTATGCATCTGGTTGAGCTGGCTGAAGGTGCTCTTATGATAAGAGCATATTATATACGTATAGCACACTTACCTGGTTAAGCGAGTTTAACACGCACCCATTAGAGAAGTCTACGGCACTAGTACAGTAGAGAGAACACATCATCCAAACACAAACAGCTGTGCTTGCTTGATGCCACACACACACACACACACACACACACACACACACACACACACACACACACACACACACACACACACACACACACTCATTAAGGCATCCACGTGCTTCCCAGCCGGAACAGTTCATGCATATATTATGACATTTTGTGACGTTTTGGTCTTCGGCAAGGGTTTCTTCGGTTGTTCGTGCACATGCCATTTTTTTAATCAAGGCAATCTAAAGTTGGTAGCCAAATTCTACGCCCCTTCGTCGGTGATTGGTCAACAGTAGGGATTCTTCAATGAAGTGTTCAATGAGAGACTAATTCATTAGTTTTCATGCAAATGTTTTCACTTGAAAAATACTATTGTACTATTGGTGTTTTTCAAGTGAAAGACTATTTAAGGGAGTATGCGAGCACACTCGTTTGGTTCGTCTAGCCAAAGCATGTTGAATGTCACACCTGGATGCCAGTTCTCATATTCTCAAAGTATTAGTAACTTGCTGATACATGATGGCTGCATGGGATGCTTCCCCTTACAGATGTTATGTGAGTGTGGAGCCAGTCCCTGACACCTCAAACTAACCCAGGCTCCAGATAGATAGGTGTTAAGTAGAGCTGTTTCCACTGTGTGGGCTGGAGTGTGAGAAACTTGGACTGTTAAAATATATGGTTTGCCACAAAATGATGCTGACTGAAAAGGAGAACCTTGAGTTTAAGATGGCTGTGTCAGCCTGTTTTGTGTCTGAAGTTGTTCAGCTGGGTATAGAATGTGAGAAGAAAGTCAATTTTGGTGTGACAAGTTGTCATGGTGTTCAGGGTAATACACATTCATATATACCCTGCATTTGCCACACTCTGACGAGTGGATTCCCTGGCTAACATTATTGGTACACTGTGTTTTTGTTGTACACAAATATGGCTGAATAGACACTTGGCTAGCACGTTTCTTATTGGTCAGATGTTGCTTTTTGCATTGATTGTACACTCATAATGATAACAAATATGTGGATTTCTAGTATTTTTAGCCTTTGTTTAAAGAACTTCTGACTCCAAAGGAAAAAGTAAACCGACCAAAGAACATGTTCCAATTTCCTTGAATTTGGATTTTGAATTTGGATTTGATTTTGAATTTAGAACTGTAGGTTAAAGAAAAGCAAGCACTTTTGAAGTGAGAACTTAAAGCAATAACCGTAGTAAAGAAAACAGTTGCAGTTAAAACAACAATTTGGAACATATTGAAAAAGAGAAACCACCAGTGACAATCAATCGGCAACGATCTGATTGGCCAAGGAAAACAACTGACAATTGACTGAAACCCTAAAACATCTGTCAGTGAAATGGCCAACCGGCACAATCTACCATCAGCAGGAGGCTTTGACAGCAGAATAACAGGCTATAGCAAAATGCAAACCATTCAGCAGCAGCAGAACATAAGACAGGTTAGAAATTAGCTAAGAAGTACAAAGATTGCCCTACTGAAACAGCAGATGAAACCAAGGTAAACCTTTTTACCAAAGACTGGAGAAATAAAGGAACTGTGGATGATACAAAGCTACTATATGCACTATGCAGAAACATCATGTCCTGGGTGGCAGTAGCGTCAAGGTGAGAGAAAGGTGGCATCCTGTGACTGTTCCACGTTGAAAGTCACTGAGCTCTTCAGTAAGTGTGTGTTTGTCAGAGGGGTTGGGAGGGGAAAGCAGAAGAGAAATTTCCATCTCATGCACTAATAAAGTACATCTTATTTGAAAATTGTCTAACTCCTCTCCTCCCTTTCCCCTCTGCTTCTCTTCCTCACCATCCCTTCTTTCTCCATGTATTTCCTTCCACCTTCAAACAAACCTTGCAGGCTGGAGCAGGATGTAAAGAAGCTGAAGGCGGACCTGCAGGCCAGCAGACAGGTGGAGCAGGACTTGCGCAGTCAGATCGGCTCCCTGAGCAGCGCTGAGCGCTCCATACGCTCTGAGCTGGGCCAGCTGCGACAAGAGAATGAGCTGCTGCAGAACAAGTGAGTGGCACAGGTCAAAGGTCATACATGACTGGATCATATCACCTGCTGGGACTAGGATCAGGAGCTTTTTCTTGTCGGGTCACGTAGTCAGGAAAAACTAGCTGGGACCGAAGGTCATAAGGGTTATCATACAGCTTTTTTCATGTAAGCTCAAGAGGCTAAAAACACTGGGTTTAGCTTGGAATGCCCTCGTCGAAATGACTTTGTCCAGGGTCAGGAAGAGCTAGTTTGAAATTTAGTGATAACTCTGTGCTAAGACATTCAGGAGTGGGGGAGGACTGACATGATGGATTTTCTTAAATCATAAATAATTAGTGAAGGTTATGGATGAGGATCCAGTCTATTGCTCGTCTCAGTGCATGCATGTGAAAGCTTGAGTCTCTGGCAGGCTTCAAATCACAGCAGTCCAGACTAGAGCAGAGGGAGCACTTAGGCATCTGGCTGCTTTAATTGTCCAATTAAGTCATTATTGACCAAATGGGATTCCTGTGTGTCCTAGGTGCAGAATCGCATTAGTGGAAACCAAGACTGTTGTCAGGGCTTGCTTGGTTGTAGCTAGATATTTTCGAGTTGCGTCAGGGACAATTCTATAATTTTAGCTAACCCCTTTCCCAACCTTCATTATCCTAACCTCCTAAGCTGCTACAAAAAGTCACTTCTGCTCGTCAAAACCGGCAGACCTGTCCTGAGAGCAGTGTGAAGTATCCACTAATGTGATACAGCTTCGTAAGTGAGGACCACCCTAATAGGGCAGTTATCATGTACTTACAGACACAAACTTCAGTTATGGCCAGTTAATCACGTGACGCAATTAAAGGGGAGGTGACAGCCTACCCCTAATGACCAGCTGATTCCTATTCAATCAAATCAGAGCCTGAATTCACTCACTCATTCATTCTGTCTGTTGGTAGAGACTGGAGCACAAGGCTCTGTTGGATTATGTTAGTATAAGGATTACTGAAGTACTGCAAAATGGTTGGACTGTTGGCTTGGTTACCCAACTGACCAGCCAACCTGTCATCTAACTGACCATACTCCACAATGCATAGACTTAGTGGTTACTTACACTCATGAACATGGTTAGATTTTAGTACTATTGTTCTCACACACACACACACACACCCTGGGGTGGGATGGAGTCCCACTAGCTCACATGGTCTGTGGCTGCTGTGTGTGTGCAGGCTCCATAACGCTGTCCAGGCCAAGCAGAAGGACAAACAGGCTGTGGTCCAACTGGAGAAGAGGCTGAAGGTTGAGCAGGAGGCCCGCACCAATGCAGAGAAACAGCTTTCAGACGAGAAGAAACGCAAAAAGCTGGAAGAGGCCACCACAGCTAGAGCCGTCGCACTAGCAGCAGCATCCAGGTAATAGTTCCCCATAAATAATCTGCTATCAGTTGTTGTTAGCCAGTTTCAAGCTATTCCCTGCTGTTAGTATAGGTGTGATCCCTCTCTCTGTCTGCTCCACAGGGGGGAGTGCACAGATACGCTGAGGAGGCGGATCACGGAACTGGAGACTGAGTGTAAGAAGCTGACCATGGATATCAAGCTCAAAGAAGACCAGATCAGAGAGCTGGAGATGAAAGTACAGGTGAGGCTCACTGTTCAGTTAAGACTATGTATGTATGTTTTGTTGGCGGCCTTTTGACGTCAACATCAGTTTTGGTTAAAGTAACGCAAAATGTTAACTCATGCACACCTGCTGTACACTGGCACACCGACAATGCCACTTGTACTGATGTTCTCTCCCTCTCTCAGGAGCTCCACAAGTATAAAGAGAATGAGAAGGACACGGAAGTGCTGATGTCAGCGCTTTCGGCCATGCAGGATAAGACCCAGCACCTGGAGAACAGCCTGTCTGCAGAGACCCGCATCAAACTGGACCTGTTCTCAGCACTGGGTGACGCTAAGAGACAACTGGAGATCGCACAAGGTCCGTGTTCAGCCTGGGTCCAGCACCTTTGCAATACTGCCTCAGTCCCACCTATCTCCTACTGAATGTGATTGATGTAGAATAGATTGCATGACAATATGAATGTCTAATCTGAAAGTTTCTTGCTGGGTGTGTCTGTCTCCTAGGTCAGATCCTGCAGAAGGACCAGGAGATCAAGGACCTGAAGCAGAAGATAGCTGAGGTGATGGCTGTCATGCCCAGCATCTCCTACACAGCTGACAGCAGCAACATGACTCCTGTGGCCCCCCACTACTCTTCCAAGTTCATGGACACCAGTCCTTCCGGCCTGGACCCCAACGCCTCTGTCTACCAGCCCCTCAAAAAGTGAACGCTCCTCCCATCCTCTTGTTTGTTTTCAAGCCCACCTCCAGATCTGCTTGTCATGTCTGCGGCTGAGAACTTTTTTTTTTTTTGGGGGGGGGTCTGAAGGATGTTGTATTGTGACTGTATTTGTTGTAGTTAAAACAAAAAAAGGTCTATGGGACATCTCATGTCGACTAGGAATTCCCAGTTGTGTTTCTGCTTGTAAATGTCTAGTGATACCTCAGAATTGGGCGTGGATCTTATCTAGGGTGTTTCAGCCCCCCCCCCTTCCCATCTACTCCACCTGCTACCAGTTACTTGGTCTCTGGCCTAGGGATTGGGTAATTTTGGTGTCGATTTCATTTATTTTAGAGCTGGGATGTGGATCTCTGGTAGCAGGAGTGCTCACCCTTATTTCTATGTAATAAATTCTGATCGCTGAGAACAGATATCAGTTCATTTTTAAGGTAAGAAGGTACCATCAGTATGCCCAGAGGACTGTAGCGCAACAATGGCATGGACTCTAGCCCTGTTTTGTCAATTATTATTTTTCAGTTGTGAATATCAGAGACCAAATTGAAACTTCCATTGGCTGTTCTTGGGTTTTGTGGTATTGTTTCTTTTTATGTTAGAAAGTGGATTGTGTGGTCTCCTTATTCACTTGTTTCACAAAAAGTTAGGAAAATCACTGAGACGAGAACAGAGCTGTACCAAGACGTTATTTGTTTCAATAACGAGATGTCAAAGTAAACGATCCACAACAACCCCTAAATGTTGAGTATCAACTGCAAAATTACATTTATTTCCCTCAAAGCCCCCTAATTTCCACGATCCTGTCGAAAAGAGTGTTAAGCAAAGACGGTATTGCGAAGTTCATGTATAATATGCCTCTTTAAACCCAGAATAGTCTCTCACAAATTGTCATGATCACAGTGCCTTGACAAGGCCTCAGTGGTGGGAGTCAATATCTGGCTATGCCAGAAAGGACTGAATTGCAGGGCGTTCCAACCACAAATACAATTTTACCCCTAACCTGGACCCTAACCTTAGGTTCAGAACAGATTGCTCATCTACTTGCTCAACAGTTCTGACGATATGGCCATTTTGTCTGTTCTAGCATGGTCATGTTACTCCTTTACAGTGTGTTGATATGGTAATGTTAGCCACTACGAAGTCTACTGCAAACAGGTCCCAGGCTCCCAGCATGGCCTCTCCCCTGCATCCAACTATAACACATCTCTCTGCTGTAAACTCTTGTTCTGTTGGTTGAACTATTGTCCCTACGTATGTTTTTTTATTGATTTGACTTCATTTGCACTGTTGAAAAAAACCTGTTTGACAGGGAAAACTGATGGATTTTGTGCAATGTGTACAAGAAACAAGACTCTGGAAATGCCAAACAAGAGACCTAATTTATTTCCACTGAATTTTTGCATAGAAAATTCATCGGGCTACTTTTATTGCTGAATACTCAACTTCAGCCCATGTGCCAAGAATGGATTGCTTGTTTTCTAGTAATATGTGCTATCCAGGAATGTACTGCAAATACATTGGCTGACGTGTTTGACAAACGTCCTCTTACTGACTTGTCTGAAGTATGTCAAGCAGGTGGGAAAATGCTCACCTGTTTGTAGTAGACTGTTTACGTAGTTGAAAGTAAGGGACTTTATTTTTGTGAATGTTACAGTATTGGCAACTGCCTGGGCCATGGGTGTTAAGAACCGTCTACAGTTGTTTCCTTACTACTCTTTTTGGTATTGTTATATCCTGCAGGGAGGAATAGCTTGAGTCTGTGGTTTTGCAGTCATCTGAAATGGTGATTTTGTGTGTGTGGTTATGACCAACTGTATATGGAAAATGTTTTGCTCAGTGCTACGTATGTCATTGGCTCAACTGATGTTGAAAGTATAAAACGTTTTTGTTTTCTATGCCCACCCGCAGTCACTGCTCTGTTTCTCCCCAGGTCTGACCTTGGCTGCGCTCTGAGGTTAACAAGGAATAAATTATTTTCTTGCAAATTTTCTCAGTCTGGAGTTTCTTTCCTAGTCCTTTATGACATAAAGTTGAAGTTGGAAGTTTACATACACTTAGGTTGGAGTCATTAAACACATTTTTCAACCACCCCACAAATTTCTTGAAGGATATCATGGCTTTAGAAGCTTCTGATAGGCTAATTGACATCATTGGAGTCAATTGGAGGTGTACCTGTGGATGTATTTCAAGGCCTACCTTTAAACTCAGTGCCTCTTTGCTTGACATCATGGGAAAATCAAAAGAAATCGGCCAAGACCTCAAATTGTAGACCTCCACAAATCTGGTTCATCCTTGGGAGCAATTTCCAAATTCCTGAAGGTACCACGTTCATCTGTATAACCAATAGTACGCCAGTATAAACACAATGGGACCACGCAGCCGTCATACCACTCAAGAAGGAGACGCGTTCTGTTTCCTAGAGATGAATGTACTTTGGTGCAAAAAGTGCAAATCAATCCCAAAACAACATCAAAGGACATTGTGAAGATGCTGGAGGAAACGGGTACTAAAGTATACATATTCACAGTAAAACAAGTCCTATATCGACATAACCTGAAAGGCCGCTCAGCAAGGAAGAAACCACTGCTCCAAAACTGCCATAAAAAAAAGCCAGACTACGGGTTGCAACTGCACATGGGGACAAAGATTGTACATTTTGGAGAAATGTCCTCTGGTCTGATGAAACAAAAATAGAACTGTTTGGCCATAATGACCATTGTTATGTTTGGAGAAAAAAGGAGGAGGCTTGTAAGCCGAAGAACACCATCCCAACCGTGAAGCACGGGGGTGGCAGTTGTGGGGTTGCTTTGCTGCAGGAGGGACTGGTGCACTTCACAAAATAGATGGCATCATGAGGGTGGAAAATTATGTGGATATATTGTAGCAACATCTCAAGACATCAGTCAGGAAGTTAAAGCTTGGTCGCAAATGGGTCTTCCAAATGGACAATGACCCCAAGCATACTTCCAAAGTTGTGGCAAAATGGTTTAAGGACAACAGAGTCAAGGTATTGGAGTGTCCATCACAAAGTCCTGACCTTAATCCTATAAAAAATTTGTGGGCAGAACTGAAAAACCTTAATAAATGTCCGACTTCAACTGTACATAAACATCATCAGGCAGTAGAGTGATCTGTGACGTTTGAAAGGGCAATTAAATGTTACTGTAGTCTTACCCCCACTAGGAGGCAGTGTCCATCTCTTTAGTGTTCAAAAGCCTCTGTAACCTCAACTCACATGTTCAGCTGAGAGGTTTCTCTAACTTAAACGTGCATCAGTGTGTTTTTATTTTTACAGTTTTTTTTACAGTTTCATCTGAGATTAAATCAAATCACATTAAATCACAGCTAATAAACTAGCTGCCTCTGTGCAATAGGCTGTTTAGCCAGGCTTGGTAGACATAAGGTAATTAGTGGAGGACGCAAGGCTAATATATTGATGGCCTTAATCCTCAGACCAGTCTGGGCACTTAAGCCCACCTCCCATTTATTCTGTCACCGACCCCTCTATGCATTCTCTAGCCACATCTTTGGCTGTCTGAGAGCCACAGATAAATAGATGAGGCTTTAGAACAACCTCAAGGCCAACAATTTCTAAGTGAAGGAACTCTAAATGGAAACAAATTAAGGGCTGGCTGCATATTTTCATTTTGATCATTCATATGCATTGGGGAAAATGTAAGAGAAGAGAAGGGACTAGCTTTGCCAGTGACAGTCTTCCAATGGTAGAAAACAAGCTTGCGTGGCAAGTATTGGTGCATTGCATTTCTGGTTCTTCAAAATTATACTCTAAATTAACCCTTTTAACATGATGCATGAAAGCACTTTACAAAGAGTTTCTTCACATGCTTTATATGCAAATACTTTTATGTGAGTATTGTTGCGGCTGTTTCTATACACCTGATCTGCATGGGCATTCCTCACTGCAAGGAATAGAGGCCTCAAACCATGCATATTTGACCACCTCACATAGAGGAACCTTATCAGGAATAAAACTGCAGCATTCTGAATTGCATGTCCTGAGTGCGTTATTGCACTTGTTCCAAGTTAACATCTCCATTTGGCACATCTACCGTTTGGATTTGACACAGTAGATTATAATGGGTCTTTTCAAGCAATTTGAATCTGGCAAAGTATGCAGTAAACAAAGCATGAAGCCATTGTTGCAATGTAAATTTAGTCTCATCAGCATTTTGATTTGTTTAGACTATTTTGTCTGCTATGGCCAGACTGTGGAAATAAAGTTGAGGAATGACAGCATTACATTTTCTGTATTTTCTCTGCCTACCTAATAAACATATGTCAAAGAAGAAATTACCAGATTAAAAATACTCTCTCGGTTGCTCTGGTCATAAAATGTTGCCTTTGGAAATGAGAGCAATGCGAAACAATTAAATCGATATCATCTACTGTGCTGCCAATGATGTGAAATAGTAGAGGCCATTGGTGTGAATAATGTGGGCAGACCCAGCGGAAGAAGGGTAGGTCTAAGAAGGGTAGGTCTATTTCTCCATGAGGGAACAACCAGTACTCTTGTGGATAGACTTGCTGCTCACAACAGATTACGACAATGGCAGAGTTATACTGTCAAACTGTATATATTAAACAAACAGGTTGTGCATGAATTATAGTTAAGTAGGAACTACATTATACGTGAATACCATTACACATTAATAATTCTATTTTACAGTCCCCCCTGCCAGCAGAGCAAGATATGGCTACATTAGCATCTTATATCAAATATCTGCCTTCAGTGACTGCCTACCTACTCACCTGAACCTGTCCTGATCCACTGTGTCTCTCTCTTTTTGCTAAATTCATTGATTCTGAAACATTTCTGCTATACTCAAACTTTGAACAGGGTCTCGCTCTGGAGCTGAGATTTATTGGCAGTACAAATAACTTTTAGAACCTTCCAGGCTTTCATCAAATGATGGGTATAAGCACAAATCATGAAACTGTACATCTGAAGGCGATGTATGTGTTATTGCAAGAGATATATCTATTGAATCTGGGTTTTGATTTGGTTTCGTTATCACCAGAGTGAACAGAGTCCCTTGGTATTAGATGCTAGTTTTATTGCTCATACAAGGAAAATATTTGTTTGATCTGTAGCGTCTGATTAATGTCAAATGAGCTCTTTGTCATTTGTACTGTACTGTACATACTGTAACTCAGCTATGCTTATGCACTTAGGAAAACAATACATTGTAGTACTCTTACTATATCTGCGGCCTGTCATCTCCCCTAGAAATCTGGAAGTGCCAGATTTTTTACATTCCAAACCCCTGAGTGCACAATGTGAATAGACAAAGACTGTTGATTTAAACTCAAGGAAATCAAATGTTCACCTTGTGGATAAAACATCCATAATGTTATCCATTATAGATGTTGGTTGATTAAAGATATTAGAAAAATGTATATGCTCATGTGTGGGAATCACAGTTTCATTACTCAGATTGAACTACAACAAACATTTAAATATGTATATTGAGGAAAAACAGTCACCTTTCCTTCATGAATCTAGGGAAGAAGAAATAGCTTTTGTTATGGCCTTTGGAGGGAGATGTATGAGTGAATGTGACACCCATGAGTCCTATCCACATAGCTCTGCCTCCAGACTGGTGAACATGTCACCCAGAGCATGCCAGGGAGGGACAGAGTAGTCTGGGGGGACCAGCTGAGGTGAGCTGGGGTCTATGGTGATGGAGCAGAGGCCCACTGACACTGCCCTGAGGAACTGGTTTGACTGTTTTTTTCACCAGCAGCTGTGGGGTTTGGGTAGAACGGGTCTTGGGTTACACAAGGGGAGGGAAGAGGGACCAGGGTAGAAATGTATATTAAATAAATGTCTAATTTGAGAGAAAATCTAAAGATTTGAAATATGTATCACATTAATGTGTAACTTGAGATTAAATCCGTCACCTGGGTGCAGTGCACATCATCTCTTGATGACAAATATTGTAGCCCATCTATGATCTTTCTCCATGACAGGAGTCATGTCAATTCAGTCTTTAATAAATAAATATAATTGATAACAAAATAATATAAGGCGACTGGGAATTCATTAATCTAGTCTACATATTCATCATGCCCATAACCTCATTATTTAACCACACTTCGTTTATGCAAATTATATTAACCTATGAAAACACATACATTTATATATTTCACCTTAAATTCTGTTCCACTGAACATAATTTGTTGATATTTTTGACAAACTATCCGAATAACTATAGAATAACTTGGAATATTATTTCAGATGTATACATTTCAGTTACTGTGAAGGCTTCGCCTGTGCAAGCTTTGACGGCAGCGACCTCGCTCGTGCGATACCACAAATACACGTCATATACATTATCCGGTTAATTTACATATAACACCGCCCAGAGTGGGGATGAACATCATAATCCATTTATTCTGGGCTGTCTCTGAAGTAAAAGACAAAAAACAGCTGGAAAAGTTTGGGAGAGTGTGTGACAAACAGGGCCAAGTGCTTCGAGAGACAAGAACTGAAGCTTGTTGGGCTCTTTGCCCCAATTTTGGATTACGGCATGGACGCTTTGAAGTCGGCTGGAAGGGCAATAATTCGGAGCCCCAGTCTCGCTAAACAGTCATGGGGTGTAGGCAGACATAAAAGTAAGTATTGGAAGCGAGTTGACTAGCTAGCAAGTGGATACGAGGTTAGCGAAAATGGCTGATGACTAGTCTTTTCTATGTAGCTACTAATAATGCTAATAACCTAGGATCCACCTAGCTAACGTTACTCCGTTTCCTGTATCCCCCCCTCTGTAAAGTTAAGTACCTACTTGATCGTGGGAATCGTAGCTAACAGGCGACTGAATGAATGGTATGCATTGCCGTTTTCCATGACTGCCAATGGATAATTTGTTATGAAATGTGTTTAAACGTGACAATTTTTTCCTTAGGGAGCGTGTCTCCCGTGTTGGCTTGTCAAGAACCGGACAGACCGTCAAATGCGTCGCCAAAATGGCCATGCATGCCAACTTTGTGTACCGGTGTTACGATACTGTTTGGTAACTTAACTAACTAGCATGCTCAATATCTGACTTCGAAACACTAATCATTTGATATTCAACTGATGATGGCAGGTTGTGTAATAAACAGAGTAAGGTGTTTACATGACTATCTTAATCGTCATAAGGTCAAAATTGAAGTAAACATACGCTGGTTAAAACACCTGGTTTCCTGAACAATCTTTCAAATATTACTTGGACACCTCAATCGACGTTCTAGCGGTGTATTTGATCTGCGCATGTGCTTGCAACAACCGAGCGAGCATCCCTATTTAGCGCGAGTGAAGTGAGTTCGTAACAACTGAATGTATCGGACGTTTTAATCGAACTACTACATGGATGTCTATCCATGATTCCATTCTTGTGTACATGTAACTGTATTCATTTTGAGTTCATTTTCTTTTGGTTTATATAATGGTAGGTAACAAACTAGTTAAGTGTTGTTTTTTTTCACAGACGTGAAGAACGTCTATTCCGCCACGTCACCGTGGAGTGGAACAAGCATGCATCGTTCTGCTATTTTAGACTGGTCTAGATCTTGGAATACTCTTGGAATCAGCAGGGCTACCTGTTATCGCGCTGGTTATTACCTGTTACATTCACTTCGATTTTGGAACTCGAGCAGGTTCAGGGCTTGAAATGTATGGGAGCTAGAAGAGTACCGAACGCGAAAGTGACTCAAAACAAACCTGGCAACACGCTGTTGCTTTGTGCTAAAAAAAAGTGTGAAGTAGTGGTGGTGTTTTATTTTAAAGGGAGCTCGATTTAGTTTCAGTTTTGGGTAACATTATGTAGCCTATAAGCACACCAAGTGACCCCTTTTAAACACACAGGATCAACACTTGGTAAATTGGCTGAAATATAATTATTTTAGCAAACATGATTCCAGCCCAGCCATTGTTACATTGGCTGCTGTAGGTTCATTCACACCAGTCGATCTACAAATACACAGCATATTAGCTATAGAATTGTAATGATATAGCCCTGAAATGGGGGGGGGGGGGGACTATAAAAAAATTATTCACACTGACATGTAGCATCAGCGACTGTTCAGTCAGTTTGTAATGATGAATTGCATAAAATGAACAACTCTTTACATACCTCTATTCTCAAATGACATAGCATTCATATTTGTATTCCTAGGCATTACTAATCAAACTCCACAAAAAAAACAGAATCAATAGAGCACACAGATGATCGATCAGATGACATTCACATGAATTATTAGAATATTACTTGCTATTCTGTTTTATCAGTGACATAGTGGTAAACTAAACGCCAGTAGGTGACTGTGGTAAGACACCTGAGACCCTGATGAAGACAGGTTGGCTGTCGAAACGTTGGTATTACATTTTTGCATCTGAGCTCCTAGAGTGTGCAGCTTTCTTTTATTTTCATGTTTCTATTCCGCTAGCCAGCACCTCGTCTTAATAGGTGTGGGTTTCTTTTTCTTCTAGACCGTGGTAAGACAACCACTAATATAAATTAAAACATTACTTTTCTAGGACTGTATTGTTTGCGTTTTAAGATGTGGAGATGTTCATATTGAAACATATATTTTTTTTAGTTCCTAACTTGTTTGATACAATTTGTACAGATTCTCTCAGGAGGCCCCAAATGGGGCCTGACCCAAAGTTTGGGGTTGTCACAAGTTACCACAGTCTAAGTCAAAATGGGCTATAGCCTATTGTAAAAATTACTAAAAACGAACATTTGCTTTTTGGTCATAATTTAAGGTTAGTTATAAGGTTAGCAGTATGGTTAAGGTTTAAAATCAGATTTTAAGAAGATGCATTGTAGAAATGGGTGGGTTTTAGTCATAACTTGTGGCTGTGGTAACTAGGGACTATTGAAGTTTGGGAACCACTGTACCAGTAGTGGAAAAAGTACCCAATTGTCATACTTGAGTAAAAGTAAAGATACCTTTTTAATAGAAAATGACTCAAGTAAAAGTCATCCAGTAGAATACTACTTGAGTAAAAGTATTTTGGTTTTAAATATACGTGAGTATCAAAAGCAAAAGTGTAAATAATTTAAAATTCCTTACATTAACCTAACCAGACAGCACCATTATCTTGTTTATATAAAACAAATGTATTTTCGGATAGCCAGGTGCACACTCCAACAATCAGACATAATTTACAAACAAAGCATGTGTGTTTAGTGAGTCCGCCAGATCAGAGGCAGTAGGTGAGTGTGTGAATTGGACCATTTTCCTGCTAAGCATTAAAAATGTAACAAGTACTTGTGGGTGTCAGGGAAAATGTATGGAGTAAAGGTATATTGCTTTTAGGAATGTTGAATAAAATGTAAAGTACAGATACACCTGGCCTGCATTGTACTAATCTCTCTGCTTGCTTCCTTTCTCTCTCCATCTCCTCTGCTTCATCTTGTATATATTGCAGCCTCACCACTGAGTGACCAATCACATCCCAGTCTCTTAGAAGCCTACACTCTTTAAAGCAAAGTTATTAATGAGAACTTAGTAGCCTTTTTTTTTTTTTTGCTCCTGTTGAGGTAGACTCTGTTTTAACTTTAGCTTTTTACTTAATCTTTCTAGCTGGCTAAATAATACTAGCCAGAGCCTTAATTGTTACAGCTATATAATTCTCTTTCAACAGCTAACCACCTGACTGACATATCTAAAAGCTACTATTTGCCTGGTGTGAGCTCAACCTCCGAGAGTCTGTTTTTGCTTGTTTGGGGGATCACACAGCAGGAGCCGCAGGGCGGTTTTAAAATGGAGCGCAGCGTCGAGTTGCCAACTTGAGCTGCCTCCAAGCTGGGGTAGTTCATTTTACTTAGGGTTATGGCTATGCCCTCGGCCTGTGCAGCGAGAGGGCGAAGTAAAAAGGCGAATCCAAGGGATGTAGGCGAACATAAACAAATCACTGTTCATGATTCCACTCATTCAAAAGAGGCAGGTGTGATTTGAACTGTCAGATCAAGACTTTAAGCCTTTTGAGTAGTGATGCACTGACATCACATTTTTGGCCAATACCAATATCCAAAATATTTCTTGCCCCAAAAAAACGACACCGATATTTAACATTTTAGCGGCCTTTTATGCATTCTAGTATAGTTAACACACATGGACGCAGTGGTCTAAGGCACTGCATCTCAGTGCAAGAGGCGTAACTACAGTCCCTGTTTCGAATCCAGGCTGTATCATATCCGGCCATGTTTGGGAGTTCCATAGGGCGGTGCACAATTGGCCCCGCGTCGTTCGGGTTTGGCCGTCATTGTAAATAATTTGTTCTTAACGGACTTGCCTAGTTAAATAAAGGGTACACAAACACTGACCAAAAAGAGATTCTGTTGTCATTTACGTATGTCCCCATTACCAGTAAAATATAATCAAAACCTATTTTTTTTCACTGACTTGCTCTGCTGTTTCATTCTTTTGTTCAGTCGTTTCATTCTCAACCAGGATTTTGTCATACATGTCAAGCAGTGAAGTTTCAGCTCTGTTTGTCCGTGGCCTCTCTTCCTCGTGCGCACTGTCACTGTGTCCGTTTCCATCTTGTCCAGCTCAGTATGTAACATTTCACGTAAACCCTGTTTCTTGTCTGCATCGAAGTAGTGGTCCTTGTACATAGCATCGAGCATGGTGGTGACACAGCACAGTAAAGAGAGAGTGCCACCAAATCGCTTGTTCACAGCCTGTGTCGGCAGTTTTGTTGAGCAGGAGTATCAATTCCATGACAGAGGGTATCACTTCTGCTGCAGGCGCAGCTGATGAGCTTATTTCTCGAGTCAGTTGTTCGAATGGAGCTAGCTAGTGTGTTCATGTTTCAAACATGTTCTCACATGTCATTAAAATGGCAGCAGCGGTATGACACCCAGCACATTCGTGAACATGAAATACGACTTTCCTCAGTACGAAATCCTCGATTACCCACTGTGTTGTCAGACTCCGCATGCCCATGGGGCTGATGTCGCTGGTCCAAATGTCAGTCTTGAAGCTAATGGCAGTGACACTTTTACTGTGTAACTGCGGTAGGGCAACATCTGGAAAAATAGCGTACTTGGTAGTGTGTACCGGTGCTCTACAAGTCGGTGAAAGCCAACATCACCCACGACAGAGAACGGTTGACGGTCAAGGGCAATGGATTCCATTATCTTGCCGTTAATGGATTTCGCCTTTTGAGTTGTCTCAATGAGATTTTGGTACTCTTTCAAATGTCTGCTCAACTTGTTGACTAATCAATCCACACAGCAGACATTGTGGACAAGTTTAGGAATGCTGTGTTGCACGTGTAGTGCAACATTTTACATGGTGTCATTACGTCATGTACCTATGTTACATCGGTGTGCACGTCAGCTTTGACATCGGTTTTGCACATCAGCGGTAAACTAGATTTCAGGCTGATACCAATGTTGGCATTTTTTAGCTAATATCATCCGATACCGTTCGATCTTCACTGAAATATCGTGCATCCCTACTTCTTCTGTGGACAAAAATAAATATATCACACACTAGAAGTCAACCGATTTATGATTTTTCAACACCGATACCGATTTATTGGAGGACCAAAAAAGTTGAATCCGATTAAATCTGCCGACTATATTTGTAATAATGACAATTACAACAATACTGAATGAACACTTATTTTAACTTAATATAATACATCAATAAAATCCATTTAGCCTCAAGTAAATAACGAAACATGTTCAATTTGGTTTAAATAATGCAAAAACAAAGTGTTGAAGAACGTAAAAGTGCAATATGTGCTAACGTTTCAGTTCCTTGCTCAGAACATGAGAAGATATGAAAGCTGGTGGTTCCTTTTAACATGTCTTCAATATTCCCAAGTAACAAGTTTTAGGTTGTAGTTATTATAGGACTATTTACCTCTATACCATTTGTATTTCGTTAACATTTGACTATTGGATGTTCTTATAGGCACTTTAGTATTGCCAGTGTAACAGTATAGCTTCCGTCCCTCTCCTGGCTCCTCCCTGGGCTCGAACCAGCAACACAAAGACAACAGCCACCATCGAAGCAGCATTACCCATGCAGAGCAAGGGGAACACCTACTAGAAGGCTGAGAGGGAGTGACGTTTGAAACTCTATTAGCGCGGGCTAAATTGCTAGCCATTTCACTTCGGTTACACCAGCCTCATCTCGGGAGTTGATAGGCTTGAAGTCATAAACAGCGCAATGCTTGACACACAACGAAGAGCTGCTGGCAAAATGCACAAAAGTGCTGTTTGAATGAATGTTTACACGCCTGCTTCTGCCTACCACCGCTCAGTCAGATACTTGTATGCTTGTATGCTCAGTCAGATTATATGCAACGCAGGACACGCTAGATAATGTCTAGTAATATCATCAACCATGTGTCGTTAACTAGTGATTATGATTGATTGTTTTTTATAAGATAAGTTTAATGCTAGCTAGCAACTTACCTTGGCTTACTGCATTCGCGTAACAGGCAGTCCCCTTGTGGAGTGCAATGAGAGAGAGGCAGGTTGTTATAGCGTTGGACTAGTTAACTGTAAGGTTGCAAGATTGGATCCCCCGAGCAGACAAGGGGAGAATCTGTCCTTCTGCCCCTGAGCAAGGCAGTTAACCCACCGTTTCTAGGCCGTCATTGAAAATAGGAATGTGTTCTGACTTGACTAGTTAAAGGTATAAAAACAAACTTTTTTATATATATAAAAAAAAAAGTCAAATTAGCGCCCAAAAATACCGATTTCTGATTGTTATGAAAATCGGCCATTCAGATTAATCGGTCAACCTCTAATACACACACACACAGAAATATATTCGGACCCCTTGACTCTTAATACATTTTGTAACATTACAGCATTATTCTAAAATTGATTCAATTGTTTGTTTTTTTCCTCAATTGACATACAATACCCCATAATGACAAAGCAAAAGCTGTTTTTAGACATTTTTACAAATAAAATAAACAGACCTTATTTACGTAAGTATTCAGACTCTTTGCATTGACACTCAAAATGGAGCTCAGGTACATCCTGTGGTAAATTCAATTGATTGGACATAATTTGTAAGGAAGCCCACCTGTCTATATAAGGTCCCACAGTTGACAGTGCATGTCAATGCAGAAACCAAGCCATGAGGTTGAAGGAATTGTCCGTAGAGCTCCGAGACAGGATTGTGTCAAGGCACAGATCTGGAGGAAGGGTATCAACAAATTTCTGCAGCATTGATGGTTTCCAAGAACACAGTGGCGTCCGTCATTCTTAAATGGAAGAAGTTCGGAACCACCAAGACTCATCCCAGAGCTGGCCTGCCCGCCCAAACTGAGCAATCGGGGGAGAAGGACCTTGGTCAGGGAGATGACCAAGAACCAGATGGTCACTTTGACTGAGCTCCAGAGTTCCTCTGTGGAGATGTCGGAACCTTCCAGAAGGACAACCATCTCTGCAGCACTCCACCAATCAGGCCTTTATGGTAGAGTGGCCAGACGGAAGCCACTCCTCAGTAAAAGGCACATGACAGGCCACTTGGAGGTTGCCAAAAGGCACCTAAAGGACTCTGACCATGAGAAACAAGATTCTCTGGTCTGATGAAACCAAAATTGAACTATTTGGCCTGAATGCCAAGGGTCACATCTGGAGGAAACCTGGTCACCTTTCCCTCAATCCTGACTAGTCTCCCAGTCCCTGCCTCTGAAAACCATCGCCACAACCATGCTTCACTGTTGGCATGTTTTTCAGCGGCAAGGACTGGGGGACTCGTCGGGATCCAGGGGAAAGATGAACAGAGCAAAGTATATAACCTGCTCCAGAGCGCTCAGGACCTCCGACTGGGGTGACAGTTCACCTTCCAACAGGACAATGACCCTAAGGACACAGCCCAGACAATGCAGGAGTGGCTTCGGGACAAGTCTCCAAATGTCCTTGAGTGGATCAGCCAGAGCCCGGACTTGAACCCGATCAAACATTTCTGGAGAGACCTGAAAATAGCTGTGCAGCAACGCTCCCCATTCAAGCTGACAGAGCTTAAAGAGTACTGAGTAAAGGGTCTGAATACTTATGTAAATGTGCTATTGAAATTTTTATTTTTAATACTTTTGCCAAAGTATTTTACCTGTTTTTGCTTTGTCATTTTGGGGTGTAGATTGATGAGGGTAGGAGAAAACAATTTAATACATTTTAGAATAAGGCTGTAACATAACAAAATGTAGAAAAAGTAAAGTGGTCTGAATATTTTCTGAATGCACTATTCTATTGTTTTTGTACTCAATGGATGTCAATGGGTCAACATCTAGGTAGTGCTCCCAGCGTTTATCAAAGCTGCAGGATTCTCACAATGGCTTTGATCTCTGGTTTCAGTGGGTTGTCATACAGAGAGCAATGCAATGTTGGCGATGTGCAATCACCCGGGCGGGTGCACATGGTCACACTACTGTAGTATGGCTTGTCAAAGGAGAGGCATAGCCTTGGTTTCACAGATAAACTGCCCCCTCACTTGTCTCGTCTTCCTTCCTAGACCATGGCGTCATTGACAGACTTGGCAGCATGATGCCACATGTGCCTTGCTGAGCCATCAATTCTTTGTTTTGGTCCATTTTTTCTGGGGGAGTAAAGAGGCTTTCTAGAGGCCTGGTCCCAGTCCCCGATCTCTCCTGGCAGGGATGACTTGTGGAAGATGATAATACCCATGGTTACAGATATATGGCAAAGTTGCATCTTCATATTTTCTGTTGACCTCTCAACACACATGTCATGTGGGCCCTGGACTGTGATGGCCTCAAGTTTAGACCTGCATTTCCTCTCACCCACAATCTCTTCACAGCAAGGGACGGTAGTGCTTATGGTCATAACACTGAACCACTCATTATAACTGCCTCTTGTTTCCATGTGGTTATTTCAATACAGCATGGATCAGGTAGCTGCCGTCAGCTGTTGATAGAAAGCAACTTGTTTCAGCTTGTCGTAACAGGAAACTGAACCACTGCTGCAAGACAGTCATTTTCGTTGTGAAAGTGATGCATGCTGCTTTCAATGCTGAGACCACGAAACGGAAGTATTCAGGGCTTTGTTATTGAGATGTCTGGAGTCCATGCAAAGCACCTACCAGTCCAAACGCACCTGGATTAAATGTTAGTGTCCTCTGCCCCTACATGATGTATGCTAGATATGTGGGATTCTACCGAAAACATTCTGACAACTCTTGGCGCTCATGCTTTGGGCTTGGCCTTGTAAATGCATGCCAAATTTTCTTTTTGCATCCATGCTAAGAGCATCCCCCCCCACACACACACACACATTCTGTCCTTTTGGTAACCTTAATAATAGTAACCTTGCCTTTATTTGTTCATAATTTATTGATCCCGTTGAGATCCAGTGTCGTTTTCAAGGGAGACCTCTCAAATCTGCAGCAATTATACAATGACACAAAAAGCATTAACCACATTGAGCATAATTCAAGGCATTCATAGTCGCAAGGAATACAAATGTGGTCTAAAAACAATTCCAATCCCTGTAACAATTCTGGAGAATGTCTTTTATTATTATAATAATAGCACATTTCGTCATAGATTGACTGCGCAAACTAACATCCTCTAAAACCACAAGTCAGTTGTCTTCTATTTTCCATACCCTGCCTGACTTCTGCATAGAATAAAATGTGACACCCATGTCATTTCCCGCTGGCTTCAAACCGCTCTTGTGATTTTGCTGCTGACAAAGGCTTACACTGCACAGCTCACCATGTCTGAATTGCTTTCGTTTGTCAAATGATATTTCACATCAACAATTACCATCTTTTCAGGTCAATACATTTGGTTTCTTTTCTTAATACTTTCTTTCCAATTCTATATTTTATGTTTGTCTGCGCTTCGGACACATTGTGTAAGTGCTGGTCTAGGACCTGTCTCTGCTATGTCCCTGGAGCCATTCCTACATTGGAAATACTGGATTTAGAAGCTTGACCAGTTGATCCAGGATATGCACAGATGGAGGCCTGGGGAAATCCCCAAGTGAATGTAACCTGAGGTCAAGGTGAAGCGCAAAAACCATTTGCTCTTTATGGCTGTTCATTTACCTGCCATGAGAGTTTTTTTTTCTTTTTCTGGTGGTTGCTGAAACATCATGATCATGGTGTTATGTTGAAGAGCGTGGCCAACTGGTTATTGTGGCCTGTGTGACCAGAATATTATAGGTGACATCATGGGGAGAGCCATTGGCGTTCCAATTCATCCCAAAGGTGTTCAATGAGGTTGAGATCAGGGCTCTGTGCAGGCCAGTCAAGTACTTCCACACCTATCTCAACAAACCATTTCTGTATGGCCCTCGCTTTATGCACGGGGACATTGTCATGCTGTAACATGAAAGGGCCTTCCCCAACTGTTGCCACAAAGTTGGAAGCACAGAATTGTCTAGAATGTCATGGTGTACTGTAGCATTAAGATTTCCTTTCACTGGAAACCAGGGTGCCTAGCCTGAATCATAGAAAAACAGCCCCAGACCATTATTCATCCTTACCAAACTTTACAGTTGGCATTGGGGCAGGTGGCATTCTCCTGGCTTCCACCAAACCCAGATTTGTATGTCTGACTGCCACATGGTGAAGCATGAAGATTCCACTGCTCCAGAGTCCAATCGCGGCGAGTTTTACTCCACTCCAGGCAATGCTTGGCATAACGCCTGGTTATTTTAGGCGAATGTGCAGCTGCTTGGCCATGGAAACCCATTTCATGAAGCTCCTGACAAACAGTTCTTATGCTGATGTTGCTTCCAGAAGCAGTTTAGACCTCTGTAGTAAGTGTTGCAACTGAGGACAGATGATTTTTGCACACTTCAGCACTCGGCGGACTCGTTCTGTGAGCTTGTGTGTCCTACCACTTCGAGGGTGAGCCATTGTTGCTCCTAGACGTTTTAATAACAGCCCTTACAGTTGTCCGGGGCAGCTCTAGCAGGGCAGACATTTGCGAACTGACTTGGAAAGGCGGCATCCTATGATGGTGCCACGTTGAAAGTTACTGAGCTCCCCAGTATGCCAATGTTTGTCTATGAAGATTGCATGGCTGTTTGCTCGATTCATGTTTTTTTTTTATGTATACACCTGTCAGCAATGGATGTCGCTGAAATAGCCAAGGGATTCATTTATTTTTACAATTTTCTACATTGTAGAATAATAGTGAAGACATCAAAACTATGAAATAACACATGGAATCATGTAGTAATCAGAAAAGTGTTAAAAGAATCCAAATATATTTTAGATTCTTCAAAGTAGCCACCCTTTGCCTTGATTACATCTTTGCACACGCTTGGCATTCTCTCAACCAGCTTCACCTGCAATGCTTTTCCAACAGTCTTGAAGCAGTTCCCACATATGCTGAGCTCTTGTTGCCTGTTTTTCCTTCACTTTGCGGTCCAACACATCCCAAACCATCTCAATTGGGTTGAGGTTGGGTAATTGTGGAGAATAGGTCATCTGATGCAGCACTCCATCACTCTCCTCCTTGGTCAAACCGTCCTTACACAGCCTGGAGGTGTGTTCGGTCATTGTCCTGTTGAAAAACAAATGATAGTCCCACTAAGAGCAAATTAGATGGGATGGTCGCGATGAGACAAGGATATCCCTACCGGCCAACCCCTCCCTAACCCGGATGACACTAGGCCAATTGTGCATCGCCCCACGGACCTCCCGGTCGCGGCTGGTTACGACAGAGCCTGGGCATGAACCCAGAGTCTGTGGTGGCACAGCTGGCGCTGCAGTACAGCTCCTTTAACCACTGCGCCACCCGGGAGGCCTATGAACACTTATTTTAACTTAATGTAATATATCAATAAAATTAATTTAGCCTCAGGTAAATAATGAAACATGTTCAATTTGGTTTAAATAATGCAAAAACAAAGTGTTGGAGAAGAACGTAAAAGTGCAATATGTGCTATGTAAGAAAGCTAACGTTTCAGTTCCTTGCTCAGAACATGAGAACATATGAAAGCTGGTGGTTCCTTTTAACATGAGTCTTCAATATTCCCAGGTAACACGTTTTAGGTTGTAGTTATTATAGGAATTATAGGACTATTACCCTCTATACCATTTGTATTTCATTAACCTTTTGACTATTGAATGTTCTTATAGGCACTTTAGTATTGCCAGTGTAACAATATAGCTTCTGTCCCTCTCCTCGCTCCTCCCTGGGCTCGAACCAGCAACACAACAACAACAGCCACCATCGAAGCAGCGTTACCCATGCAGAGCAAGGGGAACAACTACTAGAAGGCTGAGAGCGAGTGACGTTTGAAACGCTATCAGTGCTCACCCCGCTAACTAGCTAGCCATTTCACTTCGGTTACACCAGCCTCATCTCGGGAGTTGATGGGCTTGAAATCATAAACAGCGCAATGCTTGACGCACAACGAAGAGCTGCTGGCAAAACGCACGACAGTGCTGTTTGAATGAATGTTTACGAACCTGCTTCTGCCTACCACAGCTCAGTCAGATATTTAGATACTTGTATGCTCAGTCAGATTATATGCAATGCAGTCACGCTAGATAATATCTAGTAATATCATCAACCATGTGTAGTTAACTAGTGATTATGATAGATTTTTTTTTATAAGATAAGTTTAATGCTAGCTAGCAACTTACCTTGGCTCACTGCATTTGCGTAACAGGCAGTCTCCTTGTGGAGTGCAACAATAGAGAGGCGGGTCCTTAATGCGTTGGACTTGTTAACTGTAAGGTTGCAAGACTGGATCCCCCGAGCTGACATGATGAAAATCTGTCATTCTGCCCCTGAACGAGGCAATTAATCCACTAACTGACTTGCCTAGTTAAATAAAGGTATTAAAAATATATATATTTAAAAATAAAAAAAAATCTGCGCCCAAAAATACAGATTTCCGATCGTTATGAAATTCTTGAAATGAGCCCTAATTAATTGGTCGACCTCTAGTTTCTTTGCAGCAATTCAGCCATGAAGGCCTGATTCACCAGTCACCTCTGAACAGTTGTTGACATGTCTGTTATTTGAACTCTGTGAAGCATTTAATTGGGCTGCAATTTCTGAGGCTGCTAACTCTAAACTTTTCCCCTGCAGCAGAGGTAATTATGTGTCTTCCTTTCCTGTGGCAGTCCTCATGAGCCAGTTTCATCATAGCGATTGATTTTTGTGACTGCACTTGAAGAAATGTTAAGTTTCTTAATTTTCCATATTGACTGACCTTCTTGTCTTAAAGTAATGAACTGTTGTTTCTCTTTGCTTATTTGAGCTGTTCTTGCCATAATATGGACTTGGTCTTTTACTAAATAGGGCTATCTTCTGTATACCACACCTACCTTGTCACAACACAAATGATTGGCTCAAATGCATTAAAAGGGAAAGAAATTCCTCAAATTAACAACGCACACCTGTTAATTGAAATGCATTCCAGGTGACTACCTCATGAAGCCAGCTGTCAAGGCAAAGGGTGGCTACTTTGAAGAATACTCGAATATAAAATATATTTTGATTTAACACTTTTTGGTTACTAAATGATTACATAGTTTTGTCTCACTATTATTTTACAATATAAAGAAAAACCCTTGAATTAGTAAGTGTGTCCGAACTTTTGTCTGTGTGTGTGTGATACCAGTATTGTTAAGCAAGTGTTAGGCTATACAGTAGACTGTTTGGCTTTCGGAACTCTGAAAGCCAATGCTTTGTTCATGGAGTCTGAGGCTATTTTTACAGCAAGTTGAAGGCCTTCAAATCCAATTAAAGGACAAGTTTATGTAGCCTCCTGGATGAGGTGTCCCAGCTGTGGCTTTGGGACTTTATCTACCCCTCTCTTTCTCTGTTCTGGGGGCTGTCAATTAATCTAAGAACCATGTGCGAAGGGCTGTATGTGTAACGGATGTCACACTGCTTGCTGTACCACTTCCTCTAGCACATGTTAACAGCACAGGCCCTTGAAAATAAAAGAGAGCTGTGCACTCTAGGAGCTCAGATGCAAAAATGTAATACCAACGTTTCGACAGCCAAGCTGTCTTCATCAGGGTATAATCACAAACATCTGAGCTCCCAGAGTGTGCGGCTCTTTTATTTTCAAGTTTCTAATCCGCTAGCCAGCACTTCGTCTTTAATAGGTGTGCATTTTCTTTTTCTTCTATAACAGCACAGGCCCGAGCTGACCACTGGTTTTATCCCTAACGGCTGGGACAATTCCCCTCCTCCCCCCTCTTCCTCACTTTCCCAGTGGATTTGATCAGTGCCGCACAGCACGTGTCTCACTGTTGGGACTTACAGGCCAGCGATTAGTCTTATCTGATCTGCTAATCCCTTCCTCCAGTCAGCTGGAATTGTTTTGGAAGCACACCACATCAACTACTGTGTTATGCAACAATCTAGTACTTTCTCCTGTACCATTGTAAAGTAGGGTGGTTGGTCGGGTGTATAACATGAACGTCTAGCAACCCGAAGGTTGGTTGTTCAAATCTCATTACGGTCAACTCTATTTTGGGGTGGCAGGTAGCCTAGTGGTTAGAGCGTTGGGCCAGTAACCGAAAGGTTGCTGGATCAAGTCCCTGAGCTGACAAGGTAAAAACCTGTCATTCTGCCCCTGAACAAGACAGCCTACCAGGGAACAACTGCCATTGTAAATAAGAATTTTAATTTTAAAATCAAAAAAGCCTAACTGCTGCTGTTGACAGAATATTTTATACGGGCTGACATTCATTTCAGAAAGCATGTTGATCATTTTGTCAGAATCTGCTCAAGTTGGATGCTATTTGTTAGTTAAAAGTTTTCACCTGATTTGGCAGAGTTTGTGGACACAGATGGCCCCAGACAATAGTCAATGCGTTATGATGGGCAATTCTGGAGAAACAAAACATTGACATCAGGACAGATAAGTGCACTGCTTAACTAACTTAATTTTCTTGGTTCCTGGAGGAACATAGGGGCCTGTACTAAAGTTTTCCAACATTGCACACCTTGGGTTGCTTTCTAGACACCTGTGCCAGGTCATTGTTGGACATCCTCCTTTTCACTTTTTTTGTTGAGTCCAATCCAGGGCATGTTTTGCAATGTTCTCCGGACCGTGTGACCAACCCATCTCTACTTACACTCTTGGATGGTGCTCGAAACGGTGTTCTTCCACAGGTCTATATTAGAGATCCATTCAGGCCACCATATGCACAAGATTTCTCTGAGGCAGGAGTTGCTGAAAGCCAGTAGATTGTGTTCCAAGCTCTTGATCAGTCTACATGCCTCTGCATGGCAATGGCGCAGAATCTGACAAACATTTTTAATGTCCTTCTCTTGGCCACAGATACAGTGTTGCTGTTTTGAAAGCAAATTTCCTGCAATTCTATACATTTTTTACCATGGCTTATGCGGTGTTCTTATGCTATCTGAGTGACTCAAACATAACAACATCAATGGTGGCCCCATGCCATTATTTACATTTATTTGTATCTGACTTTTTAATCTGGTGGTTGTTAGGTCTCAAAGATCTTATTTAAAAATATATAGCTCGATTTATCTTTTCTACATTTATATCTGGTTTTAGTCATTTAACCTCCTTAAATGTAAAGTCACCATATTTGGGGACTTATTTATTTATATTTTTTAAATTCAGTCTGAGAACGGTAACCCCTCGGTGCCTTCAAATCTTTGACTTACTACCATATGTGGGCATACGAATTTATAAGGAAAGGCTGAGCCGATGACCTCATTTCAAGATGGCTGCTACCTACATGCCGGTTAGTGTTGTGAAGCATTGACAAAATAAATACTGAATACGTTGATACACACCAAAAGATGAGAATCCACAGATGAAGAGATCTTATTTGTCTGCCTGTGACCTACAGTTATTGATCACCAGCCCGAGTGGCGGATGCAGAGGATTTGATGACGTTTCATGAGCCATCCCTCCCCAGCAAGCGCCCCCACCGGTCAAGGTCTTCACCCCCCACTGCTATGCAATCACCCTGTCTGATGGTTCTATATCCACCACTCCGCAGAGACCCACTCCTCTTCAACCACCCCCACTGCAGGCACTGGCACCTCTCCCCTCTCTGTAAGTTCATCTGGAGGGGCAGGGAGGAGATCTAGGCCTCAACAGAGAAGAGGGAGAGGCAGTGGAAGCAGCACGACAGAGGGAGATGACACTTATAACAGGTGCCATACGGTCCTTGAAGATGAAGAGCCAGAACAATTTAGGTTTAAACCCAAATGCCCACAGTTGGTTAGTGATGAAACATACACTCCCTTACAGCTGTTTCTACTTTACCACCTCTGTACTGGGTACACTAATTAGAAATGCCAACAAGTATGGGGACAAGAAGCAGCAGGGGGAAGGAAGATGTCCTGGAAACCTGTCACCATGGGTGATATGCTCAACTACATTTCCTTGGTGATTTACTTGGGACTGGTAAATGTATCAAGACTGACTGACAACTGGAGCAAGTCCCCACTCTATTGGTTTGAGTGAAAACTGATTCTTGGCCATCAATTGTACTTTTCACATGAGTGACCCACAAAAGGATCAGGCGAATGACCAGACGGGGACTGCAGGGTATGATCATCTTGCATGAGTCCAAGCTCCTTTATCATGACATGGTGGAGGCATGCAAATCTTACTTCTAGCCTGCGCAAAATATATCTATAGATTCAAGCCTCAGGCTTGAAGCAATATATGAAAAATAAGCCGACCCAAATGGGGCTACAAGCTCGTTGTGCTGGTTGATTCTGCCTACATGTGGAATGTTTTCATCTATGAAGGCAAGGCGATCACACCCACTAGGAAGACCTTAGTTATGACTCTGTCATGCAGCTGATGGATTTCCCCTTACTTGGCAGTCGGTACAAGCTCTTTGTGGACAATTTTTATACTAGTCCCATGCTTTTCATAAACCTTGAAAAAGACAATAGGAGTGTGTCACCATTTTGTGTTAACAGAATCGTTTTTCCCAAGACCAAGGTAAATGACATGACAAACACAGGGGAGAGGGGGATCATACATTGGATCAGAACTAACAAGCTGCTTTTTGTGAAATGGAAGGACACTAGGGAAGTAACCATGCTCACCACACAATATAAGGCATTCAATAATGACCATTTCTCAAGGAGGTTGAAAAATGCCAATGGGGCATGGGTCAGGAAGAATGTTTCTATGACGGGGTGTCAACCTATCTGATGCTCTGATAGCCTACTACCAGGTCCCTCCAAGACCAGGAAGTGGTATAAGACTTTTTTTGTGGACATTGCTACAGTAAATGCTTTCGTTCTCCACAAGCAGATGGCCAAAGCAAAAGGTCAAACCCCTCTCTCCTAGTTGGCTTCTGAGAGCAGCTGGTGGTGGAAATGGCTGAATTGGGGGCCCAAAGCAACCTCCCAACCATCAAGACCCCCCCCCCCCCCACTCAAGGGGTTGAAAAAACACTTGGATATTATTATACTGAACAAATAGCATTTAGGGATTGCAAATGTGTAATAGCACTGGAGTATCTAATTTACAGACATATGCCACTTTGGAGAGGTTTAGGGACACTTGGAAAAGCCCCGTGATCCTACTGGCACCACTTCCTAAAACATCTGCCCATTTCTAGTTGTTAGGTCTATCAATCCTATTTTTGTTTCTAATATTGTTCACATGTGGAAGCCATCGGATGTGTTTCCAGCTCTTGTCATCAATAATTCACATATAGCTTGTCAATAAAAGATGACTTAACGTTGTTTTTTGTAATTTTGTGTGTGTGCTTGATCTTGTGTATTCTGAAGTATGTAACTCCTATCTTCTGACCATTTCCTCAATCTCCCAGATGTCTTTCCAAATATATGAAGATTTCGCTTGTCAGAATTATGTAATTACACATGAACAGCAGTTACTTTTGGGTATGTCTATTTAGGTGGAAATGTACATTTTGCCATTACATTTAAGAGGTTAACAGGGTTTGATACTGTGACCAAAACGTCGCATTTGCAACCGTTTGACTCGGCAGTGCAACACATTTTATGGGGGTTCACAATCCTGATTTATTCAAACAATATGCAATTGAGCAAAAATAAACGGGATTCCAGTGTTTCCCACAGTTGTCAAGTTTGCTGGATGTCCTTTGGGTGGTGGATCATTCTTAATACACACGGGAAACTGTTGAGTGTGTGAAATCTAGCAGCGTTGCAGTTCTTGACACACTCAAACTGGTGCTCCTGGAACCTACTACCATACCCCGTTCAAAGGCACTTCAATCTTTTGTCTTGCCCATTCACCCTCTGACTGACACACACACGTCTAAATTGTATTAAGGCTTAAAAAGCCTTCTTTAACCGTTCTTCTCCCCTTCATATAAACTGATTTTGAAGTGAATTTAACAAGTGAGTTAATAGTTTTCACCTGGTCAGTCTGTCATGGAAAGAGCAGGTGTTTCTAATGTTTTGTACACTCAGTGTATAATTGATTAAAAAACAGATTGATTCCCGAAGCTGTTTGTTCCTTATGTCGATTTATTTATCACGCGTGCTGCACACATATAGCCTATAGATAATGTCGGGCAGAGAAGAGGGCGCAACTCTCAAACAGCTGGTTGTTGCTTGGAGCAAAGAGCGGCAGCGGTAGGAAAGATGTTCCAAGTTATATCTACCAGTAAATGCTAAGGCAAGAATGGGTATTTAAAAAGTTCAGTTTTGTGTGTGTGTGTGTGTGTATTTATTTATTTCCTCTGCTCTTTCGTCCTTAAAGGTCAGTAAGTTATCAAATTTAGACGTTCGACTGCTCCAATATAATTATTCCGTAATTTCATTTCTGATCAGTTTTGTTGATGTTGGCGCTTTTGTTTGTTTCCTGCTGTTTCAAGTTAAGGGTGTTGCACTAGCCTGTTGTGGTTTTTATGAGCAAGAAAACATTGAATGTTGGCTTCAACTTGGTTTTCCATACAATGCGTTCCATTGCGAAGGGAACACCGATTTTGGTCGCTTTCGCGTTTTAAAACCTGTTTCAGAATCACCTCTTTATTTGCCAAGTACATTTACACATACTCAGAATTTTACTTGGTGATCTGTTGCTGCTAGTGAGACAACATTTAGAGACCGAATAAGGACAGCAGAGTTTTAACAAAGTTTACGTACACTACCGTTCAAAATTTTGGGGTCACTTAGAAATGTCCTTATTTTTTTAAAGAAAAGCTTTTTTTTTGTCCATTATTATCATATCAAAATGTCAGTGTAGACATTGTTAATTTTGTAAATGACAATTGTAGCTGGAAATGTAAAAAAAAAGAAGGAATATCTACATAGGCGTACAGAGGCCCATTCTCAGCAACCATCACTCCTGTGTTTAAATGGCATGTTGCATTAACAAATAAAAGTTTATAATTTTAAAAGGCTAATTTGATTATTAGAAAACCCCTTTGCAATTGTTAGCACAGCTGAAAACTGTCCTGATTTAAAATTTAAATCTAGAATTGGCCTATTAAGCAACAAACACTTTCAAACATACTTTCGTAAACTGACTATCCTACCGATACTTGACTGTCATTTACAAAATAGCTTCCAATACTCGGATTGCATCCAGATTGCTGAGTAATCAGTGCCATCCGTACGCTTGTTTATTCCATGTGTAACTCGGTTGTTTGTCACACTGCTTTGCTTTATCTTGGCCAGGTCGCAGTTGTAAATGAGAACTTGTTCTCAACTAGCTTACGTGGTTAAATAAAAGTGAAATTAAAAGCAATAAAACTAGCCTTTAGACGAGTTCAGCATTTGTGGGTTCGATTACAGGCCCAAAATGGCTAGAAACAAAGACTTTCTTCTGAAACTTGTCAGTCTATTCCTGTTTTGAAAAATGAAGGCGCTTCCATGCGAGCAATTACCAAGAAATTGAAGATCTCGTACAATGCTGTGTACTACTCCCTTCACAGAACAGCGCAAACTGTCTCTTACCAGAATAGAAAGAGGAGTGGGAGGCCCCGGTGCACAACTGATCAAGAGGACAAGTAGTGTACATTAGTGTCTAGTTTGAGAAACAGATGCCTCAAGTCTTCAACTGGCAGCTTCATTAAATAGTACCCGCAAAACACCAGTCTCAACAACAGTGAAGAGGCGACACCGGGATGCTGGCCTTCAAGGCAGAGTACCTCTTTCCAGTGTCTGTTCTTTTGCCCATCTTAATCTTTTTTATTGGCCAGTCTGCGATATGGCTCTTTCTTTGCAACTCTGCTTGGAAGGCCAGCATCCCGGGGTCGAAGTTGCAGCCCAAATACATGCTTCACAAAGTTCAAGTAACACACATCTCAACAGCAACTGTTCAGAGGAGACTGTTGATCAGGCCTTCATGGTTGAATTACTGAAAAGAGGCCACTGCTAAAGGACACCAATAAGAAGGAGAGACTTGCCTGGGCCAAGAAACACGAACAATGGACATTTTAGACCGGTGGAAATATGTCCTTTTTGGTCTGAGTCCAAATGTGAGGTTTTTGGTTCAAACCACCGTGTCTTTGTGAGACAGAGAGTAGGTGAACAGATGATCTCTGCATGTGTGGTTCCCACCATGAAGCATGGAGGTGGGGATAAGTTGGACCGCAGTGTAAAGGAAAAGCAGGCAACAAATGCTCCGCATATGTGGGAAGACAGTTGGAAAATAATTCCAGGTGAAGCTGGTTGAGAGAATCCCAAGAGTGTGCAAAGATGTAATCAAGGCAAAGGGTGGCTACTTTGAAGAATCTAAAATATGTTTTGATTTGTTTAACACTTCTGTTTACTACATGATTCCATACGTGTTATTTCATAGTTTTGATGTCTTCACTATTATTCTACAATGTAGAAAATAGTTTAAAAAAATAAAGAAAACCCCTTGAATGAATAGGTGTCAACTTTTGACTGGTACTGTATATGAGTGCAATAAGTAGAGGACAACTGGAAAGAAATCCACTCTTATTTCTATGTGGTGTGAGTAGGTGGTATGCAGGTGGGCAGAGCTAAGTGTTTTTATTTTATTTATTTCACCTTTTATTTAACCAGGTAGGCTATTTAAGAACAAGTTCTCATTTACAACTGTGACCTGGCTAAGATAAAGCGAAGCAGTTCGACACACAACAACAGAGTTACACATGGAATAAACAAACCTACTGTGGAAAAAGTTTATATACAGTGTGTGCAAATGAGGTAAGGGAAGGCAGTAAATAGGCCGTGGTGGTGAAGTAATTACAATATAGCTATTAAACACTGGAGTGATAGATGTGCAAGTAGAGCTACAGGGGTGCAAAGGAGCAAGATAAATACAGTATGGGGATGAAGTCGATGGATGGGCTATTTACAGATATGCTAGGTACTGTGAGCTGCTCTGATAGCTGGTGCTTAAAGTTAGTGAGGGTGATATGAGTCTCCAGCGAGTTAAAAAAAAAATATATATATTTTGTTTGTTCGTCATTGGCAGCAGAGAACTGGAAGGAAAGGCGGCCAAAGGGGGAATTGGCTTTGGGGGTGACCAGTGAAATATACCTGCTGGAGTGCGTTGGGGTTGCTCTCGTCTAAACAATGCCTCTTTGACAGGCCTGCATTCTGCTGGGGATCAGAGTGCGTAGTTACTGCATGGACAAGTAAATCTATGCAGGGTCATTCATTCAGCTTCAATCAGCCAGGCAGCATTTAGCTCTGCTCAATAAGACACTGTGCAGGGAGCTCTCAACTGTCAGAAGATTGTTCAGGCTCTACAAAGGCAAGACTGTTGATACAGCAGGCTTGACTTGCTGGAGATGCAGGTATTGTTAATAATTTACCTGAATGTTTTTGTTTGTATGTAAACTGAAGCAGCAGAGCAGAGTATAGCGAGCAGAAGTAATTCAGACCGCCTGCCAATGGAATGAGGAAATGTAACTAACGGACTATTATTGACTAACTCTTTTTATTTAAAAAAAAATGTTTAACTCATGTCCGTGTGGCTTTACAGTTACTTGATTTGGCGTTGTTGCAATGATGGAGAACTTGAGAGGCTACTTTAGGTGACATGTTTGTCTCTGCCCATGTGTAAGTTGAGTGGGTTAACCCACGTCAGCTAGCACTTTGCTACACTCACTAAAGACCTAGTAACCTGATCCGCCTTGTCACCACACAGCCTACATGGTGTAGAGTAGGTGGATCTCTGAGAGGGGCGGGTTTGTTTTTGATTTATTTTCTATTTTAATTCTCTTTAATTCTCTTCAACTAGTGAAGATTCTGTCTTGAGATTCTTGACGCCCATGTCTGGAACACCAAAATAGAAACGATAACCATCCTATTTCCACACTGGAAATGCACAGCCATGATGTGCGTATTCATTCTGTCATTGAATGCCTTTGTCATTCACTTGCTCGGAATCTTACTATCGCTGCATTCACTGAGAGCCCGTGCACATTTCCACAGTCATTACATTTGGGATGTGTTCAGACCCTCTGACTTTTTCCTCACTTTGTTACGTTAGTCTTATTCTAAAATTGCTGTGGATTTTTTTTTTTTTAAATCCATCTACACACTACTCCATAATGACAAAACGAAAACAGGTGCTCAAATGTTTGCAAACGTATTAACAATCAAAACGGATGCCTTATTTAGACCCTTTGCTATGAGACTCAAAATTGAGCACAGGTGCATCCTGTTTCCATTGACCATCCTTGAGGTGGTTCTACAGCGTGATTGTGGTAAATTCAATTGATTGGACATGATTTGGAAAGGCGCGCGCACACACCTGTCTATGATCCCACATTTTACGGTGTCCTTAGAGCTCCGAGACAGGATTATGTCAAGACGCAGATCTGGGGAAGGGTACCAAAAAATGTCTGCTGCATTTAAAGGTCCCCAAGAACACAGTGGCCTCCATTTTTAAATGAAAAGTTTGGAACCACCAAGACTCTTCCTAGAGCTGGCCGCCTGGTCAAACTGAGCAATCAGGGGAGAAGGGTATTGGTCAGGGAGGTGACCAAGAACCCGCCGATCATTCTGACAGTGCTCGAGACTTTCTCTGTGGAGATGGAGAACCTTCCAGAAGGACAACCAGACGGAAGCCCCTCAGTAAAAGGCACATGACAGCCCTCTTGGAGTTTGCCAAAAGGCATCTAATGGACTCCCAGACCATGAGAAAAAATATTCTACGGTGAAGCGTGGTAGTGGCAGCATCATGTTGTGGGGATGTTTTCAGTGGCGGGGACTGGGAGACTCGTCAGAATCGAGGAAAAGATTAATGGAGCAAAGTACAGAGATCCTTGATTAACACCTGCTCCAGAGTGCTCAGGTTCACCTTCCAACAGGACAATGACCCTAAGCACACAGTCAAGACAATGCAGAGGTGGCTTCGGGACAAGTCTCTGAATGTTCTTGAGTGGCCCAGCCAGAGCCCGGACTTGAACCCAATCGAACATCTCTAGAGAGACCTGAAAATAGCTGTGCAGCGACGCTCCTCATCCAACCTGACAGAGATTGAAAGGATCTGCGAAGAATGGGAGAAACTCCCCAAATACAGGTGTACCAAGTTTGTCGTGTCATACCCAAAAAGACTCGAGGCTGTAATCTCTGCCAAATGTGCTTTAACAAAGTACTGAGTGAAGGGTGTGAATTCTTATGTAAATTCTATTTTGAATACATTTGCAAAAATGTCAACCTGTTTTTTTCTTCTTCATTTTGGGGTATTGTGTGTAGATTGAGGGAAACTATTTAATCCATTTTTAGAATAAGGCTGTAACAAAATGTGGAAAAAGTCAAGTGGTCTGAATACTTTCCGAATGCACTGTATCTGAATAACATAACATGCAATGGCCTGTCAAGACTGGCTGTGTTATGTCTCCTCCTGTGTGTGTGTGTGTGTGTGTGTGTGCCTCCCTTTCGGTCTTTCTCTGTTTGACTGTCTTTTGTTTCTCTCGCTCATTGTCCAACACTTCAGCTCAATGTCACACGAGATCCACATAGCACGTTGGGAGCGACGAAACAACAGAAGCCCATTAATTTTCAATAAAGAAGAGAAGTGAGCATGGGTGAGGGACGTGAACAGGACCGGACCATAGTTGGAGTAAGCTGAACTTTATTGAAATACTCTGCGACATCGTGTTGTGATTGACCAATCGAAGCGGACTATAATATCCAGACCCTGCTGGATTGACTGTTGATACCTAGCACTATCTGGCCTGTTTGCTAGCACCAACATGAGGGCGACGTGAGCGCATCTATCTGAATTTCTGCGTTAAAAGGATCTCATCCATGTGAAGTACTACCTGCTACACAGCACGCATTGTTTTGAGAGCTGAGAAGAGCATAGGGATGTGTCTATCTTTTCCCCTACTGTACCATATTCATCGATTTAAAATATATATATTTTAAATTTAAAAATATATATTTATGTGTAAATACAATAGCTTTGGTCCAGTTTTTCACAACTACTCATTAAATCGTTGCTAGTGGTACTAAAGGATTGTCTAATTACACAAGTTGCTTTTGTTAGTGTCTTGACTTCATAAATCTTAGTACAATAACCAGTGGTGTATAGTTGAGGTTATATGCAACCAAAATCAACTTTATTTCTCATTTATTTAAATTCACAAGATGGAATGAACGCACGCATCAGCCATCGAGACGTGGTCTTTGCAGATTCTTTATCTTTCACTCTCTCACCCCCTCTCAAGTTCCCGGGCAGAGGATAGCCTATGCTGAGACTAGAGGGATGGATTCCTTTCCTCATTATCTGCTGTAACTACAGGTTGTTGACGGAGGAGACGGCTGTGATCTGACGTGATCCTTTGTCTCCCATCTCTAAATCTCCAGCCTTATTTCCTCTGTTGGCACAGCACCTGGCAGTGTCTGCTTAACTACTGCCACCGTCTGTCCTCTCAATGGGGTCAAGCCTACAGTGCTTTGGATTCCAATCCCCCTGTAAAAAAAAATGTGGCATCTCTTTGCGTCAGGAGAGGTTGATGGTTTCTGTGCCATACTGAATTTGGTATTATTCAAATTTTCTCTTCAGAAAATGTAGCCTCAATTTAATATAACTAACTGTAAGGCAGGCTAATGGGTTTCCTCTATATGAGTAAGGCAGTGATCCTCTGAACTCCTAACGCCCATTGGTCAATGCTACAAGGGAGGGAACGGCCGCTGTGTGTTTGGATGAACCCAGGGTCTCCATGCTGTTATTGATGTTCAGAAGCAGTGCATTTGGAGTCTCTGTGGCACGTGCAGCTGAGGTCAGGAGCGATGTGAGGACAAATTACCTGACTGAACTGGGAGGAGGATTGACAGATGTTGTCAGTGTTGCTGCAGATGAGTCTGAGCTCCTGTTCTAAACACAAGATCTCTGCCCTGTTCTTCGGTCCCACATCAAAGGTGTGTTACAGCTACAGAAGCTCAAAGGGCGGCTAAGGGCACTTATCACTGATGCTTCCCACTAGTACTGCGAGACCTCCGATGGGTGGAATTTCCACACACTGTGAATCAACCACTGACAGACACACAGGCCTACTGGTAGACCGTTTGCAGCCGCTGGCACACATCTGTTTTGATATTCAGAGCCATTCACTGGTTTTCTCTCACTGCTGCCAAAACGCCAGCATCTTCCACACGATCCAGGTACCAGACAAGCTCTATTTCTGCTGTGACGGGAGACACTCTGGAATTGGTTTAGACTTCTAACAGCTATGACACGCACTTAGTGTACAAAACGTTAACTTTCCATGACGTAGACTGACCAGGTGAATCCAGGTGAAGGCTATATGATCCCTTACTAATGTCACTTGTTAAATCCACTTCAATCAGTGTAGTTGAAGGGGAGGAGACTGGTTAAGTATTTTTAAGCAACGATACAATTGAGGCATGGATTGTGTGTGTGTGTGCCATTCAGAGGGAGACAAAAGATTGAAGTGCCTTTTAACAGGGTATGGTAGTAGGTGCCAGGCTCACCGCTTTGAGTGTCAAGAACTGCAATGCTGCTTTTCACGTTCAACAGTTTCCCGTGTGTATAAAGAATGGTCTACCACCCAAAGGACATCCAGCCAACTTGACACAACTGTGGGAAGCTTTGGAGTCAACATGGGCCAGCATCCCCGTGGAATGCTTATGACACCTTGTAAAGCCCATGCCCAGACGAATTGAGGCTGTTCTGAGGGCAAAGGGGGAAGGTGCAATTCAATATTAGGAAGGTGGTCTTAATGAGTCTTTGGGAAGGGAAAGGGGGATAGCTCGTCAGTTGCACAACTGAATGTTTTCAACTGAAATGTGTCTTCAGCATTTAACTCAACTCAGAGAATCAGAGCGGTGGACTGCCTTAATCGGCGCCTGGGGAGCAGTTGTTGTTTGGGGTTAACTGCCTTGCAAATTTTTCCACCTTGCTGGCTTGGAGAACCTTTCGGTTACTGGCCCAACACTCTTAACCGCTAGGCTACCTGCCACCCTACTGTTTGAAGAATGTCTGTACATTCAGTGGGGTTCTATATTTTGTATTCCTGCAACTGTTTCATTGTTAATTCATGATGGTGGTGCCTGGCAATTCAAGTAGGGCCTAGTTTTACAATTTTCCAGAGGTGCATATGTATTGCCTCGGATTTGCACACAGGAATGTATCGGTGAACATGCCTCGGTCAAGTCATGTGCGTGCACTGCAGCGGCTGGCTTTGGTGTGAGATTTTTGGCTTGTTCTTAATCAAGCCCCCATCACCTCGGTCTCTTGTCTAAGGTTCGATGTGGCCTTTTTTTAATGTCATCCCATGAGAGCAGAGGTAGACACCTACCCCACCCGTGCCTGAGTGCAGCTTCCATACATATACACACCGACATCTACTGTTTCATTATCCAGGCTTGGCTTTGAAGATCACGGGCCGAGGCGACTGTTTTTATGTCCCCTGCTCTGGGAGCAGCTGTGGTCCTCTGTGTTGCTGCCAAACGGCATGGGCCTCCCAAGCATTCAGCAGTGTTCCAGCGCTCTGCTCATTTACAGGCAGTGCTGCTGACCAGACAGCGTAGACAGCCTTTTGAAGAGAGCACTAATCACCGCGAGGAGATTGTGTAGCTCTGGTACAATATGGAAAGGGATAATTATCCATATGAAGCAGCTCTCTGAGTATAGGCTAGTGTATAAAAATAGCACCAGCTCACTCACTACCCCGCTCTCATGAACATTGAATTTGGCTTCAAAGGGTAGATGTACTTTAATGTAGCTATTTCAGGAGTAATTGGCACACGTGGAAAATTGCCCCTCCATTACTCTGTTGCTTTTAGGCATGAACATTTTAATTTATTTTTGTGGTACATAATTTTGCTAGATAGTTGATTTGTCTCCTGCAGTTTTCTATAAGAAGTACAGAGAGTGTGAGGGGAAGAGCGAGGAAGGGATGGAGGAACAGCAAGAGCAGAGCCATGTAAATGTATGGTTCTGGGGGGGGGGGGGGGTGACCATGAGAAAAGGATTACACTGAGGTCCTGTATGGAGAGTGAACTGTTGGTCAACTCCTCCCCCCCCCCATGGCCTCTACTAGGAATTGGAATTTAAAAACAAAAAAGTTAGAATTGCCCCTAAGGTCTTAACTGAACCTCAACTGGTTGAGTCTTCATTGCATGTATTTTTCTTGTTGGTCTGACCTGACAGCTGCCTGAGTAGGAAGAAACAGCTGGTGGAAAATGTCTTCTTTAGGAGGATGTTTGTAATTTCAGACGGCTTGATGCCCTTTCAGGGACTAGCTTTCACGACCCTTGTGGTCGGATCAATGCGTAATTGTAATGTAGCTTTACCTATCTTGGAAACCATTGCCTTGCCCAATGAGCAGTGGTGCAGTGAATTCAGCCTACTGTATAAAATAAAATTTTAATCGGTTAGCAGATGATCTTGTGCAGATCTACTTACTGTAGCAATTAGTGTTAAGTGCCTTGCTCAAGGGCACATCTACTTTTTTTTTTTTTTTTACCTGGTCGGCTCGGTGATTCGAGCCAATGACCTTCCGGTTACTGGCACAACGCTCTTAACCGCTAGGATACCTGCCACCATTTAAAGTTCACATATCAGCTGTCAAATTCCTATCAGAATGTATGAGACTCGACTGGCATTTCACCTATAATACACTAATAAGCCTAAGTGACTATACCTCTGCTTGTAAAACTGAAAGCATCACTCTCACAATGGCCTTATCCGTCTGCTTAGCAACCTAATAAGGGAGCATAATTAGCTTTTAGTGGTTTCATGCTGTAATGTCTAAGAACATAGTCTCTTTATGTTCCTAGTGTAAAGTGCATTGTCGGATCAGTGGAGGACCCACGGTCAGATTGGCGTTTACCAGCCCGGTGGTTGTGGGCTCTTGACCTCAATCATGGGCGTTTACCAGACTCTCCTATAAGGTAAGTCTAGGTTCACAATAAGACCATTACAGACCATTAAACCTCCCTCAGTCACTTAGAAGCCCTGGTTACGGTTAGCTGGACTGCAAAGGCTGGGTTTATGATGAGGTTAGGTTAGCATAAAATGGAGATATGGATGGAGGAGGTTGAAAAGGACAAAGCCTGTGTTTACTGAGGGCTGGTCGCCAAGGGTTGGGACTAAAGAGATGGGTATTATAGGTTGCATTTTTGAAAAGTTAGTTTCCAGTTTTTACTCCTCCCCCACATTCAGAACAGGGTGTACTGTACATTTGAAGATTTATGCACTCACATTTTGTTCCGTTTTCAAGGAAAGTCACGTTGTTGCACTTTTCAAATCAATGGCCTTGAGTGTGTGTGGTCTCAGTTGGGAAGCTATTGCCTCTGAAAAAAGTAAAACTGGCATTACCTTGACAGTGTTCTGTTCTGAGTAGCAAGCTAGACCTTTAGGCATTTTACATTGCTAGAATATAGGGCTGACCCCATTTTAGTCGACTGGTCGATTGTTTGGTCGATAGGCTGTTGGTCGACCAAGATTTCTTTGTTGAGCAGTAGAAAAAATATACAAATTTTCCATGGTCTACAAGACACCTGTATGATTTGCTCCTGTGGACTAATCCATTGTGGATGCCGTGGCGATGGCAGTCAATCACTGACGTGCTACTGAAATTGTATATGGATAAAGACAATGGCGCAACACTAATAATAGAAATATTATTTTATAACAAATGTGCTTTCTCCAGCGTTTGATAGCGGTCGCTGTCCGCGGGTCTGAAACATCAGTGCGTTGTTGAATTGGCACCTTTTCCTAGACCATGTTGCTATGTGCATAATAGCAAAGTTAACCAGGTTATTGGTGTTGCAAACAATAAGATGGAGGCAGCAGCAGAGTTAGGAGATGAGAAAACAGCCCTTGCTTTAATTGTCTAAGAAAAGTTACTGGAAGCCCCAACTTAATTATGGCTATAATCAATTTCCTAACTGTTAAATGTGCCTAAATCATCCATATATATCTACAGACATGACACGTATCCTGCTACTGTTGCCGGTTTGAGTGTTTGTTTAATAGCCTACTGATTCCGTGCGCACTAAGCCTCGCAACCACATGTCGGATAAACAAATTAACAAATTTGTCTGTTTTTAATCTTTGCTATGGTGTAATAAAAGCTTTACACTTTTTTTCTCGTTAGAACAGCTTCTCGTATTACTTATAATTAATTTAGTGTTTATACTGTTGATGTTCTGTGGTGGTACAGTGGTTCCTCCTTTAAAATTTGCGAGCTTGCACCGCTGGACCCAGCGTCACGGCTTCATTGCTCCAGACCACCACAAGGGGGAGTTAGCGCACCCATTATGCATTTGGGTCCCAAGGTTTTTATATCACCAATCATATCGAGTGGTTCCAATGACACATTTTGACGCAAGCCACCCATCCCTGGGTGAAGATAGCTGACAAAATGTACAATTGAGAGGAATATGTTAATGTAGAGACAAACATTTTTGCCATAAAGTTAATTTACGAAGACTTGCTAAATAGGGATTATCTGACTAGCTAACATTAGCCAGCTAGCTTGTGTTGGGAGAATGAATTTGTAATGTGTGTAATGTTTTAGGGACCCCTGAGAACCAGCAAACCAGGCTGTTGTCTTGTGAAACAGTGGATGTAGAGAATCTAGCTAGCTAAAGCATTTACTGCTAATTTAATTGTACAATTGTGTAAGCTTGTCTTGCAATGCAGCTGAAGTAACATGGCTAACTATTTACTTATTGTGTAGTAGAGAATAAAAATAACTGTATGCCTATGGATGTGTAGCTAGCTACAGTGTGTAGCTAGCTACAGTGTGTAGCTAGCTACAGTGTGTAGCTGATCTGTGTATGGACCCTAAAACGTTTGGTATGAATATTAGTTCAGAACCTATCTATGAACCTCAGCTATCATAGTTGTTGTTTCAACTTCAAGTGTGAATTGCATTAATGAAGCCTGTGTAAACGGTGTGAAATGGCTAGCTAGTGTGCAGAGGCTCACTGGTTCGAGCCCAGGTTGGGGTGAGGAGAGGGACAGAAGCTATACTGTTACAAATGGATAGAGTAGAATATATTAACTTTATTGTGCCAAGGATGCAAGTCCTATATACAGTTGAAGTCGGAAGTTTACATGCACTTAGTTTGGAGTCATTAAAATGAGTTTTTCAACCACTCCACACATTTCTTGTTAATAAACTATAGTTTTGGCAAGTTGGTTAGGACATCTACTTTGTGCATGACACACACAATTTTTCCAACAATTGTTTACAGACAGATTCCAGTGGGTCAGAAGTTTACATACACTAAGTTGACTGTGCCTTTAAACAGCTTGGAAAATTCCAGAAAATGGTGTCATGCCTTTGCAGCTTCTGATAGGCTAATTGACATAATTTGAGTCAATTGGAGGTGTACCTGTGGATGTATTTCAAGGCATACCTTCAAACTCAGTGCCTCTTTGCTTGACATCATGGGGAAATCAGCCAAGACCTTAGAAAATTGTAGACCTCCACAAGTCTGGTTCATCCTTGGGAGCAATTTCGAAATGCCTGAAGGTACCACGTACATCTGTACAAACAATAGTATGTAAGTATAAACACCACGGGATCATGCAGCCGTCATACCGCTCAGGAAGGAGACGCGTTCTGTCTCCTAGAGATGAACGTACTTTGGTGTGAAAAATGCAAATCAATCCCAGAACAACAGCAAAGGACATTGTGAAGATGCTGGAGGAAAGAGGTACAAAAGTATCGATATCCACAGTAAAACGAGTCTTATATCGACATACCCTGTAAGACCGTTAAGCAAGGAAGAAGCCACTGCTCCAAAACCGACATAAAAAAGCCAGCTATGGTTTGCAACTGCACATGGGGACAAAGATTGTACTTTTTGGAGAAATGTCCTCTGGTCTGATGAAACAAAAACAGAACTGTTTGGCCATAATGACCATCTTAATGTTTGGAGGAAAAAGGGGGATGCTTGCAAGCCGAAGAACACCATCCCAACCATGACGCACGGGCCGAGCTAAGTGTGAACCCCCCCCTCCTATCACAGACCAGTTTTGCCCTAACGACCGAGGGGTAGCTTGCTACTCATGTAATAAAGTAATGACTTTTAAAATAAGTTACCTTACACGTTATGTTGTCTGACAAATGAATGGAATCGAACGTTTGCAGAGCCTGTTTTGACTGGAGTGATGCTTAGAATTCCATTAAATGTATCCCATTTTATTTTACTACTCCAATCTGTTCGTCGGACAAAACTGGAAAAAAACAACTTGTGTAGAAGGTAAACATCCGCACCTCGATGGTGTCAACTGTGCTTATGTCTGTGTAATAAACAAGTAGGGAAAAATACATGTATATTTCTGGTCTAGCAATCAATGACAAATGAGCTCACTGCCCAGACTTACAAAGATTAGATTCTCCTGATTTTTAAAATGGTGCCTGTGTAACAGTTTTGCTTCCATCCCTCTTCTCACCCCTACCTGGGCTCGAACCAGGGACTCTCTGCACACATCGAAAACAGCCACCCTCAAAGAATTGTTACCCATCGCTCCACCAAAGCCGCGGCCCTTGCAGAGCAAGGGGAACAACTACTTCAAGGTCTTAGCGCAAATGACGTCACCGATTTGAAACGTTATTAACTTGCACCTCGCTAACTCGCTAGCCTTTTCACACCGGTTACACCCGACTTGGGGAAAAAACGAAATATACACTGAGAATTTGGCGAAATAGACAGGCATGATTTTCCTATGGAGAGGCCTAAGGGGGAGCTCCGCATTCCAAGGGCAAAAAGTATTTTGGGGCTGGCATTTGATGACAACAGAGCTAGCTGCCCAGGCTTACATAATTAGAGGAGATTCTCATGATTTTAAAATGGTGCCCGACTTGAAAAAAATTGAAATATACACATTGCAAGATATTTGGCGAAATAGACCATGCCTATATTTCCCCATAGGAAACAATGGGAAGACTGCAGAGTTCCAATATTATTTTTGTTTACATTTTACCTGTGAAACACAGTGAGCATGTCTCATTGCCAACAATAGCGAAGCAGGCGTTGAACAATAAGCTGGAAATAGAACGTTCGGAAGGCGAGTTGGTGCCACGATGCTCAATAGAACTAATAGGTGTTGGCAGGATGAAAAATGCACTAAAATAAGGCCTGTTTTTTTTTGCAATTTCTTCAAAACGATGGTAAGCAGCTGGGAAATATGGTCATATTATGAAACTGGGCTCCACGGCGGATGCAATGAAATAGATATCATCAGAAAGAACGTTGTTAAAAATGTAATGTGTCTAGCCTACGATCTACACGGATTTCAGAGCACTCTTGTCTGAGTTTACCAGAGCGCAGAATACCAGAGCACAGTAGCCTAAAAAACAACCACGTTTTGTTAATAAAATAAAAATTAAAAAATACTCTTTCAAAATGCACATGTTGATTTAGTTATGGATCCATAATGAATTACTATGAGAATAAATATCACTGATTTACAGAAATATTGGAACAAAGTTGTCTAATGAAGGCAAACAGTTTAGAATCCTCCAATCCTGTAGCCTACTCCCGACAATCGTTGTACAGCGCCATATTTTCCATCTTAACGGAAACCCTTTCGTTTTTCTCTGAATGGAAACACCATAATATTAATCAAATTAATTAAGCCAAATTTCTTAATCGCATATACTATGTTATTTAAAAAAGGTTTTAAAATCTCTGGTAATGCCAATATGGAATATTATCAAATGCTTCTCAAAGATGCCCTCTAGACAAATTAGCAATAACTTGCTGTAACAGAAGAAATGGCTGACAATTGAATGACATGCCACAGAATGCACCCAGTGTGTGTTGCAGTATGATGCAACTTTTTAAAGGAGGAACCACTGTAGCTGCCGCAGGGAGGAGAGAAAGAGAGGAGAGAAAGAGAGGAGAGAAAGAGAGAGAGAGAGAGAGAGAGACAACTGTTGCTAGTCACAAGCTGTATTTTTTTACAGCGCAGCAAGTCTGAGCCCGGCCAGGCACAATCAAATCAATTGCAGTCGGACTGTAGTTATTTGTGTGTCTTAATTATTTAATCAAACCAGTGCACTTAAAGCATCAGATAAACTCAGTGCACTGTAGTTGATTTGATTAAAACTAGGGATGCACGATATATTGGTGAGCGTATTGGAATCGGCCGATATTAGCTAAAAATGGCAACATCGAAATCGGCCCGATGTCTAGTTTAACGCTGATGTACAAAACCGACGTCAAAGCTGACGTGCATACCCATATAACATAGGTACATGACGTAAAATGTTGTGATACACGTGCAAGACAGCGTTCCTAACCTAGCCCACAATGTCTGCTGTGTGGATCGAGCAGTCATTTGAAATGGTAAAAACATTTCAGCGAGACCACTCAAAGGTGAAATCCATTAACGTCAAGATAATGGAATTCATTGCCCTTGACAATCAACCGTTCTCTGTCGTGGGTGATGTTGGCTTTTGCCGACTGGTTGAGCACCGGTATACACTACCATGTCAAGCGCGCTACTTTTCAGAGTTACACAGTAATAGTGTCACTGCTATGTAATAGTGTCACTGGCTTCACGACATAATATGGAACGCCGTTTGGGTCTTTGCGTGTCAAAGAAGATGCATGTGAAATAACACTTTCAAATAACACTATTTGACACAAATAGCAAAACATTTAAATATCTGGTATCCGTTTTTTATTTTTGGCAAGGAAAATATCAATATCGGCCCAAAGGTCATAACGGTGCAGCACTAATTAAAACACCTAGGATTTTTCTTTATATGGAAAAATACACATTTCAAAATGTAGACTAATCGATTGGTCGAAAGAACAGACAACTCTCGGTCGACCAAGATTTTTTTTTTTTAGTCGGGGACAGCCCTAGTAGAATGACTTTGGCTCAATAAGGGTGAAAGCATAACAATCTGAACCTTTTACCTTTTGCATTGAAGAATATAGCCTACATGGATTCCAATCCTTGGGTTTACCTTTGAAGGTCTGACCATGATTTTAACCTAGTGACCTATTCCAGTTGGCTGAATGGCTCTGTAAGAACATGGCAGCTGTAAAAACAGGATTCTCTGGCCAGATGACCTCAAGATCAACAGGAAATAGCACTGACCGCCAGAGACCCGCCGTGGACATGTTCCATGGTTGTCTCTGACAGAATGGAGCACCCCTGGTACTTGTGAATTCTTCTCAGAGAACACTTTCACTATCGACTGTACTTTTCTTTCATTTCTGATACAGATCTTTGTCATGTTAACGTGTTACTGATTTGAGGAAGGAAGTGCAGGATGATTTAAAAAAAAAAGTCATAATGAAAGCTGTGCAAAACAACCCCTGTCATTCCTCATTTGTCTCTGAAACATGAATTGGGCTAGTTTAGATACAGCGTACCATCCAGCCTTGCAGAACTAAGCCTGTAAGACTGGTCATTAAGTCAAAGTGTAGTTAAACATGGTGCGCTTTAAAGCATTTTGTGAATACGAAGCCTGTTAAGTCCTGCACAGCTACTCTGTAGTGAAGCCAGAGGGGGAGGGGTGTGCCGTGCCCCTCTAGCTGGGCTATTGGGGTGGTCCCTCATGGCCTTGACTGAGGTCTCATGGGAGAGGGGGAGTATGGGTACTAGTAGTTCTGTGTTCTGCTCCTCGCCATCTCTGCTGTAACTAACTGTTGTTCTGTGCTGTGACTAAATGCCTCTGGCTATCTGGCATTATACAGAGACTGAGAGAAATCGCTCGTGTACTGCTCACAGCACATTCTGGAGATGAAAGAAATGAAATGGCAGGGCTCCTATTCAACTCACAATGTTATATTTGATTTACTGAATGTCATCGCTATGCGGCGCGGGACCCGTGCTCTTTGGAAAGGACACGCATTGAATTTAAAAAAAAAAAAAAACGTTTTGAAGGGAACAGCTACAGTATACGCAGTGTGTACAAAACATTAGGAGCATCTTCCTAATATTGAGTTGCACCCACTTTTGCCCTCAGAACAGCCTCAATTCACCGGAGCATGGAGTCTACAAGGTGTCGAAAGCATTCAACAGGAATGCTGGCCGTTGTTGACTCCAATGCTTCCCTCGGTTGTCAAGTTGGCTGTATGCCCTTTGGGTGGTGGACCGTTCTTGATACACACTGGAAACTGTTGAGTAGTTCTTGACACTCAAACCGGTTGGCCTGGCACCTACTACCATACCCCGTTCAAAGGCACTTAAATCTTTTGTCTTGCCAATTCACCCTCAGAGTGGATTTAACAAGTGAAATCAATAAGGGATAATAGCTTTCACCTTTATTCACCTGGTCTGTCATGGAAAGAGCATCTGTTCCTAATGTTTTGTACACTCAGTGTATGTAGGGAGAGCAGCCTTTTGACAAATGACTCTGATTCTTACTGTTTTGATAAGGTTATTAAATGGAGAAGACAAGCTTGTCCTGTTGTATTTGCCCAATGTCTGGATACATGACTGGTTTGGCAGACACTCATATTTTAAGGTGACTTTACAAAGGCTGTATGATAAACCTTGGTTAGAGACGGTCTGCTTCTCTACTAACCCCCCCCCCCACACACACACACACACAATCTTAACATAAAGGTCATGCAAATGATAGTGCAGTTCAATGGCCTTTTGTTGTTACCTTTCAGCTATGTTGTAGATTGAAAAGTGTTGGGCCATCTGTTTGACCTCTGACCTGTGCCTTCTCCATAGAGCTGCCAGAGAACTGGACAGACACACGGGAGACCCTGCTGGAGGGCATGGTGTTCCAGCTCAAGTACCTGGGCGTCACGCTGGTGGAGCAGCCCAAAGGAGAAGAGCTCTCCGCAGCCGCCGTCAAGAGGATCGTGGCCACGGTCAGCACCACACACACTTGACCTTCCCAGGCGTTCTACACCCTATCCCCCCCCAAAACCACAAGCCTCCCCTTCTAAAGGGTCTTTTGACAACTTTCCCTAATACAGTGGATTGATCTATTCCGATACCCGTACTACCACAGTATAAAACGGTCCCATTTACTTTTCTATTAAGTTGTCGCTTTCATGAAAGCCAACCTTCTGCAACAGCCATTTAACCCAGATGCAATTAGTTGTGATGCATCTGAGTGTTGCTCTGGCAAGGTGTATTGTACAGTAACAGGAAGGTGTACTGTTATTAATTCTGGCAGCTCCACAGTAATTAAATTGGGGGGAGTATATAGGGCCCGGGGCACACAGGACAGAGTCTGAGGTGATTGACACTTTATTTCCAATTTTGTGCACATCCCTGTTAGTAGTGATTTCTCCTTTGCCAAGATAATCTGTCAACCTGACAGGTGGGGAATATCAAGAAGCTGATTAAACATGATCATTACACAGGTGCACCTTGTGCTGGGGATAATAAAAGGCCACTCTAAAATGTGCATTTGTGTCACTCAACACAATGCCACGTTTTGAGGGAGAGGCAATTGGCATACTGACTGCAGGAATGTCCACCAGAGCTGAATTGAATGTTTACCAATGTCTACCATAGGCCAAACTCCAACGTAATTGTTGATAATTTTACAGTATGTGCAACTGGATTCACAACTGCAGACCACGTGTGTGGCCGAGGGGTTTGCTGACATCAACGTTGTGAACAGAGTGCCCCATGGTTGCGCTGGGGTTATGGTATGGGCAGGCATAAGCTATGGACAACAAACACACACGCATTTTATTTTTTGGCAATTTTAATGCACAGAGACACCGTGATGAGATCCTGAGGCCCATTGTCGTGCGATTCATCCGCCGCCATCACCTCATGTTTCAGCATGATAATGCACGGCCCCATGTCACAAGGATCTGTACACAATTCCTGGAAGCTGAAAATGTCCCGCATACTTACCAGACATGTCACTCATTGAGCATATTCGACGTGTATGACAGCGTGTTCCAGCTCCCTCCATTTGAAGAGGAGTGGGACAACGTTCCACAGGCCACAATCAATATATTTTAGTTCACTATAGATGTGTACTTATAGCACATACTTGCACACTGGCAAAAGTCACACGTTTGAGATTGCATGAGTATCATTAACCTATTTACCCTCTTTCTTCTAGGCCAAAGCCAGCGGCAAGAAACTCCAGAAAGTGACATTAAAAGTGTCCCCTCGAGGAATCATCCTCTATGACTATGCCTCTAACCAGCTGATCGAGAACATATCCATTTACAGGTTAGTCTCACTCACTCACTCAGAGAAGGGGTGCCCCAAATTTTAAGTTCTTAAATTTTCAACTTCCAATAAAATAAAAGTTGTTTTCCCCCCAGAATCCCCCTTCCAAACCCTCTCATCCATCACTTTGAGACTGCGTGTTGGGATTTGCGGTGATGAAGGGTGGAGGGGTGGATAGCGCTTTCCATCAATGTCCTCTCCCTCAGGAGGCCTCTACAACAACAGCTGTGTGTCTGAGCTTAAACCTGGGGTGTGAGCACTCAGAAACAGGCACGCGCGATCGCACACACATACACCCTCAATTTCACCTTACAAAAACAGTGTGACTTGTTATTGCTTAGGCCAACCTTGAATCGCTTGCCATATTTATGAGAAGTGGAGGCTTCCAAGCACTCCATCTTGAAATGAAACGAAGGGGGCGGCAGGTAGCCTAGTGGTTAGAGCGTTGAACTACTAACCGAAAGGTTGCAAGATCTAATCCCCGAGCTGACAAGGTAAAAATCTGTTGTTCTGCCCCTGAACAAGGCCGTTATTACTGTTTACCGTCATTGAAAATAATAATTTGTTCTTAACTGACTTGCCTAGTTAAATAAAGGTAAAATAAAAAGATTTGGATCACTCACAGCACCTGAGGGGGTTGGATCACTCTCACAGTAACTCCTCGTGGAGTGAAATAGGTATGTGACTGTAGGTGTGGGTAAAGAGAGGCAGAGAATATTACCGTTAACAGGGAATTTGTTCTTCCTTCACACAGTAATTTGGGGGAAAGAGGCTTGATGGAAAGTCCAAGTTAAAGAGCCCCCTCTCCAACCTTAACTATTCCTAATGCCACCTGGCGCCCTAGCCAAAATACAGCGGGGGTGGTGGTGTCGTCTGCCCAGGTCTTACCTAGTGGCATAGACAGTACATACTACTGGTATATGTATGCCCCCAGGTGCCTTCCCCCCCCTGTGAACAAAAATAGAATTACTAATGTAAAGTGAGCAGTTTCAATAATCAAAAACACAGTCCTTTTGACATACACATACCTCTGCAGGACCGGCTACAAAATACTTTAAACAAATTATACAGACCAACTTCAAAACACAGGACATACAAAGAAGCTCTCTCCTCCTAACAAAGGAACACTGGCTTTTCAAGCTGCACAAGGAGTCGGTAATTGCAGACAGCTGTAACCCCTGACGAGAGGGCGGGGCCAGAGCTCCAATCTGCAATGGGGCTGACCAATCAGCTGCTTTGGACTTCAGGAAGCCATTTCCTGAAATACACATACAAACCCAAAACACAGAAACTGGGGAACGTCACAGCAACCGAGGAGGGGTTGGATCACTCTCACAGCAACCGAGGAGGGGTTGGATCACTCTCACAGCAACCGAGGAGGGGTTGGATCACTCTCACAGCAACCGAGGAGGGGTTGGATCACTCTCACAGCAACCGAGGAGGGGTTGGATCACTCTCACAGCAACCGAGGAGGGGTTGGATCACTCTCACAGCAACCGAGGAGGGGTTGGCACATTGAGGACAACAGTTTTCTCTGAGGCTGTGTGATCTTCAACACTAACTATTTAGCTGTGACTCAATGTAAGGATGTTGGTTAAATTTAAAGCAAACATTGTCATTCACTGAGGTCCTCCTCTCCAGTCATCTGCTAGAGAAGATGGATGAGCAGTAAATGAAACGTATTTACCTAGACGCCCAATTTCACAATGCTCTCACTCTCAACATCTGTCGTAAATCTCACAACGTCGCGCCGTGCAGCTGTTGGCTTTTATAGCAGAGAAATGTTTTTTTTTACATGTTGCATTTTTATATCACTGAGTCATTAGTTAACTAGACGTGTGATCTCTGCAGAGTGATGTTCAGAGTTTGAGCAGTAGGGTGCTGGTGTAGAGGAACAGGGAGGGCAGATTGCGGTCATTCATTACCCAACCCACCTGTCAATCAGGTCTCGGGGTGATATGATGTCATGTCTCAGAGCATGTTCCAATGTTAGAGTAGACCTGCAGTGAAGAGGCAAGGTCCAATCCAATAATACTAAAACACCACAGGGCTGGGCGGACAGACACAGCAGGGATCACACAGTCGTCTTGGCTAAAACTAATGGAGCAGAGGTACACTGGGGACATACCACAGACGAATGTCCTTAAGTTAAAATTCAAAGCCTGGATCTTTTGATTGGGTCTCCGCCTGCACGCTAGGGTGTGTGTGTGAAATGTGATGGGTTTATTTAATGTGGAAATGAAAGATTTAAGTGTCTAAATCTGATTGTGGTGGGCTTAAAGGCTTAGTGAAGATGAAGTTGCGTGATAGCCCTGCCCAATCCGCAGGGACACTTTTTATTAAAACTAGTTTGTCTCTGTGACTCCCCCTCAGGATATCCTACTGCACAGCAGACAAGATGCACGACAAAGTGTTTGCCTACATCGCCCAGAGCCAACAGAATGAAACCCTGGAGTGTCACGCCTACCTCTGCACCAAGAGGAAAGTGGTGAGTCTGTGTGTCTGTGGCCCCTCTTCCAAATAGTATCTCTCCCAGGGGGTGGCTTTGTGAATGAGTGTGCCACTCCCTCTCTTTCCTTCCCCTTGCTAATTTAGCTCTGGTCCAACGGCCACACTTCTTCCCAGCTACATAAACAACCAGTAAGGAAGTTGAACTGAGTAGTAGGGACCAACACGGTCACGTGGGTTAATGTTCCCTTACTAGGTGTTAGTTGAGGAGTTTCCTCTGGAGGCTGGCGACCCCTCCCTCTGTTAGTCTCTAGTTCTGCTCTTATCTGTCTTCAATGGGTTTTCCTCTCCCATCTTAAAACACTTAGCCAACATCTTGTATGTCATATTTACTGTGCTTATTTTCCTCTACCTCACTCTCTCTCAGGCCCAGGCAGTGACGTTAACAGTGGCCCAAGCCTTCAGAGTGGCGTTTGAGTTCTGGCAGGCTGCCAAAGAAGGTACGCGTGGTCACCCCGGATGACTGGAGAAGTGTGACGAATGTCTCATTCTTTGAGTGTAACAGTTCTTATCCTCCTCTACTCTCTCTCTCACCTCCCCCTTACTCTTTCATTATTTCACTCGGGTGCTTCTCGGCCTATGTTCTCTCTAGTACACATTCAAAGGGAAACTTTGAGATTTTGGTCTTTTGTAGGTCTCTGCGAGCAGTTTCGAGAAGATTGGAGTTAGCTCAGTGCAATTGCTAAAAGTCTCTCGGTACAATGGCCATCAAAATCAGGGAAATAGACAACGACTCCAAAGCTGGGTGGTTAGTCTTTTTCTTTTTTTTTTTACACCTTTTTCTCCCCAATTTCATGGTATCCAATTGTTTAGTAGCTACTATCTTGTCTCATCGCTACAACTCCCGTACGGGCTCGGGAGAGATGAAGGTTGAAAGTAATGTGTCCTCCAATACACAACCCAACCAAGCCACACTGCTTCTTAACAAAGCGCGCATCCAACCCGGAAACCAGCCACACCAATGTGTCGGAGGAAACACCGTGCACCTGGCAACCTTGGTTAGCGCGCACTGCGCCCGGCCCGCCACAGGAGTCGCTGGTGCGCGATGAGACAAGGATTTCCTTACCGGCCAAACCCTCCCTAACCCGGACGACGCTAGGCCAATTGTGCGTCGCCCCACGGACCTCCCGGTCGCGGCCGGTCACGACAGAGCCTGGGCGAGAGCCCAGAGTCTCTGGTGGCACAGCTGGCGCTGCAGTACCTCGCCCTTAACCACTGCGCCACCCGGGAGGCCCCTGGTTGGTCATTTCAACATTGTCTCAATGGCGCTGTCTGTGTGCTCAGATGCCACAATGGCCAAATTACCATCCACCCAGCTTCAAAGTAGTTAGGTCTATTTCCCTGATTTTGAGAGGAGCTGGCTACTGTACCTGGAGACTTCAAGCAATTACACTAGGCTAACTTCAATCATCTCCAAACCGCATGCAGAGACATACAAATGGTATCCATGAGTTTGTCTGACTCTGGGTAAGTACAAAAACAACCTAAATCTCAATCTCGCAGTATCCCTTTAAATCCCTCCTGTTCCCATGCACTGCATGTAGATGTTCTGTACAGCAGCTGAATGAGGGAGGATGGAGTGCGTTTGCTCAATCCCACCATAGTTCCTCTACAATGTAGCAACATAAATGCCCCTGTCCTCCCGGCCTTGGCCCTGACCCCTCAGAGGCATGTGAAATGGTGGATCTCTGCTAGGCCGCTCCCACCTTTCAGTTAACTCCCCAACAGGAATGTCCACATTGATTAAAACAGTCCCTCTGTGGGAACAACCAGGCCAGAAAGGGAAACTTTGTTTTGTTCAGTAAACCCACTTAATTTAGGGCAGATTACTCTGGTTAAAGGCTGATATTGACAGGAGCTCAGTGAGATGTAGCCCGAGGACTAGGTGAGAAGGCTTGTCAATCTGCTGTGTTTCCTGTGTTATTACTGTGAAAACATGAGGGCAGAAAAGGGGGAGATGGAAGTCACCAAATAGATTAAGTCTACTCCTTAAAACTGACTGGAAATAATTAGATTTGAGTAAATTTTAATAATTTACTAAGTACACTTTTTTTCTGTTGCACACACACACACACACACACACACACAGGTTACTGTAAAGACAGACATCCAGCCCCTAGGGTACTCGCTCCTGCTAAACGGATGAACACTGTGTAAGTGCTGTGTAAGGAAGGTTGTCACACACCGATGTATGGTTCTCATAAGGACAGCAGAAAATGTCTGTCATTTACTGCATGTATGACTTGTATATAAACGAGAACTCCTGGGTGTATACTATACATGTGGGTGTCAGTATAATTCTTCCTCTTCAATCTTCCATATAACGCACCCTCTCTAACTGTTGTCTTCTGAACATAGCACCTTTAGAATCAGTTCTCGTTTGATACAAAATAATGTCTCATTATCAGGATTCAGTTGCAACAAGCAGTTATTTTTTGTTGCTAGATGTTTTGTTGTTGTGACTATCTGGTCTGGCACCTAGATCCTTGTAAAGTTTCTGGTTTCTTTTTCGTCAAAACCCTCCACCCATTCCCCTCTTTCTGTTTGTCACTGTCGAGGAGGAGGAGGGAGAGGGGAGAAAGGAGAGAGTCTGTGACAATGGTAGTTCAGTCCTGTCTGCCAGCTGGGTCCCTGTGCAATTGATCCAGTCTCACTGAGAGTGAAGGAGAGGTTATCTATTCATTCCTTTACACTCCCCACCCTTTCATTTACACTCCCGTTTTTGTGGTTTTTGGACAGGTTGTTTACAGCAGAGCCTTTTGGTAGTGTTTTAATTCAGATGCATTTCCATTTGATTGTATTATTTTCTAGAGATCAAGGCAGTGAACTATTTTATCTTTTCTGTGTTCTGCTCCACATTTCAAAAATTAATATTAAAGCTGAAAAGGAAGAGTGCAGGCTTTCCCCCGCTCTCTCGCTCGCTGCCCTCGTGCCTCGTCAGAGTTCACATACTCAGAGCCATAAGGACTGCTAACCCCTCTGATTTCCTGGGCTGCCTTTTCGTCTTGTTCTACACAATGTGGCTGATGAGGGAGTGGAGTAGAAAGAAGTGATGCTTTGGGGAGCTATCAAAGGGAGTAGCCATGTTCTCTTGTGGCAGAAGGAGAGCAAACTAACAATCATAGTCTGCTCCATGAATTACATGTCCCCTGAGGATTGTGGGTAGGAACATCAGGGTGGTTTTCTCTTTGCTGTACATCACTGCATCCATCCATCTGCCCCAACCGACCACACACAACCCCACCATATTTCTTCAAACTGCATCTGTGACCCACATCCTTATAAGATCTCATCTCTATGCACGAGAAGCAATCATTTGAAGTGTATTTACAGTAGACACCACTAGCTAGTATAGCTTTGATATTGACTGTGTGAACTCTCTCAATATTTTTGGCCGTTGTTTCAACGCCTGATGGCATTCTCTCACACCCTGTCTGGGGGTTATCACCGTGCAGTGTTGCCACCGGAAGGGAAAGAGGGCACAGCCACCCAGGGAATAGTTTGGAACCCAGCCACCACTCAGCCACCTTGGCTCTCCTGGGGAATGGGACTCCCGGGGGGTGCATGTTTTTTGACGCTTCTGCTGGACAATGTCGAAGGAGTCCTAAAAGGGACTTCATGTCACCATTGCCCTTGGGGGACAAGCTGACATGTGCTTTTAATCGCCACAGAAATTAATGGAGGCATGAGTTACAGTAGGTCAGCAGCCAGGCCTTTTGACGAATGATCAAACCTGCAGGCAGACTGCGTATGGTCAGACCTGCAGGCAGACTGCGTATGGTCAGACCTGCAGGCAGACTGCGTATGGTCAGACCTGCAGGCAGACTGCGTATGGTCAGACATGCAGGCAGACTGCGTATGGTCAGACCTGCAGGCAGACTGCGTATGGTCAGACCTGCAGGCAGACTGCGTATGGTCAGACCGGCAGACATATGTGCGTATGCTTGAATAAGAACCTCCCCTTTCACCATGGGGGCAAGAAAACATGCATGCAATGCATAAACATAGTGGATACTGAGGTGTGTGTGTGTGTGTGTGTGTGTGTGTGTGTGTGTGTGTGTGTGTGTGTGTGGAGACCACCTAATGTGAACATGTAGACCAGTGTTTCCCAACTCCAGTCCTCCAGTACCCCCAACAGCAGCACACACTTTTTTTGTAGCCCCAGACAAACTCACCCGATTCGACTCATTGAAGGCTTGATGATTAGTTGACAAGTTGAATAAGGTGTTTGTCCGGGACTACAACAAAAATGCGTTGTACTGGAGTTGGGGTGTTGGGGGTACTGGTGTTGGGGGTACTGGAGTTGGGGTGTTGGGGGGGGGGGGTACTGGTGTTGGGGGGGTACTGGTGTTGGGGTGTTGGGAGTACTGGAGGACTGGAGTTGAGGAACACTGCTGTAGACCAACTGAAATTCAGAGAAACAATTATTCTCCAGGAAAGCTCTGTCTCTTTGGGTCAGTGCCTCACGCTGCAACCTGAGCCCTGCTCCCGTTCAGGTAAGAATGTTAGGAGAGGAGACAGGCTTTATCCACGTGACCCAGATGCTCCTTATTAAAGCAGTGGAGGAACTGCCTGCCTGATGAACTGGTTCCTGAAGCTACAGACCTGACCACTGTTTGGTTCTACTCAATTTAAATCTCCTGGCCCAAGGCCACTGACTGGCATGGTTAAGTGGAGGCGCTACAGAAGCTTTTGGTCCTTGTGGCGCCTTCAACCCCTCATGTCTAAATGTTTAGGTGCATTCGTAAATTCAGTCTGGCTATTTACTCCGATTTCAGAGCACTCTCGTCTGAGTGTGCCAGAGAACAGAATAACTGATGAATTTACGAACCGGTATTAGTTGAATATTACCAGGTTTAGTGAACGTTGGCAAAAAAAACGTAATTCAATTGTTTCCAGCAGCACCGTTAGCCACCAAGGCTCTAGATAACATCAAAACAGCCTAACCAGCTCTGCTCGGGTGAGTAAAATAGTCAGAGGTTCTCTCATTTGTGTCTGGAAGTAGCTAGCAAGTTTAGCCAGTTGGCTTGAGCGCTTGTGAGGTCAGAACACTTGGATCAACGCTATCGGCCTGAGTGTCCAGTGTGCGCTCTAAAGAATGTCAAATATTTGAGACGCTCTGAATTTACGAGCGGACAATCTGACAATACTCTGCATTTACGAATGCCCAGAGCGCACTCCAGAGTGAATTTACGAACACACCCATAGTGTTGTTTGGTCAAGTGCCTGATATCTGCTGAGAATGATGGACAGTGGTTTACAGACATTACAAACATGATCAGCTAGACATTAATATTATAGATGATTGAACCTCTCTTTTCCCTCAGTCTTTCTATCTCTCTCCTCCACAGACAAGGAGAAGCGTGTGAAGTTGGGGTCGGATGGGGAAGGAGCCAGTAGTAGCCAGTCGGAGAGCTCGGCCAGCCTGGGCAGTCTGAAGGGAGGAGGTGAGTCACCAACCATAACGTCTCTCTGCCTCAAGGATGGAAAGATATTCAAAAGGCAAGATATTCATATAGCCCAGGGGCAGGTGATGATGATGATGATGATGATGATAATATGGTGCATGTTGAGTCCTTTGTCTTGGAGTCCATTTTAGCCTAAATCCACCATCACGCACATATGCTGGTTACAGTCTTTGTTCTTCTGTAGATACTGGCTTGATCAATACTTCCTTGAGGTCTGTTTTTCTCAGAATCTTGTCTCTCTGATTGTATTTTTTTTTAAAGATATTTGGCACAGAGGAATGTTAAGGAGGTAGGTGACCTCTGGCATGTAAGATTGAGTCCAACAACAGGAAACAGTTTGTTTGAAAAGCTTGAGGGATCTACATTCTTTGTGGCTGTTTGGTTCCTTGTCCATGGAATTCTGTAAGCCAAGAGATTCTAGTCCCTGTGACCGTTTCCTCAAATCCTGATGGTGAGGCATATTTAGCTTCAGACCCTGAAGTACTGTGTTGTCCTCTCTTCTGAGGGACCTGAGTTCATATCCGTTTGGACCTAGTATCTAGGTGTATGGCAATTTATAAATTATGTAAGCAGGCAGTATGTGAAAATGAGTGTGTGGAATGGGGGGGCCAACCATAAATAGTGCAGAGCCTCCACCTAGTGGGAATATACCCCTACATTGTGTGAGTGTGTACAGTACCGGTCAAAAGTTTGGACACACCTACTCATTCAAGGGATGTTCTTTATTATTATTTATTTATTTTTCTACATTGTAGAATAATAGTGAAGACATCAAAACTATAAAATAACACATGGAATCATGTAGTAACCAAAAATATCTATCTATCACCAGGGTTTAGTGCCTCAGAGTGCTCAAAGATACTTTAAAAGGTGGATCCCTTCCCTTCAACACAATAAAAGAAACAAGAACACTGCTCAATCCCAAATAAACTTAAGGTCCTGTGTCTAAGAATCCGTTCCAAGCTTTACTGGCGCCTGACCTGAGGTGCAGCGCGCGAATGGAAACGGTGGCTGACCTGTGGCTGTCCCAATAGAACACAGCTCGACAGTTTATTTAGTGAAAAGAAACTAAATGGTGCTCTTTCATTTAAACAGGACCACTCAAACTATTAACTCCTCACTTTTACCACAACCAATGGCAACTCACGACCGTGGCAATGCGCTCTGTCTGTCGACAGGATTTTTGTACGTACGTACGTACATACGTACGTACAAATCCCTCACTGTGATTAAGTAAATGTTTGTCATCTTTAGTACTTTTATTTTCACTGGTGAGCGAGTTACACAACTTTACACTGCTTGAAACAACTAATTAGCAAACGTCGATAGCTTGTAGTTTTAAATAGTCTTCCCTCACTCGCGTTGAACAGTTCCCTAGCAACTGCTCAGTCTCCCAAATATGTCCCACATGCAACAATACCAGTACATACTTAAGGAATAAGGCATGAGGGAGTGTGGTATATGGCCAATATACCATGGCCAAGGGCTGTTCTTATGTACGACGCAATGCAGAGTGCCTGGATACAGACCTTAGCTGTGGTATATTGGCCAACTACCACAAACCCCCGCGGTGCCTTATTGCTATTAAATCAAATCAAATTTTATTTGTCACATACACATGGTTAGCAGATGTTAATGCGAGTGTAGCGAAATGCTTGTGCTTCTAGTTCCGACAATGCAGTAATAACCAACAAGTAATCTAACTAACAATTTGTAAACTACTGTCTTATACACAGTGTAAGGGGATAAAGAATATGTACATAAGGATATATGAATGAGTGATGGTACAGAGCAGCATAGGCAAGATACAGTAGATGGTATCGAGTACAGTATATACATATGAGATGAGTATGTAAACAAAGTGGCATAGTTAAAGTTGCTAGTGATACATGTATTACATAAGGATGCAGTCGATGATATAGAGTACAGTATATACGTATGCATATGAGATGAATAATGTAGGGTAAGTAACATTATATAAGGTAGCATTGTTTAAAGTGGCTAGTGATATATTTACATCATTTCAAATCAATTCCCATTATTAAAGTGGCTGGAGTTGACTCAGTGTGTTGGCAGCAGCCACTCAATGTTAGTGGTGGCTGTTTAACAGTCTGATGGCCTTGAGATAGAAGCTGTTTTTCAGTCTCTCGGTCCCAGCTTTGATGCACCTGTACTGACCTCACCTTCTGGATGATAGCGGGGTGAACAGGCAGTGGCTCGGGTGGTTGATGTCCTTGATGATCTTTTTGGCCTTCCTGTAACATCGGGTGGTGTAGGTGTCCTGGAGGGCAGGTAGTTTGCCCCCGGTGATGCGTTGTGCAGACCTCACTACCCTCTGGAGAGCCTTACGGTTGAGGGCGGAGCAGTTGCCGTACCAGGCGGTGATACAGCCCGCCAGGATGCTCTCGATTGTGCATCTGTAGAAGTTTGAGTGCTTTTGGTGACAAGCCAAATTTCTTCAGCCTCCTGAGGTTGAAGAGGCGCTGCTGCGCCTTCTTCACGATGCTGTCTGTGTGAGTGGACCAATTCAGTTTGTCTGTGATGTATATGCCGAGGAACTTAAAACTTGCTACCCTCTCCACTACTGTTCCATCGATGTGGATAGGGGGGTGTTCCCTCTGCTGTTTCCTGAAGTCCACAATCATCTCCTTAGTTTTGTTGACGTTGAGTGTGAGGTTATTTTCCTGACACCACACTCCGAGGCCCTCACCTCCTCCCTGTAGGCCGTCTCGTCGTCGTTGTTGGTAATCAAGCCTACCACTGTTGTGTCGTCCGCAAACTTGATGATTGAGTTGGAGGCGTGCGTGGCCACGCAGTCGTGGGTGAACAGGGAGTACAGGAGAGGGCTCAGAACGCACCCTTGTGGGGCCCCAGTGTTGAGGATCAGCGGGGAGGAGATGTTGTTACCTACCCTCACCACCTGGGGGCGGCCCGTCAGGAAGTCCAGTACCCAGTTGTAAAGGGCGGGGTCGAGACCCAGGGTCTCGAGCTTGATGACGAGCTTGGAGGGTACTATGGTGTTGAATGCCGAGCTGTAGTCGATGAACAGCATTCTCACATAGGTATTCCTCTTGTCCAGATGGGTTAGGGCAGTGTGCAGTGTGGTTGAGATTGCATCGTCTGTGGACCTATTTGGGCGGTAAGCAAATTGGAGTGGGTCTAGGGTGTCAGGTAGGGTGGAGGTGATATGGTCCTTGACTAGTCTCTCAAAGCACTTCATGATGACGGAAGTGAGTGCTACGGGGCGGTAGTCGTTTAGCTCAGTTACCTTAGCTTTCTTGGGAACAGGAACAATGGTGGCCCTCTTGAAGCATGTGGGAACAGCAGACTGGTATAGGGATTGATTGAATATGTCCGTAAACACACCAGCCAGCTGGTCTGCGCATGCTCTGAGGGCGCGGCTGGGGATGCCGTCTGGGCCTGCAGCCTTGCGAGGGTTAACACGTTTAAATGTTTAAATGTTTTACTCACCTCGGCTGCAGTGAAGGAGAGACCGCATGTTTCCGTTGCAGGCCGTGTCAGTGGCACTGTATTGTCCTCAAAGCGGGCAAAAAAGTTATTTAGTCTGCCTGGGAGCAAGACATCCTGGTCCGTGACTGGGCTGGATTTCTTCCTGTAGTCCGTGATTGACTGTAGACCCTGCCACATACCTCTTGTGTCTGAGCCGTTGAATTGAGATTCTACTTTGTCTCTGTACTGACGCTTAGCTTGTTTGATAGCCTTGCGGAGGGATTAGCTGCACTGTTTGTATTCCGTCATGTTACCAGACACCTTGCCCTGATTAAAAGCAGTGGTTCGCGCTTTCAGTTTCACGCGAATGCTGCCATCAATCCACGGTTTCTGGTTAGGGTATGTTTTAATCGTTGCTATGGGAACGACATCTTCAACGCACGTTCTAATGAACTCGCACACCGAATCAGCGTATTCGTCAATGTTGTTATCTGACGCAATACGAAACATGTCCCAGTCCACGTGATGGAAGCAGTCTTGGAGTGTGGAGTCAGCTTGGTCGGACCAGCGTTGGACAGACCTCAGCGTGGGAGCTTCTTGTTTCTGTCTGTAGGCAGGGATCAGCAAAATGGAGTCGTGGTCAGCTTTTCCGAAAGGGGGGCAGGGCCTTATATGCGTCGCGGAAGTTAGAGTAACAGTGATTCAAGGTTTTTTCCACCCCTGGTTGCGCAATCGATATGCTGATAAAATTTAGGGAGTCTTGTTTTCAGATTAGCCTTGTTAAAATCCCCAGCTACAATGAATGCAGCCTCCGGATAAATGGTTTCCAGTTTGCAAAGAGTTAAATAAAGTTTGTTCAGAGCCATCTGTGTCTGCTTGGGGGGGGATATATAAGGCTGTGATTATAATCGAAGAGAATTCTCTTGGTAGATAATGCGGTCTACATTTGATTGTGAGGAATTCTAAATCAGGTGAACAGAAGGATTTGAGTTCCTGTATGTTTCTTTCATCGCACCATGTCTCGTTAGGCATACGCCCCCACCACTCTTCTTACCAGAAAGGTGTTTGTTTCTGTCGGCGCGATGCGTGGAGAAACCCGTTGGCTGCACCGCTTCGGATAGCGACTCTCCAGTGAGCCATGTTTCCGTGAATCACAGAACGTTACAGTCTCTGATGTCCCTCTAGAATGCTACCCTTGCTCGGATTTCATCAACCTTGTTGTCAAGAGACTGGACATTGGCAAGAAGAATGCTAGGGAGTGGTGCACGGTGTGCCCGTCTCCGGAGTCTGACCAGAAGACCGCCTCGTTTCCCTCTTTTTCGGGGTCGTTTTTATGGGTCGCTGCATGCGATCCATTCCGTTGTCCTGTTTGTAAGGCAGAACACAGGATCCGCGTCGCGAAAAACATATTCTTGGTCGTACTGATGGTGAGTTGACGCTGATCTTATATTCAGTAGTTCTTCTCGACTGTATGTAATGAAACCTAAGATGACCTGGGGTACTAATGTAAGAAATAACACGTAAAAAAACAAAAAACTGCATAGTTTCCTAGGAACGCGAAGCGAGGCGGCCATCTCTGTCGGCGCTGGAAGTACAGACTGGTGACCAATGTAATTAGAGCAGTAAAAACAAATTGTCATACCCGCGGTATGCAGTCTGATATACCACGGCTGTCAGCCAATCAGCATTCAGGGCTCAACCCACCCAGTTTATAATAAGTTATACAGTCTGTGCTAAAAAAATCAACTAAGTAACCAGGGGGTTTATAGCTGCATTCCAGATCCCTACACCATACAGTACCTCTGGCACTCTGAGTTCTCCCTCTTCTCCCCTCCTCTGGGATCATGGGGATCAGTCACTGTGTGACACATACAGAGCAGCCTTAAAACATTGTCTTAGCCACGCGCCCCCGTCTTCTGGCCAGTTGGACCCCAGCCAGCCAGAGTAGGATCCCTCAGCTTACACTGTTAACATGGGCCGGGACTGGATCAGCTCGAGATCACAAAAGGATCAGTGCCATTTGGGTTCAGAGATTTATAGATCCTCTCTAGAGAGAGGATAAAACCCTTGACCTGGAAATTATATTTTTGTAACAGAGGGGCTTTGGTGTAAGGGGATTGCAGCCCTGCCACTTTATTTCTGGCAGTACTTGAGCTATGACTCAGAGGGATGTGTGGGTTAGACCCATAATGAAGTGGTATTGACAGAGATGCAACATGCTCACAGTAAGTATACACCACCTGGGTGCCTCAGGAAGGTGTGTTGCTGGAGCCCCTCTGATAGTTTCCTGCTCATCACACAAACTAGTGTTTGTGTGCTGACGTGTGCATCTCCACTTGGAGATGTAGTTTCTTAGAGGCCTGTAACATGATACTCCTGTTTGCCGCTCACTCCCTGGGGCAAGCCTGCCAGGCGATGCCCAGACCCCAGCTCCAAAGCATGCAAACATTTAAAAACGATATGTTGCTTATGCTTTTATCTATCAAATGTATTGCACAACTAGCTACGTTTTTTATTTTATCACGTTATACATTTATTTGGGGATTCCACCCTGTAATTTGCCTGACACGTGATAAGGAGTCTCATTTCATACAAGGGCATTTGTCTACATTCCCTCTTCTCGGTTACCTTTGACCTTTTTCGAAAGGAGGACAGAGGACGGAGGAGAGAGAAACCAACAGTTGAGCAAATCTAATTAAGAAAAGGCCAAGGTCTTCTAAGGAGAAAGAAGGATAGGTGCTTTAAACCTGTTGAGTGTAGGGGGCAGTGTTTGGATGAAAAACGTACCCAAATGAAACGGCCTATTTCTCAGGCCCAGAATCTAGAATATACATATAATTGTCAGATTAGGATAGAAAATACTAAAGTTTCCAAAACTGTCAAAATATTGTCTGTGAGTATAACAGAACTGATATTGCAGGCGAAACCCTGAGGAAAATCCAACCCGGACGTGCTGTTTTTCCTGAAAGCTCTTTGTTCCATTGCCTGCCTTCGCTCCATTTAAAGGGATATCAACCAGATTCCTTTTCCTATGGCTTCCCCATGGTGTGAACAGTCTTTAGACATAGTTTCAGGCTTTATTTTGAAAAATGAGCGAGAAAGATCACATTGCGTCATTGTATGGCTGGGTGCCAGCAGCGTTTTGCATGCGCTACAGCTTGGAGCAGACATTTTCTCTCTTTCCTATTGAAGAAGCTACAGTTCCGGTTGAAATATTATTGTTTATATATTGTAAAAACAACCTGAGGCTTGATTATAAAAAAAAAAAAAAACGTTTGACATGTTTCTACGAACTTTACGGATGCTATTTAGAATTTGTCTGCCTGGTCGTGATCGCTCGAGCCTGTGGATTTCTGAAAACGCGCCAATCAAATGGAGGTATTTTGGATATAAAAATCATCTTTATGGAACAAAGGGAACATTTATTGTGAAACTGGGAGTCTCGTGAGTGCAAACATCCGAAGATCATCAAAGGTAAGCGATTCATTTTATTGCTTTTCTGACTTTCGTGACCGATCTACTTGGCTGCTAGCTGTTTAATGTTTTGTCTACTGAGAGATGTCCTTACATAAACGCTTGGTATGCTTTCGCCGAAAAGCTTTTTTGAAATCTGACACGCCAGGTGGATTAACAACAAACTAAGCTGTGTTTTGCTATATTGCACTTGTGATTTCATGAAAATTAAAACATTTTAGTAATTTAATTTGAATTTTGCACTCTGCAATTCAGCGGATGTTGAAGAAAATGATCCCACTAACGGGATGGGTGCATCAAGAAGTTAATGGAGCCAAGTACAACTTTGAGAGGGGTTTTGAGAACTAAGATTTGACCTCTTCTCAAGGGACCGACGACAGTTAGTCTGACCAGACAATCGATGCTCAGACAATTAGGAGGGGTAATAAGGAAGGCTTGGTCCTAATGATTCCGGTTAATGTTATGTTTGCATATGATGATTATAAGTGTGCATGAGTATTGGTGCAAGTATGCTATGATAAATTACTTGGTAGACGTCTCACTTGTACAGCTTGTAATGTCATTTAGGCAATACTTGTTTTTGTAAGTCTGTTTAAAAGTCAGGTTTGTATATGTCTCTGAGTTCCATTAAGTATGTTTGCTTTCCATTGTTTTACAGAAGTGGCCACAGGAAACCTTCTAGACTTGGCAGAGGGGGCGAACATGGCACTGGTCCACTCTGGGACAAAGGAGAGCGAACTGGACCCCTTCATGGTGCGCAACCACTCCACAGAGAACAACAATACTGTATGGGTAAGAGAATGGGGGCTAGAATAGTACTACTGGAGCTGCACAGGCTTGATAAGAGGGGCAATGCTTTATGGATGACAACCAAAGGCTTGGCGAGCATATGTTTTGCTACAACTAGCTGTATGGGTTAGATAAAATGGATGGAAGAGAAACAGTATACTGTATGTGTAAGATGGAAACAATACAATATTGGCAATAGCTCCTAGCATACACACTTTATTCAAAGGCAGGGTATTTATACTAGAGCAATGTTTCTCAACCCTGGTCCTCCAGTACCCCCAACAGTACACTGTTTTAGTTTTATCCCTGGACAAACACACCTCATTGAGACCTTGAGGATTAGTTGACAAGTTGAATCAAGTGTGCTTGTCCAGAGTTGTAATAAAAATGTGTACAGTAAGGGGGGTACTGGAGGACCAGGGTTGGGAAACACTGTACTAGAGTATGGGTTGAGTTAAGCTCAGGACAATGGTGCACTGAAAAGGACAAACCTGTCAGATGGTCCCCATCACAGGGGAGGATGTCAGGTTGTTACTCTGCAATTATATACTTATTTGGATAGAGGTGTGTGTGTGTGTGTGTGTGTGTTAACTTTAGCTGCTCATAACTCTACCTTTTTAAATCTACTGTGAAACCGTAAGAGCCGTTTGATGCCATTATCTATATTGGAGATAACTTCCTGCAGTGTACCTACTGTAAACCTTTTCTAAATGTTTTTAACAGTATTGAAATTACTTTGACATTGTCTTCTTTCACTGACTTTGTCTGTTTTTTTTCTGGTAGGAGCTTGAGGATGGTCTGGATGAAGCTTTCTCAAGGTGGGTGATGTTACTGTACCTCGTCCAGTCCCCCTCTGCAGTACCCCACCACACACACACACACACACACACTCTGCTCTGGAAATAGCCGGTGGTTAGGGCTCGTCTCATAAATGCTGCCACTCCCTCCTCCTGGCTCGTTGCGCTTATATCTTAGAAACAGACTGTTTTCAGTTTACTGGCGTCAACACCACACTTAGTCGTCATCTGCTTTCTCAGCCTCTCTTTCAAGTTTTCAAGTTGGGATAGATTGAATCTGGCAGACAAGAATGGTTGTGGTTGAGGGATAAATACAGAGCGTTGGTTTTCGGTCACACAACTAGCAGGTTCAAGGTTGACTGGACATGTCCTTCAGTGTATTCCTTATGCTTTTGCACAGACTGGGATTACTCAAGGGCTCATTTTAAGCTAACCCAACTCATGCAGAGCTCAAAAGACGCCATTTTGTTTCAATCAACCCCGATGGGGTTTTGAGGCCTACTGTGGAGTTTGGGGAGCTGAATCACAATTCCCAATATATTTATCTGTTTTCTAATGTCTACCACAAAGTAAGAGTCTAATTCCAGTCTTGTCAGTGCTTTAATTTCCCCCAGGACTCTTATTTTCTCAGTTGAAACTGACAGTGGCCTCCTCTGTTTGTCTGTCTGTGGAGGTAGGGACAGTTTGCTTCATAGACTGGTAATCAAGCCATCTAACGCTGTTATCAGATAATTATTTGTCTGCGCACACAGTAATTACTCACTAAGCTGTTAATATGCTGCGGTGTCTGTTGCTGTGATTAACGAGGGGACTCTGGAGAAGTGATTGTCTTAATTGAGGGAAATTTAGGAGGTTCAAGCCTTTGAGGAGGCAGAGGATCTGGTGCAAGCCTTTGAGGAGGCGTTGAGTCAATGGTGAAACGAAGTGTCGTATGGACTGACCTTGATGATCTGCTGATGTCAGTACTTGTAGACTCACTTCTTTTTTCTTTTTTTAGTTCCATGCCTGTTGCTGATATGCGTATGGAGAGTTTTTCATTACTTAGGCTGCCACTTCAAAGTCTCTGTCACTAGACTCAAACAAGCTGGCTCTTTTAGTATGAATTTTCTAAAAAGACCCAGTGATGACAGAAAAATTCTGTCTGTGAGACCTTAGTCTTCCTCAAGACTGGGCTGTTTGTCCACACGTAGGGAGTTTATAATCGGGTATATTTTGTTGTTGCTAATGCTTGTTATTTATTTTCTTTTCTTAGGGAATGGGGTGGAGTGAGGTCAGACTTTTCCTCTGTGTTTGAGGAAAGAGCTTTCAGTAAAAGGCAGTTAATTGGCAGTAGGGCTTCGGTTCCTCCAAATATGCTGTGGGTGGTAGAATGGGGTAGCAGAAGTCTGGAAGTCAAAGGACGCATGTAATGTAGACAGTGGTTTTCCTCCTTCAGGACTTGTGAATCCAAGAACAGTTTGTCAATCCTCCATCCTTATATGTTAGCGTTTACTAGTTCTAAAACCTATACAGTGTTGACATTTCTTCCCTTTATTCTCTGCGTGAGTGATTTTAAGTTCAGCTGTATGGTCACCTCTCCCTGTACATCCCTTTAAACAATGGTATGTAGCAAAGTTGAGCCCAAGGCTTTTTCTCAATACTGATACTGACCTTGGACTGATGAGCGATTGCTCTAAATCAAGGGATTACAGTGACACCTTCCGGCGTAAAAGGTTACTGGAAACTTTGGGCATGGGTGGACATCCTCTGTAGTTCCTCATTATGACTATAGGGGGCATGATTTTCTAAACTTTTAGTACTGGTATGAGGTACTAACAGCTGTCTGACATTTTACATTTCCTTTGCACCCCTCAGCCGCAGTCTGGATAGCTTTGAATCATACTCAGGTAATGATGTCATCCATTGGATGTGCCGTGTCCCCCCCCCCCCCCCATTACTTCCCCTAGTCACCACCACTACATTCACCACTCTCATCCAAACTGTGACCCTCTCTGTCACTCTCTTGTCCTCATCGCACCCAGCCCATCTGTCTGAGCATGGATGTGTACATTACTGCCTCGATGTAGGAGTATTCTGTTACCACAGCTCGGAACCCTGTCCTATTGATTTTCCCTATTGACGATGCTGAGGTAACGAAGGGCTCAAACCGAGAAGTATCCATATCATTTAAGTTTGGACTAGAGGATCCTACTTAAAACCAGCAAAGTGCACAGAGGCTGGGAAGGCTGTGCTGTGTATGCAAGGCAGGGTTCTATGCTAACGTGTTGATGTTATTTTTTCTCATTTTGTCCATGCCTCGGATTTGTGGTGTTCTTCTTTATAATCATCAGCCATTTCACCGTTGTTGCCACATCACTAAATGAGTGATGACATGGTGAGCCAAGTGGTTACTGTGGTAGCAGTGAAGTGTTGAAAGTGTCTGGCGTGTGTTGAAACATTGTCTTTTGTCAGGTCTGAGAGCTGTAGTCGTGTGAAGAGATTGTCTTACTTAGATGACCATACCTCACTCTTTGATTATTTCACTGGATACTGTAACATGAGACCAACACAGTATTTGTAGTTACACTTACTCAAATTTGACACATTTGTGTATAGTATATTTAATGTCATGTTCAACAATGTTTGCTTGTAGCCAATACACAATATTTGACAATTTTAAATTGTACTACTGCACAATGCTTTTCAATGTTAATGCAATGACATCTCCATTAATTTCAATGTATTGAGTGTTCACATCCCATCTGTTATATGGTGTCTCTTGCCTGATGAATGTGATAAGTGAAATGTCTTTCCTTCTCCCCGTCTAGACTCGCTGAGTCTCGCAATAACCCCCAGGTCCTGGACATTGGGGTAAACCCTCAAGACTTCAACACCGAAGAGTGCCTGTCCCCAACTAACTGGGACAAAACGGACGCAGACAACACCGAGAAAGACGATATGTTTGGGTTCTAAGGGTGGAGCCACTGCGGACTCAAGGCATTGAGGAAGGGAGAGAAAGATAGGGATTTGAGTGAAAGCAGTAGAGGCAGTGACTGGGATGTCTGTGAAATAGTAGTGCCATGTACCTGATTCTCCCTGAAAGTCCACTCAGTGGCGCCATCTTGAGGGATGTGACTGTTTGTGCATCTAGCTGACCAACCAGGTGAGACCTTCCTGAGCAGAGAGCCTCCAGAACTCATACCAAAGCAATGTAACCATTTGTTTCTTTTAATTAAATGTTAAACATGCAGCCATCTGGTGTTAAATTCAACTGTGCATTATTATTATTTTCTATTTGCCCACTGTATATGTATCTACTGGTATGTTTGAACTGTGTGTGTACACAATTTAAGTATGTATATACTGTATACATAAGCTGATAGAGCTATATTTTATCATTTTTTGAGCATTTGGTGAAGGCGCAGTTAAACATTTAGAGGCAGAAAATGGATAAAACAGGTTAAACCTATGGTCAGTGTTTGATGTGGAGTCAGGGCTAATGCCATGGTTATGTTCCCTATGTTAATGTACCTGTGGATGGAGGGGAAACTTCACAGGTGATGGATTGAAAGCCACCAGCTGAACTCCAGCCCTGATGCCAAATAAGAATAATGAGTGCGGGTGACTCATCTGTGCTCTAATAATTGGGCAAACAGGCTTGATCAAAATGGACTTGCATATAAAATGTGTGAGTTGTGTGTATATGGATTAATCTTTTATTCTATTGCTATATCTATTTTTGCACTCTACTCATCCCTCTCCAAAGCACATACTTTCATGTTGGGGATTGTTATAACATCAAACTCTTACATATACCACTAATGTTGTCTATGACCTTGTTTGTGCTAATAAAGATTTGATAGTTTACTCATCAGTTTGGGTATGAGGATTTGAGGTCAAGTCTCTGTCATTTTTCTTAGTTTGAAATGTATTTAAATCATTTCTGGGTTTGTTACTCCTATTGTATGTATCAATGTGAGGCTGTTTTAATAATCTACTGTACATGTACACACACACCGCACCAGTTACAAATATTACAGCTCAGCTTTCTCTCATAGGCCACCTGTGGTTACATTCAAGTAACTCATGAGTCATAACATTGGCATTAAACATGATATTTGTGGGTAAAACAATTGGCCAACGCCATATTAAACAAATTCGATGGTATCCAAATGAAATATTTTTGTGCATTTGTCAAATTTACCTGATATCCATAATGTGATTGAACTCATTGTCCTTTCTTGAGCATTCACCTGCTACGCCCCAAAAGTTATTTTTGGGCTGTGCAGTGGCTAATTTGACAAAAGTGGTGAGATGGCTAGCTATCTTTGACACCGTTCAGCTAGTTATTAAAAAAAGATCAACCCATACAACCAACTATTAAACTTTTGCGTTAGATCGATAAACATGTTTCTGGGGGGAGGGTGAGGCGAAGTGATTACGCGGTAGCTAACCATAAAATGAGGTAACACACATGCAATATCCCACTGTCATCCAACACCATGAAGAAAACAAAAGAACTAGCAGTTCAAAAGAGACAGATGGTCATAGACCTTCATAAATCTGGTAATGGCCACAAGAAGATCCACAGATGATTGAATATACCACTGAGCACTGTCAGGGCAATTATTAAAACATTCAAAAGATATGGAACAGTTGAAAACCTCACCGTTAGAGGACGCAAATGCATTTTGCCCCACAGGATAGGGAGGAGGATCGTGAGATAAGGAGGGGCATTAAATTTTACCTATCTGCAAAAGATTTATAAATGACCTGGAGCCAGTGGGCACAACCTTTTGGCTATCAACATGCATTGGAGTTCTCATACAACGACCTGGCCAAGATAAAGAGTGCGACAAAAAACAACAGGGTTACACAAACAAACGTACAGTCAATAACACAAAAGAAAAATAGGGCTATTTGTGTGAGCCATAAGGCAATAAATAGACTGTGAAATAATTACAATTAATCCCCAAGAATCACTGTGAAATAATTGCAGGCCTTGGTGGCGTCTTGGGGTCACCAGGTTTAATAAAGCGACCATAATTTGCAAATAAATTCATTAAAAATCCTACAATGTGATTTTCTGGATTTTTTTCCTCATTTTGTCTGTCATAGTTGAAGTGTACCTATGATGAAAATTACAGGCCTCTCTCATCTTTTTAAGTGGGAAAACTTGCACAATTGGTGGCTGACTAAATACTTTTTTGCCCCACTGTAGGTCTATAACAGTTTGGGTCTAGAATGTCTCCCCCTTTGAAGAGGGGGTGACCGCGGCAGCTTTCCAATCTTTGCAGATCTCAGACGATACAAAAGAGAGGTTGAATAGGCTAGTAACAGGATTAAGAACCGTTTCTAAAATCACATTTATTTATAAAGCCCTTTTTACATCAGTCGATGACACAAAGGGCTGTACAGAAACCCAGCCTAAAACCCCAAACAATGCAGATGTAGAAGCACAGGGGCTAGAAAAAAACTCCCTAGAAAGGCAGGAACCTAGGAAGAAACCTAGAGAGGAACCAGGCTCTGAGGGGTGGCCAGTCCTCTTCTGGTTGTGCCGGGTGGAGATTACAACAGAACATGGCCAAGATGTTCAAAAGTTCATAGATGACCAGCAGGGTCAGATAATAAAAACGGCATATCAAAGGCTCTGGTCTGTCCAAGAAGTGAGGGTAAACAGTAAGGATGTTCTGTGCTATCCACTATGTTTTAATTATTCTTTTGGGTATAGGCGAGGGTCACTTTTTTTTTTTTCAAGAGTTTAAGGAGGGTTTAGGTAAAATATATATTTTTGCTAAAGAGAGGTACGATTTTCTCCATGTAACCCTTATTATAAATACCGTTCACTCCCTGACGTTAGTAAAAACAATATAGCTAATTGTCATTTTGTGATTCTTAAGGTTAGCCAACTCAAATATCTAGGGCTAAAGTTACTGCCTTTAAGGAAGTAAAATGTTCAGCCTGCTGTATAGACCCTATGGATTGTGTTTAGGAGCATTTTTAACTCTCCATGGTTAAAGTAGGAACAAAAATATATACGAGTGTGCTACATTTACTATCATCATACAATGCCTTTGGGAAGTATTCAGACCCATTGACTTTTTCCACATTGTTACATCACAGCCTTATTCTAAAATGGATTAAACCGTTTTTTCCCACTCATCAATCTACACACAATACCCCATAATGACAAAGGGAAAAGAAAAAAAAACGTTTAGACATTTTTACTCATTTATTGAAAATAAAAACTGAAATATCACATTTACATAGGTATTCAGACCCTTTACTCAGTACTTTGTTTTAGCACCTTTGGCTGTGATTACATCCTCAAGTCTTCTTGGGTATGACACTACAAGCTTGGCACACTTGTATTTGGGGAGTTTCTCCCATTCTTCTCTGCAGATCCTTTCAAGCTCTGTCAGGTTGGATTGGGAGTGTTGCTGCGCAGCTATTTTCATGTCTCTCCAGAGTTGTTTCATCGGGTTCAAGTTCAGGGACATTCACAGACTTGTCCCGAAACCACTCCTGCGTTGTCTTGGCTGTGTGCTTAGGGTCGTTGTCCTGTTGGAAGGTGAACCTTCGCCCCAGTCTGAGTTCCTGAGTGCTCTGGAGCAGGTTTTCAACAAGGATCTCTCTGTACTTCGTTCCGTTCATCTTCACCTCGATCCTGACTAGTCTCCCAGTCCCTGGCGCTGAAAAACATCCCCACAGCATGATGCTGCCACCTCCATTGCGTCACCGTAGGGATGGTGCCAGGTTTCCTCCAGACGTGACGCTTGCCATTCAGGCCAAAGAGTTCAATCTTGGTTTCATCAGCCCAGAAAATCTTGTTTCTCCTGGTCTGAGAGTAGGTTCTCTGGTCTGAGAGTCGTGGGTGCCTTTTGGGAAACTCCAAGCGGGCTGTCATGTGCCTTTTACTGAGAAGTGGCTTCCGTCTGGCCACTCTACCATAAAGGCCTGATTGGTGGAGTTCTGCAGAGATGGTTGTCCTTCTGGAAGGTTTTCCCATCTCCACAGAGGAACTCTAGAGCTCTGTCAGACTGATCATGAGGTTCTTGGTCAACTCCCTGACCAAGGCCCTTCTCCCCCAATTGCTCAGTTGGCTGGGCGGCCAGCTCTAGGAAGAGTCTGGGTGGTTCAAAACATATTATATTTAAGAATGATGGCGGCTACTGTGTTCTTGGGGACTTTCAATGCTGCAGAAATATTTTAGTATCCATCCCCATATCTGTGCCTCAACACAATCCTATCTTGGAGCAATTCCTTCAACCTCACTGCTCGGTTTTTGCTCTGACATGCACTGTCAACTATGGGATCTTATATAGACAGGTGTGTGCCTTTCCCAATCATCTCCAATCAATTGATTTTACGACAGGTGGACTCCAATCAAGATGTAGAAACATCTCAAGAATGATCAATGGAAACAGGATGCACCTGAGCTCAATTTCGAGTCTCATAGCATAGGTCTGAATAATTATGTAAATAAGGTATTTCTGGTTTTATTTTTAATAAAATGCGCAAAAATGTCTACAAAACTGTTTTTGCTTTGTCATTATGGGGTATAGTGTGTAGATTGATGAGAAAAAAAAGCTATTTTATAAAAATGATAGAATAAGGTTGTAACGTAACCAAATGTGGAAAAAGTCTAGAGGTCTGAATACTTTCAGAATATTTAGTTAGGTATGTTATATTATGTTGATTTCTCTGGTGCACAAAACGTGTTACTATATTACACAAGTTTGTATTTTCAGCACATTATATTGAATTACACACTTTTTGCTTTAGATTGTTTAGTCATCACAAATAAAAAGGGACGTTTCTTTTTTTGCTGAGTTTATGTTCGTGTCCCGTCGGTTACAACTATAGCTAACCCTAACCGTTTTCGTAACCTTAACCTATTTATCCTAATAACCTGCCACGTAAATTCTACTTACCTGCTACGAAAAGTCACTTATCCTAGTCAAAACCGGCAGATGTGCCCTGAGAACAGTCATGGTTTCCACTAATGCGATTCAGCCGCTCTGCGTGTGAGTAGACATTACAACTGCTCGGTTAGGTTGCTGTGCTGCTCAGAGCTCACGAGACATTTGCTACACAGCTAATAACAACATTACAAGATGTAATCAATGAAGGCAGCCGTTGTATTTACCAGAGCCGGATGAATACGTGAATAATTGGCGCGTTGAAAACAACTGGGAACTCTGAAAAATTCGAGTTCCGACGGGGAAAAATCGATTTGAACGGTCATCCAACTCGGAATTCCAACTCGGGGTTCTTTCTAGAGCTCTGACTTTCCGAGCTGAAAATCACTGACGTCATGATGTAACCTCGTAATTTCAGAGTTCCCAGTTGTCTTGAACGCGGCAATAGACATGCGTTATTGTGTATTTCTCCGCGTGCATCTGAGGTAAAGTAATGACTGGCTACAACTGGAGCGAGGCGCGAGAGTAAACCAGTTCCTCTGGACTGTCGATATGGTTCTGTCCTGAACTTAACTCCCATTCCTGCCAGAGATCCGTGTGACCCCTGACTAGTTTTTTTTTTCTCTGTATTATTCATAATACAAAAATCAACTTACATTGCTACATCAAACATGTCTAACAAAACAAAACAGGTATTAACAAGAAAATACTCAAACATCAAAAATATCACTAAAATAATACAACAAATCAACAATTTTAGTGCAATTGTATTCACTGAACAATCTTATTATCTATACACCAAGTCACTTGGCTCTGTCATAACCTCACATGGTCTCTCCTATCATTGCTATGCAGATGACACACAATTAATCTTCTCCTTTCCCCCTTCTGATGACCAGGTGGCGAATCGCATCTCTGCATGTCTGGCAGACATATCAGTGTGGATGACGGATCACCACCTCAAGCTGAACCTCGGCAAGACGGAGCTGCTCTTCCTCCCGGGGAAGGACTGCCCGTTCCATGATCTCGCCATCACGGTTGACAACTCCATTGTGTCCTCCTCCCAGAGCGCTAAGAACCTTGGCGTGATCCTGGACAACACCCTGTCGTTCTCAACTAACATCAAGGCGGTGGCCCGTTCCTGTAGGTTCATGCTCTACAACATCCGCAGAGTATGACCCTGCCTCACACAGGAAGCGGCGCAGGTCCTAATCCAGGCACTTGTCATCTCCCGTCTGGATTACTGCAACTCGCTGTTGGCTGGGCTCCCTGCCTGTGCCATTAAACCCCTACAACTCATCCAGAACGCCGCAGCCCGTCTGGTGTTCAATCTTCCCAAGTTCTCTCACGTCACCCCGCTCCTCCGCTCTCTCCACTGGCTTCCAGTTGAAGCTCGCATCCGCTACAAGACCATGGTGCTTGCCTACGAAGCTGTGAGGGGAACGGCACCGCAGTACCTCCAGGCTCTGATCAGGCCCTACACCCAAACAAGGGCACTGCGTTCATCCACCTCTGGCCTGCTCGCCTCCCTACCACTGAGGAAGTACAGTTCCCGCTCAGCCCAGTCAAAACTGTTCGCTGCTCTGGCCCCCCAATGGTGGAACAAACTCCCTCACGACGCCAGGACAGCGGAGTCAATCACCACCTTCCGGAGACACCTGAAACCCCACCTCTTTAAGGAATACCTAGGATAGGATAAAGTAATCCTTCTCACCCCCCCCCCCTTAAATGATTTAGATGCACTATTGTAAAGTGGCTGTTCCACTGGATGTCATAAGGTGAATTCACCAATTTGTAAGTCGCTCTGGAGAAGAGCGTCTGCCAAATGACTTAAATGTAAATGTTATTATAATGATTGAGGAAGATGTTATTCTTGTTGTTATACACTAGGATTAATGTTTTAATAAGATAGCTGAATTCAATCAGAAAAATATGTAATTTTGGTATAGAATTTTTGTTTGTGTATGAAGTATTTGGCAACAAGAATGAACATTTTTACAACAATTTCAGTGGTCTGTTGTCACTGGTACAGAGCGGCATAGGCAAGATACAGTAGATGGTATCGAGTACTGTATATACATGTGAGATGAGTATGTAAACAAAGTGGCATAGTTAAAGTGGCTAGTGATACATGTATTACATAAAGATGCGGTACATGATATAGAGTACAGTATATACGTATACATATGAGATGAATAATGTAGGATATGTAAACATTATATTAGGTAGCATTGTTTAAAGTGGCTAGTGATATATTTTACATCATTTCCCGTCAATTCCCATTATTAAAGTGGCTGGAGTTGAGTCAGTGTGTTGGCAGCAGCCACTCAATGTTAGTGGTGGCTGTTTAACAGTCTGATGGCCTCGAGATAGAAGCTGTTTTTCAGTCTCTCGGTCCCAGCTTTGATGCACCTGTACTGACCTCGCCTTCTGGATGATAGCGGGGTGAACAGGCAGTGGCTCGGGTGGTTGTTGTCCTTGATGATCTTTATGGCCTTCCTGTAACATCGGGTGGTGTAGGTGTCCTGGAGGGCAGGTAGTTTGCCCCCGGTGATGCGTTGTGCAGACCTCACTACCCTCTGGAGAGCCTTACGGTTGTGAGCGTAGCAGTTGCCGTACCAGGCGGTGATACAGCCCGCCAGGATGCTCTCGATTGTGCATCTGTAGAAGATTGTGAGTGTTTTTGGTGACAAGCCAAATTTCTTCAGCCTCCTGAGGTTGAAGAGGCGCTGCTGCGCCTTCTTCACGATGCTGTCTGTGTGGGTGGACCAATTCAGTTTGTCTGTGATGTGTATGCGAGGAACTTAAAACTTACTACCCTCTCCCCTACTGTTCCATTGATGTGGATAGGGGGGTGTTCCCTCTGCTGTTTCCTGAAGTCCACAATCATCTCCTTAGTTTTGTTGACGTTGAGTGTGAGGTTATTTTCCTGACACCATACTCCGAGGGCCCTCACCTCCTCCCTGTAGGCCGTCTCGTCGTTGTTGTTATCAAGCCTACCACTGTTGTGTCGTCCGCAAACTTGATGATTGAGTTGGAGGCGTGCATGGCTACACAGTCGTGGGTGAACAGGGAGTACAGGAGAGGGCTCAGAACGCACCCTTGTGGGGCCCCAGTGTTGAGGATCAGCGGGGTGGAGATGCTGTTGCCTACCCTCACCACCTGGGGGCGGCCCGTCAGGAAGTCCAGTACCCAGTTGCAGAGGGCGGGGATCGAGATCCAGGGTCTCGAGCTTGATGACGAGCTTGGAGGGTACTATGGTGTTAAATGCCGAGCTGTAGTCGATCAACAGCATTCTCACATAGGTATTCCTCTTGTCCAGATGGGTTAGGGCAGTGTGCAGTGTAGTTGAGATTGCATCATCTGTGGACCTATTTGGGCAGTGTTCATAATGGTAAATAAGTATTTCTGACACAAATTTACATTCAAAGAACTAGTGAGAGATTCTCACCTTCTTTTTCACAGAAAACACAGATACCATCAATAGCCACAAATTTGGATATCATAGAATTACATGGATATATCTTATGTAAAATGTTGAAGTGCACTTCCTTAACTTTGTTTGGTATACAGTATTTGTAAGGCCTTAACCATGCATTTTTCCAGACAATGTCAGGAATAAGCATGTTCCAGAAAAACTTTCCTCTCGGTGTAAGTTGGTTATGTAAATGAAGAATTTGTCTCATATATTTATTATAACAAGATCTCTCAAGTAAGCTCATGCCTTCCAATCTGAGTTCGGGATAAACTTTGTGATCATTACCAAAGCTAAGATTAGTTTTCATTAGTGTAGTTAGACCACTGGAATGGCTTTTTTTTGAAAGGTATTAGAAACTCTTTCAATGTTAAAATTGTTCATATGTGAGAATATTACCCTTGTTGTTGAAAATATCAAGAACAAAGTCAATATCCCTCTCTTGCCAGCTGGGGTAGAACAATGACTTATTCCTTATAGTTATGTCTGAATTATTCCACAAAAGAGTTATGTGGAGAAAAATTGTGCAGGAAACATATTTTCCATGCCATTAAAGCTTGTTGGTGAAACTTAGCCAATTTAGCAGGTAATCTTTCAGGAATATAATTACATTTCAGAAAATTGAAGAACTCCCAATTTATTAAACACATTATTTGGTATGAAATACCATATTGAATCAGTATTGATCAAACGTTTTTTCAACCAGTTTATCTTGAAAGTGTATTTTATGTCAACAAAATCCAACACTTCTAGGCCGCCTTCAGCTCTTTTGTTAGAAAGGACAGATTTTTTTAGTTTGTGAGACTTATTTTTCCAGATGAAGTCAAGAAAGGTCTTATTGATCTCTTTACAAGTAGCAAGATTTACACATAACAATAATGCGGGTTACACAAACGACAGTCCCTCTGCCTTGGACAGAAGTACTCTCCCAAGTATAGAAAAATCTCTTTGTAGCCAATTTTTAAATATATTTTTAGTTCTCTTAATTTTAGGAGAGAAATTCAAATGTTGTCTGACTTAGTGGTTTTTTGACAGATGTATTCCTAAATATTTAACACGGTCCTTTACAGGAATACTTTCTATTTCTTTATCAACAAAGTCAAATAAACATAAGATTTCACATTTAGAAAGTATTCAGTATTAATCCTGATGCAATAGAAAATGCAGTTATAGCATTAAGGGCATGGGCGACCTGGTCTTTGTCTCTTAAGAAAAGAGTAGTATCATCAGCCAGTTGGGAAATGTTGATTTCTTTGTTAAAAATGGTTAAGCCATACACATTTGCATTATTCAGAATATCTAGAGATAGAAGTTCCACAACCAAAATGAATAAAAATGGTGAAATTGGGCATCCCTGTCGTACACTTCTGTTGATACTGAATCTTTTGGAAGTATTAGGGTTTAGTAGCACAGAACTATTTATATATGTGTAAAACATGCGAATTACTTTAATAACATTTTCACCAAATCCAAAAAGTTTTAGAGACCTAGAGAAATGCATGTTCAATTGTGTCAAAGGCTTTACAGAAGTCAAAAAAATAGGACAACCGCATCTGAGTCAATTGCATCTGAATAAACTATAAAGTCCAAGACTAAACGAATGTTAGAGTTTATGTGAAGGTCCTTCAAAAATCCTGTTTGAGTCTCATTTATAATGGTATCTATTCCTTTTCCGACTGGGAAATTCGATTTGAACGGTCATCCAACTCGGAATTCCAACTCGGGGCTCTTTCTAGAGCTCTGACTTTCCGAGCTGAAGATCACCGACGTCATGATGTAACCTCGTAATTTCAGAGTTCCCAGTTGTCTTGAACGCGACAATAGAAATGTGTTATTGTGTATTTCTCCGCGTGCATCTGAGGTAAAATAATGACTGGCTACAACTGGAGTGAGGCGCGAGAGTAAACCAGTTCCTCTGGACTGTCGATATGGTTCTGTCCTGAACTTGACTTCCATTCCTGCCAGAGTCCCGTGTGACCCCTGTTTCCGTGTCAAGCTCCTAGTACACACGCATCACTTCGATTGTATCCAAATAAGGATAGATTTCTGGTCCATCAAATGTACCCTCTAACGTGAAGATGTCACGTGAACTCATTGCTCTTCCTTGCGCATGCAGCTACACGCAGGCACCCGGCTAAATTGAGGCGCCAATTACCACAAGTGTTTTTGGCTGTGCATTGGGTGATTTGACAACAATACAAGTGGTGAGTATATGAACATTAGCTACTGTTCAGTTAGCTAGTTATACAACCAATTATCAAACTTTTGTGTTGGACCGATAAAAAAATTCTGATGAGGGGAGCGACGTGCTAACGTCAACGGTTAACGTTAGCATGTTTTTACAACTTTAACTTACGTAAAACAATACCAATCTAAGATCATTATTGAAGCATGACACCTTCAAATAACAGTAAATGAAACGAAATATGCCAACTTGAGCTAGCTAGTCTGCCTCAAATGATTTTGAGATGTGTCGTGATGAATCGCATTTCCTAGCGAGCTACAGTGTTGGCTAGCTAACGTTAGTAGAAAAATCAATATAATGGTAATTTTGTGAGGTTAGCCAACTGCATTTAACAGTATACAGTAGGTGTGCATTTCGCATGTGTTTCTAGAACCGTATATTGATAATCTATTCACGTTTAGGTGGTGCTCTGGCTATCAGAGCCAGCCTACCTCTGAAAATAACACTAGGTCCTTAGGCGAACTGTAACGTTCAGCTCCTTAAGAGTACATCTCGGGTTAGGACAGGGTCTGAAGTGCATCTATAACTGGAGAAGCTTCCCAGGGTGGTGCGGCAGGCTCCAGGTCATCAGACTGGGCCCAGAGAAATTGCGCGTGCCCAATTTGACTGAAGCGTGGAGCAAGTTACCCAAAGGCTTTTTTCATATTTTCATTAAGAAACTGACAAAACACACCGGTGCAAGATCAAGTTGACTTACAAAGTGCAAGAGCGGGAGTGCGATGATGTAGTGTCCACAACTAAAGAGTCATTGTGGAATCTGAGAAGACACGCCTCTCGAAACATGATGGTGTACTACATGCTAACAGAAAGGAACGAGGTGGGTAGCTAGCTAAGTGTATCAATGTTGCAAATTATTTAGAAACAAAAAATCAGATCGCTTAAAAGTTCAGTTCATTTTCATTCTATTGTCTATGCAATATACTATCATTGAGTTTGGTCCAATAGTCCTGACATATTACCTCTTCCAAAGAGCTTATTGTTTTTGATGGGGTTATTTCGCCTAAAAACCTTTTTAGGCCTGCCAATAGAATAATAATAAAATAAAAAAACTCTGCATTCCTGGCAAGAGTGGCCCGAAGGGTGTTTAGCATCCTCAGTGCCATTGCAAGTACGGAGAGTGTATTCTCCACTGCTGGCCTGCTTTCCAGGCACCATTGCATGAGCCTGAAGCCACAGACTGTGAAATTTGTAGATTATTCCGATTGACTGATTTCCTATATGACCTGTAATTCAGTAAAATCTTTGAAATTGGTTAATTTTTCATTTATATTTTCGTTCTGACTAAATCCAAGCGAGCATAAGTTTTGGTGCATGATTTTATTTCTCAACTGATAATTGAAGCGCCTCCCATTCAAGTGTAGGTCACAGGCTATCAGTGAATCTCCCACCACTTTACAATGTCAGCTGGAGGCAGGTTTTCATTTTGAAAACATTTTATTATTTGAAACCTGAAAGTTGTATTTAATCTTATGAGGCATGTCCCGAGCGGCGCAGCGGTCTAAGGCACTGCATCTCAGTGCTAGCGGTGTCACTACACATCCTGGTTCGATTACAGGCTGAATTACAACTGGCTGTGATCGGGAGTCCCATAGGACGGTGCACAATTGGCCAGCGTCGTTAGGGGAAGATTTGGCCGGGGTAGGCAGTCATTTTAAAATAACTGACTTGCCTAGTTAAATAATTGTAATAATTTTTAATAATCTTACCTTGCTTCAAAGTAGCCTATAGGCAAAATCCGACCATGGAGTCGTGGAGGCAATTATTTTATAGTCTTCAGAGGCTGCATGTGAATTTCAAGTTTGGGGAAGTTAGAATTTATCCTACCAGTTCTACCCTTCTGTGTGCCAGTTATGATTTTCATATGTGTGTTTTTGTGGACAGTTTAATTTCAATAACATTTTCTGAAAATTGTCATGTGGTCAATCGCAAAAAATTATAATCTAAAAGTTTAAAGTCGACTAATGCGAGATCACCAGCCTCTGCCATGTTGATACTAGAGGTCGACCGATTAATCGGAATGGCTGATTAATTAGGGCCAATTTCAAGTTTTCATAACAATCAGAAATCTGTATTTTTGGGTGCCGATTTGCCTATTAAATTTTTTTTAACCTTTTTATTTAACTAGGCAAGTAAGTTAAGAACACATTCGGTGGGTGGGTTAACGGTGGGTTAACTGCCTTTTCAGGGTCAGAACGACAGATTTTCACATTGTCAGTTCGGGGGATCCAATCTTGCAACATTACAGTATAATCTGACTGAGTATACAAGTATCTGACTGAGCGGTGGTAGGCAGAAGCAGGCACGTAAACATTTATTCAAACCGCACTTTCGTGCGGTTTGCCAGCAGCTCTTCGTTGTGCGTCAAGCATTGCGCTGTTTATGACTTCAAGCCTATCAACTCCCGAGATGAGGCTGGTGTAACCGAAGTGAAATGGCTAGCTAGTTAGCGTGCGCTAACTAGAGGGACAGAAGCTATACTGTTACACTGGCAATACTAAAGTGCCTATAAGAACATCCAATAGTCAAAGGTTAATGAAATACAAATGGTATAGAGGGAAATAGTCCTACAACCTAAAACTTCTTACCTGGGAATATTGAAGACTCATGTTAGAAGGAACCACCAGCTTTCATATGCTCTCATGTTCTGAGCAAGGAACTGAAACATTAGCTTTCTTACATAGCACATATTGCACTTGTACTTTCTTCTCCAACACTTTGTTTTTGTATTATTTAAACCAAATTGAACATGTTTCATTATTTACTTGAGGCTAAATTGATTTTATTGATGTATTATATTAAGTTAAAATCAGTGTTCATTCAGTATTGTTGTAATTGTCAATATTACAATTATTTTTTTAATTGGCCGATTTAATCGGTATTGGCTTTTTTGGTCCAATAATCGGTATCATAATCGGTCAACCTCTCATTGATACATCATGATCCATTGGGTGGTAAAGAAATGAGCACATGGAACTCATGGTCTATAGGCCGATGCAGCAGTAGGCCTATAACTTCCTTTGCTCTTTCACGCTGAGGATTGGTGAATATCAATGGGGAGATAGTTGGAAAGATCTTTCAAATAGCTTACTTTGAGAAGCTATAGATTTAATATATAATTTGAAATGGATGTTTAAAAAAAACAACTTTTGTATATTTCCGCGCAGCAGGCCAGGTACTTCTATACATGCGCTCCCTCAACATTATCAGGACAGAGAAACCAGACACATACTCACTTGGAGCACTCCAAACAAAATTTTAAAAAACATATATACTAATCTCGTAAATGATTATGAAATAAAGCATAACTTCTTTCTCACTTCTTTCATAACACATATGGAATCATGTAGTAACCAGAAAAGTGTTTTTGTTACATTACAGCTTTATTCTAAAATTGATTAACCTTTTGTGACTCTAGGGGGGCAGTATTTTCATTTTTTGAAAAATAACGTTCCCGTAGTAAACGGGATATTTTGTCAGGACAAGATGCTAGAATATGCATATGATTGACAGCTTAGGATAGAAACCACTCTAAAGTTTCCAAAACTGTAAAAATATTGTCTGAGCATAACAGAACTGATATTGCAGGCGAAAGCCTGAGAAGAATCCAATCCGGAAGTGCCTCATGTTTTGAAAGCGCTGCGTTCCAATGCGTCCCTATTGAGCAGTGAATGGGCTATCAACCAGATTACTTTTTCTCCGTATTCCCCAAGGTGTCTACAGCATTCTGACGTAGTTTTGCGCATTTATGTTGAAGAATACCCGTAAGGGGCTACATTGCGCAAGTGGTCACCTGATGCTCCCAGAGTGATTCTCGCGTAAAATACAGAGGTAGCCATTATTCCAATCGGTCCTACTGAAAAACCAATTGTCCCGGTGGATATATTATTGAATAGATATTTGAAAAACACCTTTAGGATTGATTATAAACAATGTTTGCCATGTTTCTGTTGATATTATGGAGCTAATTTGGAATATTTTTCCGGCATTTTCGTGACTGCAATTTCCGGGCGATTTCTCAGCCAAACGTGAAGAACAAACGGAGCTATTTCGCCTACAAAAATAATATTTTTGGAAAAGAGGAACATTGGCTATCTAACTGGGAGTCTCGTGAGTGAAAACATCTGAAGCTCATCAAAGGTAAACAATTTAATTTGATTGCTTTTCTGATTTCCGTGACCAAGTTACCTGCTGCTAGTTGGACAAAATGCTATGCTAGGCTATCGATAAACTTACACATGCTTGTCTAGCTTTGGCTGTAAAGTATATTTTGAAAATCTGAGATGACAGGGTGATTAACAAAAGGCTAATCTGTGTCTCAATATATTTCACTTGTGACTTTCATGAATAGGAATATTTTCTAGGAATATTTATGTCCATTGCGTTATGCTAATTAGTGTCAGTCGATGATTACGCTCCCTCATGCGGGATGGGGAGTCATTAGAGGTTAAATCGTTCCCCCCCCTCAGAAATCGACACACGACCCCATAATGACAAAGCAAAAACAGGTTTTTAGAATTGTGTGCATATTTTTATTTATTTTTTACAAAAACTGAAATATCACGTTTACATAATTATTCAGAACCTTTACTCAGTACTTTCTTGAAGCACCTTTGGCAGCGATTACAGCCTTGATTCTTGTTGGGTATGACGCGGCAAGCTTGGCGCACCTGTATTTGGGGAGTTTCTCCCATTCCTGTCTGCAGATCCTCTCAGGTTGGATGGGGAGCGTCGCTGCACAGCTATTTTCAGGACTCCAGAGATGTTTGATCGGGTTCAAGTCCGGGCTCTGGCTGGGCCACTCAAGGACAATCGGAGACATGTCCCGAAGCCACTCCTGTGTTGTCTTGGCCGTGTGCTTGGGATTGTCCTGTTGGAAGGTGAACCTTTGCCCCAGTCTGAGGTCCTGAGTGCTCTGGATAGGTTTTCATCAAGGATCTCTCTGTACTTTGCTCTGTTTATCTTGGCCTCGATCCTGACTAGTCTCCCAGTCCCTGCTGCTGACATCCCCACAGCATGATGCTACCACCACCATGCTTCACCGTAGGGATGGTGCCAGGTTTCCTCCAGACGTGACGCTTGGCATTCAATGCTGCAGACATTTTTTGGTGCCCTTCCCCAGATCTGTGCCTTGACACAATCCTGTCTCGGAGCTCTACGGACAATTCCTTCAACCTCACAGGTGGACTCCAATGAAGGTGTAGAAACATCTCAAGGATGATCAATGGAAACCGGATATACCTGAGCTCAATTTCGAGTCTCGTAGCAAAGGGTATGTAAAATAAGGTATTTCTGTTTTTATTTTTAATACAATATCAAAATTTCTAAAAATCTGTTTTCGCTTTGTCATTATGGTGTATTGTGTGTAGATTGGTGACAAAGTTATTATTATTTTTTATTAGAAGGTTGTAACATAACAATGTGGAAAAAGTCAAGTAGTCGAAATACTTCCCGAAGGCACTGTATATGTATGTTACTACTCGACTAAAACAATCCCGGTCAACCAATAGCCTAACTACCAAACAATCAACCAATTAGGGTCAGCCCTAATTCTTTGGCAACAGCTATGGTGGATATTCCTGCAGTCAGCATACCAATTGCACACTCCCTCAACATGATACATCTGACAATGTGTGGCCTGACACATCTGCACATTTTAGTGGCCTTTTATTGTCCCCCAGGACAAGGTGCACCTGTGTAATGATCATGCTGTTTAATCAGCTTCTTGATATGCCTCACCTGTCAGGGTTTATGGATTATTTTGACAAAGGAGAAATGCTCACTAACAGGGATGTAAATACATTTGTGCTTAGAATTTGAGAGAAAAAAGCTTTTTGTGCGGGTGGAACATTTCTGGGATCTTTAATTTCAGCTCATGAAACATTGGACTAACACTTTACATGTTGCGTTTTATATTTTTGTTTGATTTTACCAGGTGTACAGGACGTGACTCTTATTCTGAAGGATTCCAAAAATATGTGATCCAGAAGTGCTTAGTTATTCTTTCCTGCTTCACAACTGTAGCTCAGAGAGGGTCTGAATTGGAATTGAAGCAAAATAGTTGTAGATATAATTTTTTTTTCTACCCTTAGGAAACATTCTAGAAGACTTCCTGATCCTGGTATTTGTTTAGCCCCAGCTGGTTGACCACTGTATCAGGGGCAATGGAGAGGCCTATCCAGCCTCTGAAGACAATATTTCATAGACTAAGTAGTGCAAAACCAAGAGGAGATAATACGAGTTTTGGGCACTTGAGACCGCTCTCTGTTTATTCTAGAATGATAACTTGTGAAAACGGTAGGGTTAGTCCTAGCGGCACTAACCAGTCATGGAATTCATCCAATCCATTCTGCAACTTGAAAATAGAGATTGTGAACAACAATGCCCCTACAAGACACAAGAGGCGATTGGATGACTCCTGCCTTGATGACACGTACGAGACTACATACAAAAAGCCCTGCAGTCCTAAGGCCATCTCCCCAGACCTGGCTTGTGTTGTAGTTTCATGCAGCATCCTTCCAGATGTAGCCACTGTCTCCCCTACCACTGACCTCCAAAAAGTGCCATCGAGTGTTGAAAATACAGTCAAAGATAAAGGTACATCCGAAGCTGTGATATGTGTGCCAAACTCTGATCATATCCAGTGTGGCCAAGCAGGAGAGGCTGGAAGTAGACCGGGTGGTGCTGCAGCTCCAGGCGGTCCCGTATCAAACGAGTCTGAGACCCTGAGCCATGAACCTGAGAAAGTCTCGATGGACCTTGGTCCTGTTTTTGACTTTGACGTTGACGACATCATGTGCCTGAGCCCCATTGACAGCGACAGGGGGAGCGATGAGGGCATTGAAGCCTTTGTCGATAGCTGTAACAGTTTTTACGACGACTGCACACGTAACCCCAGTGACGGCGACACCCAGCAAACTAAGCCTTTCTTAGCTCATAGTTCAACACAGAACCATGTTTCAAGAGAGGGATATGACGGAGAGCGGGAGGAGGGGAAAGGAGAGAAGATGGTGGGAGAAAGGGGAAAAGAGGGCAATGAGGAGATAAACCATCAGGAGGAAGAGGAGGTTGTGAGCATTGAGGGTTTTTTTTCCAGGTCCTACCTTGCGGCACTTAAAGCAGGAAAGGACGTGTCTCAGGTTGTGCCACCCCTGCAGCCCCGCATCTCGTCCAGCCCTTTGTTTATGGGGAGGGAGGTGATGCAGAGGCTGCAGGTGGCTGTGTCAGATGGGGAGCCTCCATGTCCTCCAGGGTTCCCTGATCCCAATGGGGGCCAGGCTATGGTTTGCCAGCCGCACTACTCTTTCACTTCGGAGGATGTTGCTTATGGGTTGTATGGGGCACCTCTGGTCCCAGTGGAGGGTGCAGATGAGGGCTTAGAGGGTACGGCAGGGGACGATTGGAGTATCGGTGCCCCGATACTGGAGTCCTCATTGTGTCACGTTGCCCCAGTGGAGTTCAATGCGGGTTGTGAGGGAAATGTGGTGGAGGGTGGGGGAGGCGTGCTTGATTCAGTTCAGGAGTGCCAGGTCACACTCCTGGCCGAAGAGGTAACCGTGGAGCCCAGCTACGAGAACGCCTTTCCTCTCCAAGTCCAGGTAAGTGGTCCGAACGCATACTTTCTTTTGTTTTCTTAATGTAGCTGTTTGATTTAACTAATCAGTTTTGCCTAATCAATAGTTTTGCCTGCATCAACTGTTAGGATAGCTTAGATTTGGTTGTGACTGTATAGTGCTTGTGTGGATTTCTCTGGTCATATTGCTGTAAGACCTTTCTGCCGTGTCCAGGTGAGGTCAGTATTGGTGGTTCCCAGCGTGCAACAGAGCAGCAGCAGCCAACCCTCAACGCCGCCTGAGCAGAAAGTGTCTGAGACCAGGTCTGTGCAGAAACCTTCTCTGGAGAAGAATGTTGTCAAGACGACAACAAGACCTGTCCAGAAACCTTCACCTGGACAGAACATTATCAAGAACACAATTGTCCATAAACCTTCGCTTGGGCAGAAAGTGACGAAGATAAAACCTGTCCAGGCAGCTTCAACTTCGCCTGACCAGAAAGTGGTCAATACAAGACCTGTCCAGAAAACTGCACCAAGGTACATTTCAGAGTCCTTGATGTTTTCTAAATCTCCTCTAGAGGGAGCAATTTGATGATTTTATTCCCTATCTGGCATGGCCTAAAGTTAACACCTGCCAAATGCAGGCAGATTTTGGCATTGGCGGTAAGATGTCCATTTCACCAGCCATGTTGGCGGGTGGTCAAGGCTCCAGTGCTAGCATTTCACTTGCATTTATGAATTAAAATAGTATGATTTATAGCAAAATAAATGCATCCGCAGTATTTCTGCCGTTTTTTGTTTCATAGTTGGTAAATGAATCGCACAAAGTCAAAGAACTATTAATCCTATAGAATATCCCACCTCGCTCAGCAACATTGCCTGGCTGGGGGCTGTGCTGACGTGAAGTGCTTAGAAGCGCTACGCATAGGCATAACTAAAGTTGACTGAAGTGAGCCTGTCCTTGTGTTTCATGTCTATATACTTTGTTTTGTTCACAAGCTAGGTTGTTTTTCAATGTTTGAGTTTCAACTGCTAGGGAAGAGAAGACATTGGCTCCTAGTCAGACTCAATCTCACAGGCACAAACATGGCTCAACTGGCATTACCACAGTAATCTCCCACCCTGAAAGGGGCAGGTGAACATTTGTCTCATCTGACATTTTGGTTTAGACTTGGTCACAAAAGATCAAATGAAACACTATTCCTCATTACATCTTACTAGTAATAAAATTATTGATTTAGAAACATGACAAAGGATGCTCATCCCTTTTTTTGTGTTGGTGTAATTCCAGCACACAAAAATATTTTGGGTGGTGGGTAAATTTTAAAATCTACATGCCGTAGTTGGCTGTTGGACCAAAAAGTGAGCTTCAGGCCCTGCTGACTGGTATTATTTCCAGAGAGACTGGTTTATTTTCTTCTCAGAATGTAGACAGACGGTCTGGTTATTCTCCCACTCAATGCATCTTTATTTAATCAATGCTTTTACATGACTTGAATGGTCAAAACCTCAATAAAGCATTACTTATGCAATTCTGTCAGATCTGAGGTCTTGTGAGAGTGGAAGGAAGCAGAATAGATTTCTTGAGTGTTTGAATTGGGTGGATGTCTTTTCCAGGCCAGTGGTCTATGACAGGGAGGAGGACTGGCAGCGTGAGAAGTGGCTCTATGTGGACTCAGTCACCAGACACATAAGGGAGAACATTGGTGCAGAAGGTAAGAGGTGTATCTCATTATTTGGGATGTTGGGGGCCTGGTGCTAACCGGGTGCTTCAATTGGTGAGTTTAGTGAAATGTTCTTGTTATCCCAACATAAGTTATTTCAACTAATTTCTCGTTCTCTTGAAGTCTATTTATCGCCCCAAAACCTTACCCCATTTCCACACTGAGTCCTTATCTTATGTTGTCGTGAATCCTCTGTGGTTGGCTGTAATGATGTGTAAGGCTTTGTGTGAAATCCCGTTCTAAGTCAGACTTAATTCATGCCAGTCCTAATAACCTTGAATCCTAACCTACCTATGAATTTTGCTGTGCAGTGCGTAAAGGAAAAGACCAGTCATTTAGAAATGTTAGCGTGTGTATGTATATGACAACTGAAATACCACATGTAAGTATTCAGACCCTTTACTCAGTACTTTGTTGAAGCTAATTTGGCAACGATTACAACCTCAAGTATTCTTGGGTATGACGCTACAAGCTTGGCACACTTGTATTTGGGGAGTTTCTCCCATTCGTCTCTGCAGATCCTCTCGAGCTCTGTCAGGTTGGATGGGGAGCGTCGCTGCACAGCTGTTTTCATGTCTCTCCAGAGATGTTTAATCGGGTTCAAGTTCGGGCTCTGGCTGGGCCACTCAAGGACATTCAGAGACTTATCAAATCTGATTTGTCACATGCGCCGAATGCACACTTACAAGCCATTAATTAACCAACAGCGCAGTTCAAGAAATACAGTTAATATTTTCTTAACTAAATAAAATAAACAGAAGAACTACATAACAATAACGAGGCTATATACAGGGGCCCGGTACCGAGTAAATGTGCAGGGGTACAGGTTAGTCGAGGTAGGTTTTAGGACACCTACTAATTTTCTTTATTTTTAAAATATTTTCTAGAATAATAGTGAAGACATCAAGACTATGAAACAACACATGGAATCATGTAGTAACCAAAAAAGTGTCAAATAAATCAAAATATATTTTCTATTTAAGATACTTCAAATAGCCACACTTTTCCTTGACTGCCAAGAGCGTGCAAAGCTTTCTCTCAACCAGCTTCACCTGGAATCCTTTTCCAACAGTCTTGAAGGAGTTCCCACATGCTGTGCACTTGTTGGCTGCTTTTCCTTCACTCTGCAGTCTGACTCATCCCAAACCATCTCAATTTGGTTGAGGTCGGGGGATTGTGGGATGCAGCACTCCATCACTTGAATTCTAAATAAATCAGACAGTGTCACCAGCAAAGCACACGCACAGCATAACACCTCCTCCTCCATGCTTTACGGTGGGAAATACACATGCGGAGATCATCTGTTCACCTGTCTCACAAAGACATGGAGGTTGGAACCAAAATTTTCCAATTTGGACTCTAGACCAAAGGACAAGTTTCCACCGGTCTAATGTCCATTGCTCGTGTTTCTTTGCCCAAGCAAGTCTCTTCTTCTTATTGGTGTCCTTTTAATATTCGTTTTTTTGCAGCAATTCTTCCATGAAGGCCTGACTCTAGGTCCAAGAGGCTTTTAAACAGCTTCTACCCCCAAATTTTATTTGTCACATACACATGGTTAGTAGATGTTAATGCGAGTGTAGCGAAATGCTTTGTCTTCTAGTTCCGACAATGCAGTAATAACCAACGAGTAATCTAACAATTCCACAACTACTACCTTATACACACAAGTGTAAAGGGACAAAGACTATGTACATAAAGATATGTGAATGAGTGCTGGTACAGAACGGCATAGGAAAGATGCAGTAGATGGTATAGAGTACAGTGTATATAAATATGAGTAATGTAGGGTATATAAACAAAGTGGCTAGTGATCCATGTATTACATAAAGCTGGCAAGATGCAGTAGATGATATAGAGTACAGTACATACATATGAGATGGGTAATGTAGGGTATGTAAACATTATATTAAGTGGCATTGTTTAAAGTGGCTAGTGATACATTTTTTACATCCATTTCCATTATTAAAGTGGCTGGAGTTGATTCAGTATGTTGGCAGCAGCCACTCAATGTTAATGATGGCCGTTTTAACAGTCTGATGGCCTTGAGATAGAAGCTGTTTTTCAGTCTCGGTCCCTGCTTTGATGCACCTGTACTGACCTCGACTTCTGGATGATAGCGGGGTGAACAGGCAGTGGCTTGGGTGGTTCTTGTCCTTTATGATCTTTATGGCCTTCCTGTGACATCGGGTGGTGTAGGTGTCCTGGATGGTAGGTAGTTTGCCCCCAGCGATGCGTTGTGCAGACCTCACTACCCTCTGGAGAGCCTTACGGTTGTGGGCGAAGCAGTTGCCGTACCAGGCGGTGATACAGCCCGACAGGATGTTCTCGATTGTGCATCTATAGAAGTTTGGGTGCTTTTGGTGACAAGCTGAATTTCTTCAGCCTCCTGATGTTGAAGAGGCGCTGCTGTGCCTTCTTCACAATGCTCTGTGTGGGTGGACCAATTCAGTTTGTCCGTGATGTGTACGCGAGGAACTTAAAACTTACTACCCCCTCCACTCCTGTCCCGTTGATGTGGATAGGGGGGTGCTCCCTCTGCTGTTTCCTGAAGTCCACAATCATCTTCTTTGTTTTGTTGACATTGAGTGTGAGGTTGTTTTCCTGACGCCACACTCCGAGGGCCCTCACCTCCTCCCTGTAGGCCGTCTCGTCGTTGTTGGTAATCAAGCCTACCACTGTTGTGTCGTCCGCAAACTTGATGATTGAGTTGGAGGCGTGCGTGGCCACGCAGTCGTGGGTGAACCGGGAGTACAGGAGAGGGCTCAGAACGCACCCTTGTTGAGGATCAGCGGGGTGGAGATGTTGTTACCTACCCTCACCACCTGGGGGTGGCCCGGCAGGAAGTCCAGTACCCTGTTGCACAGGGCGGGGTCGAGACCCAGGGTCTCAAGCTTGATGACGAGTTTGGAGGGTACTATGATGTTGACTGCTGAGTTGTAGTAGATGAACAGCATTCTCACATAGGTCCAGATGGGTTGGGGCAGTGTGGTTGCGATTGCATCGTCTGTGGACCTATTGGGGCGGTAAGCAAATTGGAGTGGGTCTAGGGTGTCAGGTAGGGTAGAGGTGATATGGTCCTTGACTAGTCTCTCAAAGCACTTCATGATGACTGAAGTGAGTGCTACGGGGCGGTAGTCGTTTAGCTCAGTTACCTTAGCTTTATTGGGAACAGGAACAATGGTGGCCCTCTTGATGCATGTGGGAACAACAGACTGGGATAAGGATTGATTGAATATGTCCGTAAACACACCAGCCAGCTGGTCTGCGCATGCTCTGAAGACGCGGCTAGGGATGCCGTCTGGGCCTGCAGCCTTGCGAGGGTTAACACGTTTAAATGCCATGTCAGTGGCACTGTATTGTCCTCAAAGCGAGCAAAAAAGTTATTTAGTCTGTCTGAGAGCAAAACATCCTGGTCCGCGATAGGGCTGGTTTTCCTTTTGTAATCCGTGATTGACTGTAGACCCTGCCACATACCTCTTGTGTCTGAGCTGTTGAATTGCGACTCTACTTTGTCTCTATACTGACACTTAGCTTGTTTGATTGCCTTGCGGATGGAATAGCTACACTATTTGTATTCGGTCATGTTTCCGGTCACCTTGCACTGGTTAAAAGCAGTGGTTCGCGCTTTCAGTTTCGTGCGAATGCTGCCATCAATCCACGGTTTCTGGTTTGGGAATGTTTTAATCGTTGCTGTGGGTATAACGTTGCCGATGCACTTTCTAATGAACTCGCTCACCGAATCAGCGTATTCGACAATGTTGTTGTTGGACGCAATGCGGAACATATCCCAATCCACGTGATCGAAGCAGTCTTGAAGCGTGGAATCAGATTGGTCAGACCAGCATTGAACAGACCTGAGTGCGGGAGCTTCTTGTTTTAGTTTCTGTCTGTAGGCCGGAAGCAACAAAATGGAGTCGTGGTCAGCTTTTCCGAAAGGAGTGCGGCAGAGGGCATTATATGCGTCGCGGAAGATAGAATAACAATGATCCGGGGTTTTACCAGCCCTGGTTGCACAATCGATATGCTGATAGAATTTAGGGAGTCTTGTTTTCAGATTAGCCTTGTTAAAATCCCCAGCTACAATGAATGCAGCCTCAGGATATGTGGTTTCCAGTTTACATAGTCAAATAAAGTTCGTTCAGGGCCATCGATGTGTCTGCTTGGGGGGGAATATATACCGCTGTGATTATAATCAAAGACAATTCCCTTGGTAGATAATGCTGTCGACATTTGATTGTGAGGAATTCTAAGTCAGATGAACAGAAGGACTTGAGTTCCTGTATGTTGTTATGATCACACCACGTCTCGTTAATCATATGGCATACCCCCCCGCCCCTAATCTTACCAGAAAGATGCTTGTTTCTGTCGGCGCGATGAGTAAAGAAACCAGCTGGCTGCACCGACTCCGTTAGCGTCTCTCGAGTGAGCCATGTCTCCGTGAAGCAAAGAACGTTACAGTCTCTGTCTCTCTGGAATGCTACCCTTGCTCGGATTTCATCAACCTTGTTGTCAAGAGACTGGACATTGGCGAGTAGTATGGTAGGGAGTGGTGCGCGATGTGCCCGTCTCTGGAGCCTGACCAGAAGACCGCTTCATTTGCCCCTTTTACGGCGTTGTTGTTTAGGGTCGCCGGCTGGGATCCGATCCATTGTCTTGGGTGGAAGGCAAAACACAGGATCCGCTCCAGGAGAGTCATATTCCTGGTCGTAATGATGGTGAGTTGACGTTGCTCTTATATTCAACTGTATGTAATGAAACCTAAGATTACCTGGGGTACCAATGTAAGAAATAACACGTAAAAAAAAAAACACTGCATAGTTTCCTAGGAACGCGAAGCGAGGCGGCCATCTCTGTCGGCACCGGACTAGAAAGCCATAAGACTCCTGAACATCTAGTCAAATGGCTACCCCGACTATTTGCATTGCCCCTCTCCACACCACTGCCTGTATAGTCACTTTAATTAACTCTACTTACATGTACATACTACCTCAACGAACCAGTGCCCTGCATATTGACTCTGTACCGGCATCCCCCTTTATATATATATATATTTTTTTTTTTACTGCTGGTCTTTAATTACTTGTTACTTTTATCTCACCTTATCTGTATTTTTTGAAACTGCACTATCACTACTCGGGGTTCGTAAGTAAGCATTTCACAGTAATTTTGTATTTGGCACATGTGACTAATACAATTTGATTCAGTCTCTGAACAGTTGATGTTGAGACGTCTGTTACTTGAACTCTGAAGCATTTATTTAATTGATTTGGGTGGCTACTTTTGAAGAATATAAAATGTATTTAGATTAACATTTTTGTGTACTACATAATTCCATGTTTGTTATTTCATAATGTTGATGGCTTCACTATTATTCTACAATGTAGAAAATAGTAAACATTTTAAACAAAAAACCTTGAATGAGTAGGTGTGTCCAAACTTTTGATTGGTACTGTAGGTGGTTCCAAATGAACTAAAGCCAGCCCTGTAACTGACACGCAAGTCAGAAAGCACTTGCATGTCATTGAGACGGATTTCCATAAAGTTCCCACTTCGGATTTCCCACTTCAAGCCCAAATATACCATACTTTGACTAAAATTGACCATACCACACTTTGACTAAAATTGACCATACCACACTTTGACTAAAATTGACAATTGTGCAACATCATAGGTAAGCTCTGGGCATCATCTTTTTTTTGCTGGTGTAGGCGCACACATGTAACAAATCTTAAGAGCTGCTTGGGCTAGGATAATCACCTTCACTAGGAAGTTGTCTTGGATTTCCATTTTTCATTGATAGTTTAACTTTTTTCACAGAAATACAGTTATTAGGACTTGCTCACTGACTGGCTAGGTTTTTTTTCTTAATTGTCTATTTTGTGCCTTAATTATATCCTTTTTGTTATGGACACAGCTTAATCTAATATAATCTAATAAAAAATAATAATAATGGTCATTTAGCAGACACTTATCTGAAGCCACTTGTTCTAGATTTCTGAATAATGCTTGTAATGACCCTCAAATGGCATAATTCCCAGGTTTTCTGTGCCATTGATGCTGTATATTCTTGCTGTCCTGTATCTTCTTCTTCATAGTACTTGTTCAGCTTGGTGTGTGTGTGTGTGTGTGTGTGTGTGTGTGCTACCTGTATGGGTTTGTCTCCAGGGGTGATGACTGAGCTGCTGAACCTGATGAACCATGTGGCCGATCAGAGACCAGGCACCAACGGCAGGCAGTGGCAGCACCCCTCGGATCTCACCCGCAGGTACAGGCATCTACATGCGTGTTTTTCTACTGCTGCCCTCTGTAGAGGACATTTCAGTCTTAATTGGACAATTGATTGCATATTTTCTAATGCAGTCACATACTCCTTTCTGAGTATTGATTTCACTTTACCCCATACAATTTTTTTTCTCGTTTTTAAGAAAGCACATTTTTGATTTTTTTTCCTCAAATGTTTGTTCATCAGAAATTACCAAAGACGATTTGGAAATGACAGAACAAATTACACTCTGGACGAATGGCAGAACCAGAACTACAGGAACCACCAGCGCTTTGCCAATCTCCCACAGATCTTTGAGAGAAGTCCAGTTCTGTAAATACAAGCAACAAAGCATTTTACCAGAGGAATGTATAGGGCAGTACACTTTTAAATTTGGCAAATGACATCACTCAGGTCATTAGGTGTCTAAGATTTGAGCTCTTATATTGTAAGCCTAGAACCACGGTTAAAACTTGACTTAATCCTTTACTTCTTCTCAGCTTTTAACAATGTCTTTCACTTATTGTTTTTTGTTTGAAATTAATTAATTTATCCTCGCTCAAGATTTGTATGTTTATTGTTAGTGTCTTGAAGCCCAGAGAATTTTTTTTTTTCAATTTGTTTGATCTGAGACAGTAATATTGTGGATTTTAGTGTGATTAATCTATTTTTTTGTTGTACTTGAATTTAAATTCATGTTCCTTTCAGCTTACCATCCAGTATAATCATAACATTGATGACAGAAAAGGAACAAAAATAACGTAATAGCCAATCGTTGTGCCTGCCTGTCTCCTGTCTGCACTTATTTCCTTTTTGTACTTTCACTCCTAGTTTGTGCTAGGCACCTTGTTTGCACAGGCTTTTTTAAATGTTTTAAAGAACTCCTTTTTGAATATTGTGCACATTTCCCTGGCTAAACTCTTATTTGTGCAGTTGAATTTCTTTCCCCATACATGTTGCATTCTTGCTGTTGAAGTACAAACAAATCATCCAACACTTTGTTAGTACTTGGTTCTGATTAGCCCCTTGGTTCAGTTGGAACACTTTGAAGGGACAATCAAATCATAACGGATCTACACCATTTCTAAGGTGTGGTGCCATATGTATTGTTCCAGATGCTGTTCACTTACTGCCTCTGGCCTGTCATTTGTTTATTAGCATATGCCTGAGTATTTGAGGCCATGTTATGGTTGCTTGAAGTTTTTGTTCCATCTTAGATTTCTTGTCTAACAAAATTAAGGGAGTTTGTCACATGGATTAGGTCAACTCTTAAAATTCTCTACTTTATCTATATTCTGTGCAGCAAAGCGATATGGATTGGCCTTGTATTGATGCTTGGAGACATCTGTAAACATAATCTGGTGTGGAAATTTGGTGAGAAACTCGATTTGTAGGGATCTGTTATGTGTGGCCTGTTTTCTTTGACATTGAGTCTCGGCACATTTCTCGCACAGGTTTCTGATTTCACATTAAAAGCAGTTGCCTGAAACCCTGAGTGAACTTTTACAAGGATGAATATCTAGCCCAGTCAGAATACCATATGAGTGCACTCGATGACTGAGGAGATATTGCATGTGGCTCACTGATGCTAATAGAATAGAGGTTTCATTTATAAGAAAAATAAATGGAGCACTTTGGCAGTTTACAATAAAGATGATGGAATTGCAGTGCAGCCTACCTATTACCATTTTCAATATGAACTACCCCATCTAAGCTTGCTTACTAATTTACTTTATCTTTTAGGTTCTCATAATCATATACGCGATTCAACATCTGATTTAAGCTTATTGCTAACAGCTTTAAATCACATATGATTTAATTACCTACATGTGGATATGGTAGGCCATCATTGTAAATAAGAATTTGTTCTGAACTGACTTGCCTAGTTAAATAAAACATGTGGATATAAACACTAAGCTCAAGTTCATCCCTCTCAATTACCATTGTTGGAATTTTGGAAGAAAATTATTTGACATGGTCTATTGGTACTGTAGTATTTTGAATCCAGCTGTGAGAAAAGGAGCAGAAAATGATTTAATGTTAAATCACTTATTTTATTAACCGTACACAAGTAAGCATACACCACAATCCACATTATAGACATTGTGTAACCTTGTGCATAATCGTAGAACCATGCTATCCCTCATTGAAGAGCAACATGCACTTTCTGATTTGGCCTTGTTTTAGATTTGGTTCATGAAGAAATGCTAGATGCAGTGACTGAATTCAAATGTGAGTTGGTTTCTGGGTGCGGTTTGATATCGTTGCAGGTGGGAAGAGTTAGCCAAATTATTTAGCCAATTAGCTTCAGCTGGCGGGTGTGCGACTGGCAATATTGGTTGGACTTTGGATAGCCTATCTCCGGGGCTAGTTAGAGACCGTCAATTAAATACACAATGAAAATGTTTGCAACATGAAAATTCTCAATCTTAGTTCTCATTAAATGCTTTCAATATTTGTATATACATTTATACAATTTATAGTTTGGTTTGTGTCGTTTTAAATTTGAAGCTACAGTACCAGTCAAATGTTTTGACACCTACTCATTACAGGGTTTTTCTTTATTTTTACTATTTTCTACATTTGTAGAGTAATAGTGAAGACAAACTATGAAATAACACATGGAATCATCTAGTAACCAAAAACGTGTGAAACAAATTCTTTAAAGTAGCCACCCTTCGCCTTGATGACAGCTTTGCACACTCTTGGCATTCTCTCAATCAAATTCTATGAATCATATGCACCAAATACAACCGGTGTAGACCTTACAGTGAAATGCTTACATACGAGCCCCTAACCGACGGTGCAGTTTAAAAAAAATACGGATAAAAGTAACAAGTAATTAAAGAGCAGCAGTAAAACATAACAATATATACAGGTGGGTGCCAGTTAGTTGAGGTAGTATGTACATGTAGGTAGAGTTAAAGTGACCATGCATAGATGACAATGCGAGGAGCCATTTGACAAGATGTTCAGGAGTCTTGTAGCTTGGGGGTAGCTCTTTAGAAGCTTCTACCCTCTTTAGAAGCCTCTTGGACCTAGACTTGACGCTCCGGTACCGCTTGCCATGTGGTAGCAGTCTGACTATTTTTATGACTAGGGTGGCTGGAGTTTGACAATATTTAGGGCCTTCCTCAGACACCGCCTGGTATAGAGGTCGTGGATGGCAGGAAGCTTGGCCCCAGTGATGTACTGGGTCGTTCTCACTACCCTCTGTAGTGCCTTGCAGTCAAAGGCCGAGCAGTTGCCATACCAGGCAGTGATGCAACTAGTCAGGATGATCTCTGGTGCAGCTGTAGAACCTTTTTGAGGATATGAGGACCCATGCCAAATCTTTTCAGTCTCCTGGGTGGGGGGGGGGGATAGGTTTTGTCGTGCCCGCTTCATAACTGTCATGGTGTGCTTGGACCTTGTTAGTTTATTGGTGATTTGGACACCAAGGAACTTGAAGCTCTCAACCTGCTTCACTGCAGTCCTGTCGATGAGAATGGGCGCGTGCTCGGTCCTATTTTTCCTTTAGTCCACAATCACCTCCTTTGTCTTGATCACGTTGAGAGAGAGAGAGGTGGTTGTCCTGGCACCCCATAGCCACGTCTCTGACCTCCCTATATGCTGTCTCATTGTCGGTGATCAGGCCTACCACTTTTGTCATCTGCAAATTTAATGATGGCGTTGGAGTCGTGCCTGGCCGAGCAGTCATGAGTGAACAGGGAGTACAGGAGGGGGCTGAGCATGCACTCCTGAGGGGGCTCCTGTGTTGAGGATCAGCGTGGCAGATGTGTTGTTACCTACCATTTCCACCTGGGGGCGGCCCGTCAGGATGTCCTGGATCCAGTTGCAGAGGGAGGTGTTTAGTCCCAGATTCCTTAGCTTATTGATGAGCTTTGAGGGCACTATGGTGTTGAACGCTGAGCTGTATTCAATGAATAGCATTTTCACATAGGTGTTCCTTTTGTCCAAGTGGGGAAGGGCAGTGTGGAGTGCAATAGAGACTGCATCATCTGTAGATCTGTTGGGGTGGTATGCAAATTGGACTGGGTCTAGGGTTTCTGGGATGATGGTGTTGGTGTGAGCCATGGCCAGTCTTTCAAAGCACTTCATGGCTACAGATGTGAGTGCTACGGGCCGGTAGTCATTTAGGCAGGTTACCTTAGTGTTTTTGGTACAGGCACTATGGTGGTCTGCATAAAACATGTTGATATTACAGACTCAGACAGGAAGCAGTCGAAAATGTCAGCAAAGACACTTGCTAGTTGGTCAGTGCATGCTCGCAGTACACATCTTGGTAATCCATCTGGCCCTGCAGCCTTGTGAATGTTGACCCGTCTAAACATCTTATTTACATTGGCTGTGGAGAGCGTGATCACACAGTCTTACGGTACAGCTGGCGCTCTCATGCATGTTTCAGTGTTATTTTCCTCGAAGCGAGCATAGAAGTAGTTTAGCTCGTCCGGTAGGCTCGTGTCACTGGGCAGATCTCGGCTGTGCTTCCCTTTGTAGTCTCTAATGGTTTGCAGGCCCTGCCACATCCGACGAGCATCAGAGCTGGTGTAGTACGACTCGATCTTGATCCTGTATTGACGCTATGCCTGTTTGATGGTTCGTCTGATTTTTTTCATAAGCTTCCGGGTTAGAGTCCCGCTCATTGAAAGCGGTAGCTCAAGCCTTTAGCTCAGTGCGGATGCTGTCTGTAATCCATGGCTTTTTTGTTCGAGTATGTACGTACCATCACTGTGGGGACGATGTCATGAAGCCAATGACAGATGTGGTGTACTCCTCAATGACATTGGAGGAATCCCGGAGAATATTCCAGTCTGTGCTAGCAAAACAGTCCTGCAGCTTAGCATCTGCTTCATCTGACCACTTTTTAAAATTGATCTAGTCACTGGTGCTTCCTGCTTTGATTTTTGCTTGTAAGCAGGAATCAGGAGGATGGAATTATGGTCAGATTTGCCAAATGGACGTGGAATATAAATATGATGGCATTGATAAAGCATTTAATATTTTCTTAACCATGCTTCTTTGTACATCCCTTTGCTCTATTACAAAGAACCAAAGTAAAACTAAATGGACTGGGAAAAAAACACAATTTAGTATGACATTGTTTTTCTATTTTCCTTGCCTGATATTATCATTAGATTAAACCTCAAGTACTATCCCCTATTTTTCATCCTATGAAGAGAGCAAATCAACACTCCCAAGTAAGCAAACACAATTTTTCAGCATTCTAAAAAGTGTGGGTTCAACAAGACCAAAGTAGACTGTTGTTCTTACAGTAAGTATAAAGAAAAAGCAAAGTTCCCCCTCAGTAGTTCCAGCTGGGCTCTATTAGGCCCATCTGAATACTGTACTTTTTCCTTTTTTTTTGTATTTCCACTAATTGGTCTTTTGACCAATGATATCAGATCTTTTCACATCAGATCTTTTTCAGAGCTGATCTGATTGGTCAAAAGACCAATTAGTGAAAAAAATATCAGAATTGGTCTGCCTGGATATGGTAATCTCTGACAGCAGTTATTTTACAACTTTACAGAGCCTCTATCTCCCAAGGGACTGAGATCCAAAGAAACCAAAAGGTTACAAAGAACTGTTGGCCATAGAAATATAATTATTTCTACGCTTTCCTGTTTGCCTTGTGCGGATGACTGATCAGTCCCACTGTATCCTTCCTATGACACTAGGGCATGTTGAGATAGAGAGCCAAGTGTCAGGCTAAGCTCCTCCACAAAGCTCCCCTCCTGTGACAGTAAAAGGCTGTTAGCTTTTGATATGTCTTGGTCACAGCCGCCTCTGATGTTTATTCAAATAACACAGCAACAGTCATTGTTTACAGCCAGCCTCGGACTGCAGGGAGCTGCTCCCAGAGCCAGTCAAGCAGATCATAGATTCTTCAAAGCATGGTTGGGCCACAACTTGGCAACATAACACCTTGCTTTACAGTACATTAGCCCTAAAATGCATTAATATTATTGAAACCAGAATAAAAAATAAAAAAAGGGTATTTACATTGGCAACATTGGGTAAATGGTGTGCCATAATGAAAATGTATGCTACTCTCAATTGAAAAACTTTAAGCAATTTTTAATAAGACTTGAGCACTGTATTGATAATGTTTGGCCCTGACTATTAATCTCAGCGTAACAGAAAGTTTAGAGTTGCCCAATCTAATGCAGACAGTAAAATGCCAATTTTAAAAACTGCAATGAGGTAGGTGAATGAGAAATAAGCAATGCTTGGGTGCCTTTGAGAAATGTAGTGCTGGCACACTGCAAACAAACAAGGCCCCAGTTCAAAGAAATCATCCAGGGAGATGATCATCATTATCCGTTACTGAGTCAACAGATGCCTATCGATTGCAATGAGCTACCAGTTCCAACAGTCTTAAGGACGGATGCTTTCAACCTTCAGCATAGAAACTTTTGTGAGAAGTGCTGATGGGGTAATGCAGCAGCACAACGTTTGGAGACCTCGCCAGCAAGTTTGTCCTCCAAACATCCATATGTCTGTATTAATCCATCAGATGGGCCTCCTCCTTTCTCAGTCTCCCTCCTTTTTTTTCTCTCTCTCTTTCCTCCATTTCTGCTTAAAGCCTGCTCTTGTCCCTGACACGAATCACTGCTTATTGGAGAAATGGAAGCTGAGTTCTGCTCCCCTCTTTCTCATTAATGGTGGAAGTAAGGAGAAAGATAAAAAACTTATTTTATTAGTCATCAGTCAACCCCCTCTCCCCTATTTATACTTCGCTGTGCTCTGCCTGTCATTAGTCTGCCACTCCCCCACAGCCAAGGTCAATCACCTGCAGAGAGGTCTGTTCACTGAGACAGGTACAGGCGAAATTACAGTTCATTAAGGGCTAGTCTGACACAATGTGATGCGTCATAACAGAACTGGAGTAATCAATGAGAGTAAAGTACAGAATAGTCTACCTTCCTGCCTCCTCCCTCGGCTGTATATTTACCTTTCTCTATTCCTCAATATGCACATTTTAACAAGATTGTTGTACATTGGATATAGGTTAAATAGGACAGCGATAGAATGTTAGAAATACATTGAAAGCAAAGTGTCATGAACAAATGTCCAGTCTCTCTAATAACGTGACATTTACATTGTCCGTAAGACTTAAATTTTTTGCCTGAAGACAAACCAATACCACTCTTTACAGAATGTGAAAAGGTTGACACATTTCTCAAATAATAATACTTGTATGTAACATATGTACACATTTCTGTCATGCTCTTTATTTAGCATTACATTCGCCCATCCCTTAGAAAATAAATCAAATTCTACTTTTCCTCCTATACCATCTCATAATGGATACAGACAGACCACAGATGTTTAACATAACATACTGCAGCCTCCATGGGCCAAGTGGCATGGAAATACTAAATGGAAAAGGTGGAACAAATTGGACCCTTACCATTCCATCCTTTCAAACAAAATGGAATATTTAGGTGTTTAAGTCAATGCTTTTTTAAATCAGACCTAAAACACATTACCACAGCAATGTCCCCTTCATGGGGATGTGGAGGAGGTTGTCTGGCCCATTTGAGAAACCCCACAGCATAGTCTCTTCATACAGCATGTCAACACCTGCCTGTGATACAGTACATGGGGTGGGGAGGATGGACTCTCACACTGAAGATGATTCAGTGGAAGCCCTTCTGTGAAGATGACTACTAATGATGATGTGAGATGGGACTGAATCAAAGGGGTCAATGTTTAGAACCAACATATGGAGCTCATTAGTGATGGGGGAAAAAAATCGATACAGTTACATTTCGGGATATTATTTTTGAAGATGTATCGTTTTGACTATCACAATATTATATTTGCGCTAGTTGGCTGTACCTGCAGCAAAACTTGTTTTCCATCATCTTGTTAAATAGGGAGACAATTTGTTTTCAGCATTTTTATTTCCATGACTGATCAAAACTTTGTCATGGCTGTCTTTTGTTCCTCTGCAGCAGACATATGGTGAGCAATATGTTTGGAACATCGAATCGTAATAAAATCACAGTCGAATTGGAATACATATAGAATCGTGAGAATGGCAATGCATATCGTATCGGCACCAAAGAATCGGGATAATATCGTATTGTGAGGTCCCTGGCACTTCCCCAGCCCAATAGCTTGTGATCACATCGTTGATTAGATCTGGGAAAGTTGGGGGTGGCAGGTGTTTCATAGAAAGGTCTTTTCATAAACAAGGATGCTCATAAAATAGGACTTTAAACTTATTTAATCACATTTTAAAGTCCCCCTGCATTAAGTGTGGCTGGGAGGTTGAGTGTAGGTTGGACTGGTGCTTCATGGCCTGCCGGTGTGTGAGATGCTCCACTGCACCACTCAGGGCTGTTATTGCTGTCATGGGGAGGCCTGTTTAGCCCTTCTTCAGAGACACATCCAGTCCATATGCACATGAGTCAGGCCCCTCTTAAAGGTGAGTGTAAACTCTCTTGAACATTCACTAATAAAGGTAGGTGATAAGAGAAACGATACACTTAAAATATTTGAACAGTAGCATTTTAGTAAATCTACTTACAAGTCAAATATTATTTTTACTTAAAGGGATAATCCACCACCAGAAATAAAATTCATGAATCTCCTGTCAATTTCTTGAAAGCCTATGTTCTATCAGTGGGTAAAATAAAACAATTACCCATGATTTAACTTCTAAGTGGTCTATCTGTGAAATCATGAAATGGTGTAGGAATGTGGCATAGCCAAATGGTTCTCGTCAACGGAGATGGGGGAATAACGCACTTCTCACATTTTATGACGCTTTTTAAACAATTACCTGCACTCCAGATCGCCAAGTGAGCCAATAGATGGTATGGCATACTTGTCTGGAACACATCCATCTGTTTATATCATCATGAAAAAGTATATATTTCACTTAGATGTGCTCAATCTAAACAGTGTACCAAATTATTAAACTCAGTTTCTCCTTCAAGTACCATCTCGCAATAGAGCTCGCCAGCTTTTAGTCCTAAAAACAGGAAATTAGTTACCTCTGGTTCGTTTAGCCATTCCCATAGACAGTCTGGTTGTTTAGCAACGAAACTGACACTTTTGCAACTATGGGGCAAAACAGACAGGGTTGGCTTGAATTGTTGATAACATGTATGCTATATTTCCTCCAGTATTTTATTGAAAACATAAATACATTTTCACAATGAGCACTTGTCCGTCAAATACGTCATTACAGTTGTTGGTTAGCTAGCTAGCCATATCAGCATTGACATTAAATCAGTCAAAACACCTCAAAACAAGACATGGTATCAAGAACAAGATGAAACGAGCCAGTTACGATTCCCAACATGGCAGTTTCTTGTTATTCTTGCTAGCAATCTGGCCATCCAGAATCACAACAGCATGCTGACTACTGCCCCATGGAGGCAAGCACATCGTTTTTGTGACGTTCTCAGCTAACCTATCTATGGGGAAAGAATAGGGTTTTGGGATAAACGCCAAAAATAAGATCTGATGTTAACACAGGCTTAGGAGATCTTATACGTTTTGTCCTATGCGATATCAGTCAACTAACATTACCTTTTTGAAATATGAAGCCTTTTATGTGTATGTGCTTTTTTTATTACATAAACGCTTCCAAATTTTCATAGAACAAAACCTAAATCTCCTAAGCCCGTGTTTATCCAAAACCCCTACAAAAAGGCCATTTATTTCCCCATATGCTTTGACTAACAAACCATGGTGGATTTAATGCCCTCAAAAAGACGCCATTACTATTTATCTCTATGCTCCCCGTGTGTCTGTGGGAAAATGCCATTGTTGCCATAGCAACGTACCCTATCTGCACTCGCTTCATTGCAAGTTGATGAACTGCAATTTTAACTTGGTGAGAGACTCCTAAATTGATTGTGCAGTTTGTTTAGACGATTATACAGCTAGCTAGCTACTTCACATGCTGATATTGACTTTGGTATTATTGTGTATAGCTATGTTTTCTAGCTAGCTAGCCAGCCAGTTCAGAAATATAATTGTATTGTGGTTTTTGTTGCAAGAGATTTCCACAATGCTTTTCACATATTTCTAGCAACCTTGTTATAACAACAAAATTAAACATTTGTTAAGAAATATATTCACATATTAGTGTTATGTAACACTGTTAATTGTATGAATTAGCCGTTTGGTGTGGATTATCCCTTTAAAGGCCCAGTGCAGTCAACGTGATTTTCCTGTGTTTTATATATATTTGCACACTGAGATTGGAATAATACTATGTAATTGTGAACATTTGGATAAAGCCATTTTATTGTAAGAGCAGTTTGAAAAGACTGCCTGAAATTTCACCCGTTTTGGTGGAATGGAGCTTTGGGCTTTCCATGGGGACATCACCATGCAATAAGTTAATAGTCCAATAAGAAAGATAGTTCCAAACCTCTCTGCCAATAACAGCTAGTTTCCCCTCCCCACTCAGACCACTCCCAGACGGTCCTAGCATAATTCTTGCTTAAGAAATTGCTCTTTGCTAAGAAGCTTCATCTTTTTGATCATTTTATCCAAAAACAAACACAGGAACATACTTAATTGTTGACCAGAGATGATTTGATATTGATATTTTAAAAAATGGCTGCTTTGGACCTTTTAAAGGACAATGTTATATTTAAGGTAAATCAACGATAAATGTAGAGACCAGTTTTGTTTATAAATGACAACATTCTTTTCTGCTGTCAGAGCTAACAAGCTTTAATTCTCCAGATAAATGGAGAATTCTCCCGCACGGGTGTCTTGAGTGCTCCTTTTGATCTTGCCCTGACGTCATAGACACCAGCTTGGATTCAGAAAGGCCTCCAAAATTAGCCTCGTATTGTCTGAATTCCCTGAGCGGGGAACTAACTAGCTCTGATCTAATGAAAACACATCTCAGAGGAGGTTTCAGGGAGTTGAGCCAGAAGGAGATCTATAAAACTGGTACTTTAGCAATAAGAAGTTGTTGTGAATAGATGAAACAGGTTGAAACAGGTTTTGATACAGTGATATATACTGTAGTTTGAATATGAGGTATATGTCAAATGAGGTAAGCAATAGTAAGGAAAGTACAGTATGTGCCTTACAGCAAATGAGCATAATAGGAGGCAAATAAATAAACACTGTAAGAGAGGAGATGCAGTAGGGGGAGTTCATTTTCACACGGTGCACAGTGCTCAAGCCTTGGTTGCAGTATGGGGAACAGGGGCCGGGACAGTGTGTTTCAGTTCATTAACAACAAGCTGAGAGAGAGGGTCTCTGGCCCTGGTTATATACAATCCCCTGGCCATGTTCATATCTCCTCTCTCTCAACTCATAGCTGAACCCATTTGGCCTTTATCTCCTTGACTTTCTGGCAATAATTAGAGCAGCGACAGCCACAGTCCTGCCACCACATCTAGAGCCTCTCCTCTGAGACCTGGACCCTGGAGTCCTGAGGGCCCAGTTCACACCCAGGCCCCATGCCAAAGGGCTGGCCACGACCCACAGTCCTAGCCTCATCCTAACAAGCAGATGGGCATAAAGGGCCCTTTGGTTACTCTGTTTAGAATACACTCAATCCTTTGGATTAGAGAGTGTTCTGGCCGTCACACCTCGATGATGTTCACAGATGGAGCCCGGTTGTTGTTGTTGTTGTTCTTGGGGAACTGGAGAGGAAGAAGGGAAACAGCAGGGATGAAAAAGATGAAGGCCAGTCTCTAAACCTGGAATAAAGTATAATTCTGCTAGTGTATGAGCATGGAGCGCCTGGACAGAATGGGAGGGTTATGATGCTTTCTCTCTGGAAGGGAGATGGGGTATTTTGGTCATTTTAGTGTCAATTGGTTTAGTTGGCAGAGGTCATCAGCCAGTTGTTGATGGAGAGGAGCGAATGGACATCGGACAATCATGCCAGCATATGGGCTGTCTATGCATTGATTTGAAAGGCTTTGGATTTATAGCATTGTTGTAACTTATGACCTGAGATGCCTGTTTTGCATTTTAACCATTTTTTTTGGGGGGGGGGGGTGAAGTGTTGTCATCAATGCTAGTAAATCAATGCATATTCTGTTATGTGGTGGGCGTAGCTCTAATGGTGTTATGGGAGTGTTAACTGCTGGTGAAAGTGGACGTTTTTAAGTCGCTGGGACGATTCACCTGCCCGGTGACGGTGGGGACTCAGTGGGGAGGAGAAGGGGTTATACCTTACTGCGCAACAGCCCCCCCGTCGGGTGCTCCGGAGTACTGCACTCTGATGAGGTCTTAGCTTTGTCCTTGTTGGTGTTGGGCTCGTTGTCTTTGATGATGTCATACTGACGGCAGAAGAGAGCGATCACACCTGACAGAGAGGCAGAGAAAAGGACATACACAATAAGTAAATAACAACCACATTACCACAGTGAAAAGCAGACTGAAATCATTTAGCATGGGCAAATTACAACAAATTGTGGACCATATTTGTTTAACTATACCTTTTCTTTTACTTTTTTTCTACATTCATGAGGGTGTGTGTGTGTGTGTGTGTGTGTGTGTGTGTGTGTGTGTGTGTGTGTGTGTGGTAAGGTTGCAAAATTCCAGTAACTTTTCCCAAATTACCATGTTTTCAAGAAATCCTGGTTGGAAGTTCCCAGAATCAGAAGGGAATAAGCAGGAATCCAGATTCCTGCAACCAGGATATCTGGAAAAACTGGGAACTTGGGGAAACTTACTGGAATTTTGCAACCCTAGTGTGTGGGTAGCACTCTGACCTTTTGAAACATTCCACCCCTCACCTGCCCACATGATCAGCACCACCACGATAATGATGAACTCCCCCGCCCTCAGCTGAGCTCCCACTTCCTCCATGGTCACCTCGTCTGGAGTGTCAAATACAGCAGCACAATCAGTTCATCACCATGGCAACATTATCATCAGAGTTATTATTGGTAACTGGCAGCTTATTAAACCCAGGTTCTCCTGAAAGGTCAGTCTAATGATGGGGGAGTGTTGGGGTGAAATCCATCATCTGCTAAGTGAATATGCCAGGCAGAACTTCAGTCCAGTAGAACTTGTCTCTACCACAGGAGGTTTGTAGCATCTTAATTGGGGAGAACGGGCTCGTGTTAATGACTGGATCGGAATCAGTGGAATGTTATCAAATGCATGCTTTCAAGGTGTTTGGTGCCATTCCATTTGCTCCATTCCAGCCATTAATATGAGCCGTTCTCCCCTCAGCAGCCTCCACTGGTCTCTACTGTAATTATACATACTCAGGAGTAGTTCTGCTCTGTGTCAGCTGGATAGAACAATTTGCCCCTGACACCCCCTATTGTGTAGACTGATCTCTATTCTTCTTCAGTCCCAGGATGTCACCACTCACCACTGGCTTTCTGTCAGCTAGCACTACTTCAAACAGGCCACGTTTTTCACGATTCCGACTCAACCCTAACAACTTGTGCACAGGCTCCACAATTATCTCTTCATTGAAGAGCGCTGCTATGTGGGAACCGCACAGCACATGCCTCAATTTGCCCACTATTTCTGAGAGAGGCTGATGGTGTCAAAGGATTCAGTAGAAGCTGGGCATGAAGAGAATACATAAGCCTGAGACAGGGTCAGTGTGGATCCCCACTCTGAAGGGGTTGGAGAGAGAGAGTTAATCACAGCAGCCACGATCGATTGAGTTGGGCCTAAATAGAACTCAATAATCATTATTAATGTCCTAAGGGCCAAAAACTATCAGAAAAGTGTGTGTTTGTGTGTGTTCAAGGTCCACTCATACAAAGCAACATGTTTCTGAATTCAGTAGAGAGCTGGCTAAAGTTCAGCACACAAGTTAAAGACCAAACAGAAGTACGCAGTGACACTGGTACATTAGCGTGGCTCCGTGCAGAGGCTCCGTGCAGATTTCGCCACAGCTTCACCACGCTCCAGCAGGTTCTCCCAATGACTGATTCAGCCAATCGATGAGTCTATGTACCTTGACATAAACCAATCCAAGCTGGAAAGCCAGAGGCTCCTGACACCGCTGGCAGATGGACACCATATGGCTAATATTGGTCAGTTCTAATGTCAAAGACGGTCTCCAATCCTAGAGACAGGTTGAGTCCTCTGCAGGGAGAGGTGGGGCTGTACTGTTAGTACAAGTTTGCAGGTGGGAGCATTCAGGGACATGGTAAACTGTATGCTGTATAGCTGCAGGATTATACGAGTAAAGACATATAGTCTTGGATTGTTATACACCTGTTTTACTGCAGCACAGTCTTGCAGACGTCCAGGAGGGAGTTGTCCCGCTGGTCTAGCTAGAAAACCTCCCTCATCAAGAGTCTTGGTCACAGACCACATGCTGGTTCTATAGCTATGGTCTTGGGAGACAAACACATACAGTGCATTTGAAAAGTATTCAGACCTCTTCACTTTTTCCACATTTTGTTAAGTTACAGCCTCATTCTAAAATGGATTAAAGAAATGTTTTACCTCAATCTAAACACAATACCCCATAATGAAAAATAAAAAAAGAGATACCTTATTTACTTAAGTATTCAGACCCTTTCCTGTGAAACTCGAAATTGAGCTCAGGTGCATTCTGTTTCCATTGATAAAGTCCCTCAGTTGACAGTGCATGTCAGAGCAAAAACCAAGTCATGAGGTCAAAGGAATTGTCCCTAGTGCTCCGAGATAGGATTGTGTCGAGGCACAGATCTTGGGAAGGGTACCAAAAAAATGTCTGCAGCATTGAGGGCTGGCCTCCATCATTCTTAAATGGAAGAAGTTTGGAACCATCAAGACTTCCTAGAGCTGGTCGCCCGGCCAAACTGAGCCGGGGGACCAGTGACCTTTGGGTTCTTGTCCTTGATCAGGGAGGTGGCCAAGACCCCGATGGTCACTCCGACAGAGCTCCAGAGTGACCACTTAAAGGACTCTCAGACTATGAGAAACAAGAGTCTCTGGTCTGATGAAACCAAAATGGAACTCTTTGGCTTGAATGCCAAGCGTCACGTCTGGAGGAAACCTGGCACCATCCCTATGGTGAAGCATGGTGGTGGCAGCATCATGCTGTGGGGATGTTTTTCAGCAGCAGGGACTGGGAGACTAGTCAGGATCAAGGGAAAGATGAACGGCGCAAAGTACAGAGATCCTTGATGAAAACCTGCTCCAGAGTGTTCGGGACCTCGGACAGGGGCGAAGGGTCACCTTCCAACAGGACAACAACCCTAAGCACACAGCCAAGACAATGCAGGAGTGGCTTAAGGGATACGTCTCAATGTCCTTGAGTGGCCCAGCCAGAGCCCGGACTTGAACTAGATTGAACATCTCTGGAGAGACCTGTTTAGCGACGCTCCCCATCCAACCCGACTGAGCTTGAGAGGATCTACAGAGAAGAATGTGATAAACTCCCCAAATACAGGTGTGCCAAGCTTGTAGAGTCATACGAAAGAAGATTTGAGTCTGTCATCGCTGCCAAAGGCGCTTCAACAAAGTATTGAGTAAAGGGTCTGAATACTTGATATTTCAGTATAAATATATATATATATATATATATATATTTAAATCTAAAAAACGTTTCTTGCTTTGTCATATGTGGTATTGTGCGTAGAATGATGAGGGAAAAAATAGTGTCTGTGTCAGAATGTCAGAGCAGTCTGTCTGTTATACAGAATAATTTCTTTTGTTTTGGACAGGATCTCAAATTCTGTCTGATCACGGCTTTCTTTGTTTCCTCTCTTTATCTCCTGCTTTCGCCTAGTGATAAAAAAAATGTTTTAGATGCATACCAGCAAAGCCACTACACAACACAACACTAAACTATACATTAATTGCAATATAATGGTGACCAACAATGTCCACAAACTGTTAGGGCCTACATAATGCTGTCCCGACAGCAGAGCTTTCTTTTCAGCACCATGGAGTGAATCCTTACCACCGCTACACCTGGCTATCAGCGGAGCCTTGTCTGGCAGCGAAACTGTTCATTCAGCTTAATTTACTGCCTTTAAAAAAAAGATAGTTTATGGCTGACTTGCTTAAACAAATGTGGTTTCTACTGCCAATTGAGATGTACAAACTATGGCACAAGGGAATGACGAGCAATCTGTCATTTCGATTAAGACATTGATGAGCGAGCTAGGAAGGATGTAGTCAGTGTAATTATTTGTTCAGCAATTTTGAAATGTACAGCAACAGAATTCAGAACATGGGCCGTTCTTACGGTATTCTCCCTATACACCAAGTCAGAACCATAGGATAAATAAACGGGCATATAATTAGACAATGAAAGCTCTTACAATATTCAATGATTACATTTCTCTAATAGTCGACATGTGCACCACCAAGTCAGAACAGTAGGCTAAGTTATGAGGGGGAAAGGGACGAAATTATTAGGGTGAGGTACATGGGCTACTAACAGCTTACTACACAACATACACTTAGTATTACTTTCTTATCTGCAGTACACATATCTCCCTCGCATATTACATAATTTATGCAGCAGCATACAATACCTTTTTGGACTCGCATTGTTGTGCTGTTCTCACTTGAATTTGTCATCAAAGTTTCTCTGGATTTATTATGGTTCTTGACATCAGTGAGCTTCAGGTCGGCGCACTAGAAAGATGGCAGATTTCCTGGCTTGGAATTCTGAATTTTATGACCGTTCAAAACCGATTTTCCCAGTTGGAGCTTGTTTTTTTTCAAAGTTTCCAGTTGTTTTGAACACGGCAGAAGTCATGCAGGATTGACAGCATGGACAATGTATTCAAACTATTCTGGCCCGTGCTGTTGATTCCTTCCAAACCACTCATTGTTGAATTTGCGATTTCCAACTTGTGTAATGTTAATGTCCAATGGCCGATGAGCACCAATACGTTTTACCTATAATTTGGATTGAAAAGGATTTGCCAGCAGATTATCAACTTGATTCATGATGATGACTGCTTGTCTAGCTTGGTAGCTAAGATTTTGAAAGTATGATGTTGACATAAGTCCAATCAAAGCTACTACGGTAGATATAACATGATTTGATGTCATTTTACCTTTGTCTGGATGGGCTCAAGTGTAACTCTAATGTAACTCTATGGCAGCACCCCAAGGGCTTGAATTTTCGAGCTCTCCCCCAGTTTTTTTATTGATTTATTTCACCTTTATTTAACCAGGTAGGCCAGTTGAGAACAAGTTCTCATTTACTACTGTGACCTTGCCAAGATAAAGCAAAGCAGTGCGACACAAACAACAACACAGAGTGACACATGGTATAAACAAATGTGAAGTCAATAACACAATAGGAAAAAACCTATATACAGTGTGTGCAAATGAGGTAAGATTAGGGAGGTAAGGCAATAAATCAGCCGTAGTGGCGAAGTAATTTCAATTTAGCAATTTGGAGTGATATATGTGCAGAAGATGAATGTGCAAGTAGAGATACTGGGGTGCAAAGGAGCAATAAATAAATATATCTAACAGTATGGGGATGAGGTAGTTGGATGGGCTATTTACAGATGGGCTATGTACAGATGGGCTATGTACAGGTGCAGTGATCTGTGAGCTGCTCTGACAGCTGGTGCTTAAAGTTAGTGAGGGAGATATGAATCTCCAGCTTCAGTGATTTTTTATTTTTTTGCAATTTGTTCCAGTCATTTGCAGCAGAGAACTGTAAGGAAAGGTGGTCAAAGCATGAATAGGCTTTGGGGGTGACCAGTGAAATATACCTGCCGGAGTGCGTGCTACGGGTGGGTGCTGCTATGGTGACCAGTGAGCTGATATAGTGCAGGCCTTTACCTAGCAAAGTCTTATAGATGACCTGGAGCCAGTGGGTTTGGCAACGAATATGAAGCGAGAGCCAACCAACGAGAGCATACAGGTCGCAGTGGTGGGTAGAATATGGGGCTTTGGTGACAAAATGGATGGCACTGTGATAGACTGCATCCAATTTGCTGAGTAGAGTACTGGAGGCTATTTTATAAATGACATTGCCGAAGTCAAGGATCGGTAGGATAGTCAGTTTTACGTGGGTATGTTTGGCAGCATGAGTGAAGGATGCTTTGTTGCGAAATAGGAAGCCGATTCTAGATTTAATTTTGGATTGGAGATGCTTAATGTTAGTCTGGAAGGAGAGTTTACTGTCTAACCAGACACCTAGGTATTTGTAGTTGTCTACATATTCTGTCAGAACCGTCCAGAGTAGTGATCCTGGACGGCGGGCAGCAATTGGTTGAAGAGCATGCACTTAGATTTACTTGCATTTAAGAGCAGTTGGAGGCCACGGAAGGAGAGTTGTATGGCATTGAAGCTCGTCTGGTGGTTAGTTAACTCAGTGTCCAAAGAAAGGCCAGAAGTATATAGAACGGTGTCGGCTGTGTAGAGGTGGATCAGAGAATCACCAGCAGCAAGAGCAACATCATTGATGTATACAGAGAAAAGAGTCAGCCTGAGAATTGAACCGTGTGGCACCCCCAAAGAGACTGCCAGAGGTCCAGACAACAGGCCCTCCGATTTGACACACTGAACCAGGCGAGGCAGTCATTTGAGAAACCAAGGTTGTTGAGTCTGCTGATAAGAATGTGGTGATTGACAGAGTCGAAAGCCTTGGCCAGGTCGATGAATACGGCTGCACAGTATTTCCTTTTATCGGTGGCGGTTATGATATAGTTTAGGACCTTGAGCGTGGCTGAGGTGCACCCATGACCAGCTCGGAAACCAGATTGCATAGCGTAGCAGGTACAGTGGGATTCGAAGTGGTCGGTGATCTGTTTGTTAACTTGGCTTTCGAAGACCTTAGAAAGGCAGGGTAGGATAAATATAGGTCTGTAACAGTTTGGGTCTAGAGTGTCTCCCCCACATAGATTTGCGGTGACGCAGTGTCCCTATGAGTGACAGAACACTGATTTTCCGCTGGCTGCTCCACCACCACAGAAAGCACTGAGCTAGGTTGAAACACCTGCATTTTAGAGCTGCCTTACTCAAGAAAGCAAAAAAGAGGCCATATTGTGTGGCTTTATTAACTCAATTATTATTTTATTTTTTACATTGTTTGCAAAATGATATGTGACATGTATTAATGCCAAAATAATATGCAAAACAGGCAAAAATAAGTAAATAAATGTCCACTTTTTGTTTTGTTCTGTTTAGATAAACAGGTCGGGCTCTGCCCCGAATGATGGGTTTCCACTGCCTGCGCCAAAACTCTGGGATTTTTCTTCCTATAGCTTGTTCGCCATATTCTTTTTAAATAGTGAGCCAACATGTTTTCAGCACTTTTATTTCCCTGACTGATCACAACCAATTTTCTCATCCTCTCATGTCTCTCTTCAGCGGACATACAGTGCCTTCAGAAAGAATTCACACCCCTTGACATTTTCCACAGTTTGTGGTTTTAAATTATTGTGATTTTCTGTCACTGGCCTACACACAGTAACCCATATTGTTAAAGTAGAATTATGTTTGTGAAAATTTGGACAAATTAATTGATTATGAAAAGATTAAATGTCTTGAGTCTAAGTATTTAACCCTTTTATGGCAAGCCAAAATATATTCAAGAGAAACAAATGTGCTTAAAAAGTCACATAATAAATTGCATGGACTCACTTTGTGTGCAATAACAGTGTTTAACATGACTTCCTCATCTCTATACCCCACACATCTGTAAGGTCCCTCAGTCGAGCAAACACAGATTCAACCACAAAGACCAGGGATGTTTTCCAATGCCTCGCAAAGAAGCTCACCTATTGGAAGGTATATATATATTTTTTAAAGCAGACATTGAATATCCCTTTGGGCATGGTGAAGTTATTAAATTACACTTTGGATGGTGTATCAATACACCCAGTCACTACAAACATACAGGCGTCCTTTCTAACTAATTTGTCAGAGGGAAGCCGCTCAGGGATTACACCATGAGGCCAATGGAGACTTTAAAACAGTTAGAAAGTTTAATGGCTTTGATAGGAGAAAACTGAGGATGAATCAACAACATTGTAGCTACTCCACAATACTAGCCTAATTGACAGAGTGAAAATATTCCCAAACTGTTTGCAACAAGGCACTAAATTAACACTTTTTGTCCTGAATTGAAAGTGTTATGTTTGGGACAAATCCAATACATCACATTACTGAGGACCACTCTCGATATTTTCAATCATAGCGGTGGCTGCATCATGTTATGGGTATGCTTGCAATCGTGGGAGATTTTCCAGATAAAAAATTAACAGAGTGGAGCTAAACACAGGCAAAATCCTACAGGAATACCTGGTTCAGTCTGCTTTCCACCAGACACTGGGATATGAATTCACCTTTCAGCAGGACAATAGCCTAAAACACAAGGCCAAATCTAAACTGAAGTTGCTTACCAAGAAGACAGTGAATGCACCTGAGTAGCTGAGTTACGGTTTTGACATAAATCTACTTGAAAATCTATGGCAAGACTTGAAAATAGTTGTCTAGCCATGATCAAAATCCACTTTGGCAGAGATTGAAGAATTCTGAAAAGAATAATGGGCAAATGTTGCACAATCCAGGTGTGGAAAGCTCTAAAAGACTTACCCAGAAAGACTCACAGCTGTAATCACTGCCAAGGGTGCTTCTACCAAGTATTGACTCAGGGGTGTGAATACTTACATCAAAGAGCTATTTCTATATTTCATTATGAATAAATTAACAAAAATGTCTAAAAACGTGTTTTCACTTCATCATTATGGGGTATTGTGTGTAAATGGGGGATCTAAAAGAAAAAAAAGAAGCCATTTCATCCATTTTGAATTCAGGTTGTAACACAACTAAGTCAAAGGGTGTGAATACGTTCCTGAGAAAGATAATTACAAAAAATATTATTTTATTCAGTAAATATATTTATTTGTTTCTTCATTTTTGATAAGAGATAAATGTAATGAATTGAAGGTTATTTGTTGCTATAAAAATCTAAATGTACCGATGTTCAGGTTCTGTCATTATATTTAGGGTGGGGTTGTGGGAAATTCTTGTGAAAAAAATGGGGTACCCATTGAAAAAGTTTGAATACCACTGACATAGAGGGATATGGAGGCTGCATCATTATGCGACCGGTGCTGAGTCATGCCTTAATACTGTAGCCATTTATCACAGTGGATGCCTGGCTGTACAGGAAACAAACACTTCTCTAAGACACGCACATTTATCTCACCTCTGCCCAGCCATCACTCACACACTAACACCACTTTCGTTGCACCGGTTCTCATCTCGTCCACCTATATAGATCTAGCTCTGTGTTGGTCTGGGCCTAGGGACTGTAGGTCTCTATGTGTCTGATGATGCTGTTTGTAGCATTCTGTATCCCTTTGTGCTAGTTTCTCCTAGCTGAGAATATCCCAACTAAATTAATATAAGGTGTTATATTCATAAATTGTTGTAAGAGCGCTTGATGTTTAAGAGCATTCTGTTGTGAAACTTAATTTCACACTTTGTGTCCCCATTGATTTGTATTGGCCTTTATGGAATCAGTGAAAAGTTGTCAACAGTCCAACTGCAAGCTTTACTCTCAGCACTGTATGTGTACATACTGCTGTGCACAGGGTTTCCTCTTCCTTTTCTGGCACTGTACCTGTATTACAGCAAGGTACGGGAACCTGGAGAAGTGCTTTGGACTTTGTTTTCTCCATAGATACTGTATGTATTAGCTTCAGTCTTATCCTAAAGTTGTGTGTGAGATTCTAGAGTTTTTTACCTTTACTCTTCGAGGCCTGTGTCTCAGACTCCTTGGGCGTGCGGAAGCGCAGGGGTTCGCTGTGCTGACTCATGGGCCCACTCATGCTGATGGACTGCACGTGCACAATGTAGTCGGTCTCCTCCTCCAAGTCCCATAATGCACAGGAGCGGGTGGTGGTGTTCACTTCCTGGATGAAGCGCAGCATGCGCACGTCCTTCTTCTGTTGGCACATCATCACAGAGGTGCGTTTAGTGAGCAGTGTAACACAAAACTATTCACTGATGCTGAGTAGAAGTCTCACACACAAAATTGAGCCCTGGTGAACTTCAATCCCAGTTATCACATACTGTACAGTAATAGTAGACAGAAATAGACTGTGTGGAGGAGCTGTATGTGGAGGAGTGGATAGAGGGAGCAGCAGTCAGGAGATGGGCAGAACCAGGGTTCTTAGCTGGGCCTCTGGGACCAGGAAATCATCAGCTGATTGGCTAGAATGGAGCCTAACCATTGTGCAGGGTAGAGTGACTGTGTGCAAGTGGGAAATGTTATTGCTTTCCCTCTTTACACAGCTGCCATCTTGCACTGCTATTGTCGAGGAGACAGGCGCTCTGACGGGATCGTCCTGGCAACACAACGTCCCGTGACACAACGGTTCCGCAAAACAAGCCGCTGGCCAGCAACGCAGGGACACAATGGAGAGACGGTGAGTAGCGATTGGTGACAGATACTATTTGATCTCCTATTGGCGAGAGTGTGAGTGTTTGTGTGCGCGGGTGGGTCCCCCCCCCCCACACACACACACTGAGCTCCCTCTCGCTCTCACCTGCTGTGTGATGGCGAAGCCGATGACAAGGTCCCCTTCGGGGATGTCCCATGTCACCACGGCAGAGTTGGACTTCAAAGCCTTGATGGTCACATTGACAGGAGCCGCCAAACTGTCTGCAAACACAGACAGGGAGAGAGAGAGAGAGAAAAGATACACATGAAGCAAATGAAGTTTACTGTCTAGTGGGTACTGGGTAGGATACAGTAGGTATGGTAATGGGTACATGTATTATTTACATG